>NW_027532409.1:4679701-4688397 GCF_008692635.1 Crocuta crocuta
GCCACCCGGTACCCCTCCCCCTGCCCTGGTCTTCAGCTCCCTCTGAAACTACAAATAGAACTTTCTCATAACAAACCTCTGGCCTGGGCTAGGCCTTGGGGAAAGGGTACCCAGCTTTCTCTCCTCATCCTCTCAGCAGCCTTTTGAGACCTCAGAGGAGGCACAGAGAGGGAGAGAGACCTGTCCAGGATCACACAGCAGCACCACAGAACTGAAAATCGTAGGTTCAAAAGACTCCAAACCCTCTGTCATTTAAAAAACCTATCTGGTATGGAGAACATTGAACATACCTCAAAGTAAAGCGAAGAATATAATGAATGCCTGTGTTCTCATCACCCAGTCTCCTGTGGCTGCTCCTGCCTCTTGAACCCCTCACCTCCCCACCCTCCCCTTGCTGTTTGGAAGCAAATCTCAGGCGTCATCATTTCATCTGTCAGTATTTCAATAAAGCATAAGAGCTCTCTTTTTTAGACATAAATAAATTAACAAAAATTCCTCAGTATCACCACAGCTCCACGGGTGTTCAAATTTGTGATTGTCTCCATGAGTATAATAAATGTTTTAGAATCGTTTTTTAAAAACCAGAATCCAGAGGAGGCTCACATAACACAATGGGTCGAAATGTCTCTTAAGTTTCTCTTAATCTATAGTTTTTCCCTTCAACTAATTTTTTCTTTTTTTTTCCTTGCAGTTTCTTTTTAAGTTTACTTATTTATTTTGAGAGATAGAGACAGGAGAGAGAGGGAGAACATGCCTGAAAGACAGGGAGGGACAGAGAGAGAGGGAGAGAGAGAATCCCAAGCAGGCTCTGTGCTATCAGTGTGGAGCCAGACGCGGGGCTCCATCTCATGAAGGGTGAGATCATGACCTGAGCTGAAATCCAGAGTCGGACGCTTAACCGACTGAGTCACCCAGACACCCCACCTTGCAGCTAATCTGTTAAGGCAACAAGCTCCTTTGCTGTTTGTTTCCTGGAGTGTGAATTTTATTGATTGCATCCTAGTTCCGTGTTTAACACATTCCTCAGTCTCCCCGTCAATTGAAAGTTGAACCTAAAAGGCAAAATGGAACCTCCACCCAATATTGCCCCACCTCACTTTTAACAAAAGAACCCTTTGATCATGACCGAATAGCTCTTGTTTAGTGAGCATTTGTTACGTGCCAGGACTGTATGAAGTGGCTCACAGCAGTCCTGTGGACAGGTGGGGAGGAACGGGAGTCCCAGAAAGCGGACTTGCCTCGGGTCGCATGCTGGAAGGTGGCCAAGACTTCTCCCAACATGCCACAGTGAGCACAGCATCGTGACTGTGACTAAGGGTCGGGAGATACGGCCCGGCTAGCCGCAGGGTGACAGGGCTGGGTGGGGGCTTGGGAGGGGGCAGGGCTGCAGCCATTGTCTAGAGAGGGCAGGCTCCCAGACAGCCCTGGGGCTCCCCATGTCCACGGCCAGTGGAGAGAGGCCACCTCGGCCCACACCCCTCCTGCTGTCTCCGTAGAACTGGTTCTGGACAGATGTGACCTGGAGCTGGAGGTCAATGGCCGCGACCACCACACAGCCGACCTGTGCCGGGAGAAGCTGGTGGTGCGGCGGGGCCAGCCCTTCCGGCTGACACTGCATTTCAAGGGCCGAAACTACGAGGCCAATGTGGACAGGCTCACCTTCAGCGTCACCACCGGTGAGTACCACCCCCTCGGCCTGACCTGCTCTGTTCTGTGATTTCAGGGCCCCCTGACAATGAGGTAGGCGGCTCCATTCCTCTTTGTCCCCCCAAGAAGTTCCTAGCAGCCACTAGCCCCATTTTACAGATGAGGCAACTGAGGCCCAGAAAGTGGAGAGCTGACATCTCAGGTCACCCAGCCTTGTAAACAGTCTGCTGGACACCTGGGTTCCTAAAAGCCTGTTATCACCCTGGATAACGGCTTCCTACCGCAAAGGTCAAGATCCTGGCTGTATCAAAACAGCTTTCCAACGCTTATCAACAGCTACTTCCCCAAATCCACGTAACCTGACCAGGCCTCTGGGACCCGGCTTACACTGGCCCTGGGCAGTGGAGAAACCCTGCTGGCATCTCTCTGAGAGGACAATGTTGTACCCCATAGTCCCTTCTCTAGGCCTCAGGAGGCTGCCTCAGGCTTGGGGGTTATAGACAGACCTGGGTCCTGGTACGGACTGGACTGCCTATTCACCGTGCAACCTTGGACAAGTTGCTGAGCCTCTCTGAGCTTGAGGTTTATCTTGTGACAAGCACTGCTGGTAAAAGGTTGTTAGGTGAGAAGGGCCAGACAGGGGGGAGTGCCTTGCAGACATTAGCAGCTGTGCAGCTCCTGCTCTGGGAGGTGGGGGGGGGGGGGGCCCAGGGATGAGCAAAGGGACACGGAGGCCCCAACCACCCCATGCCCAGATGCCCGGTTCCCAATCTTGTTGGCTTGCCGGTGCTGGGAAAGTGGCCTCGAATGCCGAATCTCCTCGATTTGGCTGCTGTGGAAACCACTCCTGTGAGGTCGGTGAGGGGGCCCCCTGGCTAGCACTCTGCCCAAGGGTGAGAAAGGGCAGTTTTTCCCGAGACTACCAAGTGCAGAGCTGGCAGCAAACAGGCCAAGGCCCATATCTACCTGGGTGGCCGTTTGATAAGGCTTATCATGGTGCTTGCAGACCGGCCATGGGTATCTCTCCTGGGCCTTTCCTCCCTCCCCCTCAGCTTCTGGTAGGGATACACCCACTACCCAGGGGCAGCCCCCCTACCCCCCTGCACAACCAGTACCCTTGGGGCCCTTTCTAATGGACCTGTGGAGCCTCCAGTAGCCTCTGATCTTTCTAGCCTCAGTTTCCCTCTCTGTGAAGTGGACGGTTGTAGTGCAGGACAGTTACGCGCTGGCTAGGACATCCCAAGAAGAGTCAGGGTCAGGCTTGGGATGATGAGAATCAGAGCACCTATAGAGCACCTACTGTATGCGTGCTCGTCCTCAATCTGCCCATCTGGGAAACGTAATGAGGCCCCATTTCACAGATGAAAATACTGAGGCTCAGAAAGGTCCAGTTACCTGCTTGGGTCACACAGGAAGTTAGGGACAAAGCAGGATTCAAACGCTGCCCCCAGAGCTGAGGCTTTACGTTGCTGTGAGCTGACAGCAGGCATATTCACCATAAGGGCCTGCGGGGTCTCAGTTTGTTCCTCTGTGAAATGGAACAGTAGAGAAGCTGCCAGAGGGGGCTACCAGGGACTTCCCACCTTCTTTCTCTTCTGTCACTTCTTTCAAGGCATCTCCTTTCTTTCTTCTTCTCCATTTGCCTAGGCGGCCTGGTGCCAGGTATTAGGCCTCAAGTTCAGGGTTGGGGGCGTGCAGCTGACCTTCCCACGCCAGCAACTAATCTCTGTTCTCCAGTCTCCACTGACTTATCTCAGACCATAGCCAGTCTGTGCCAGTCACCTCCACGGCCCTGCGGGCAGTCACGGAGGGTACTCTATCTCTGGATGCACACGGCTTCCCCTGTCTGGGCCGCCGAGACCCTCCCACGGGCTGAGGAAGCCTGAGGGACAATACCAGGAAGCCAGGCCTTTCACCTCAAGCCTGGCTTGGACCAGCACCCACCCCTGGGCCTGGCCTGAGCACCTTGCTCTTGTGCCGGAACATTCTAGCTTGTGATCAGCCTGTCCTGCCTCTTTAGGGAAACCGAGGCCCAGAGAGAGGGGAGCGTTGGCGGAGCAGGTGGCCGGATCCTGCCCGTATGCGGGTGTTGTGTGTTTCACCCAGACAGCTGGTGACCTGACAGGCTCTGTTAGGGGACCCAGACCGCAACAGACAAACACTTTACTGTGGGAATAAAGCTGCTTCCCTCCAAGAAGGGGCCAGGGTTTGGAGGGTGACTGGGGGAGAGTGAGGCCAGCCTGAAGGACTGAAAAGAACTTTTATGAAGCTACTAGAGGGCTTTCCTCTGGAAGGGTCCCCTCATCCCCCCCTCCACTTCCCCCAGCCATGGTCTGGGATAGTCTCCAGGACTCCTCAGGTCATTTAGACCCACAGGGGTTCCCTGAAGCATCTCTGGCCCCACAAGGATGTGCAACTGCAGCCAATGACTTTTCGAAGCCAGCTTATGCGGCGGGGGGGGTGGGGGGGGGAACAACCAGTTCTCGTTCCCCCCCATCCAGGGACCCTTGGAAGAAAGCAGTGTGTGTGTGTATGTGTGAGCGTGTGCGTGCCTGCGTGCACGCACGGCTGCCCCAGGACAGGGAGAAAGGGAAATGTGTTTCCTGACCTGTCCTCGAGGGTGCTATGTCAATGGTGACAGTGGCTGTGGGACCTGGCCCAGGCTGTTCCCCTGGTGACCAGATCACTGACTGTCCAAACAGGGACATTTCTGAGAATGTAAGGACACCATTGAGGATTATGCCGGGGCCGCAGGTATAAACTGGGACTGTCCCAGGCAGAGTGGTCTCCCTACGTTTGTCCCTTTCAGCCTCAGTTTCCATATCTGTAAAGGGATTCAGTTGAACGAGACAATTTCTACATTCCTCCCCAGTCCCTCAAAATCTGTTGTTTGGCCTGAGGATTTTTTTAATAGTCCCTTTTGATGACACTGAGGAATGCTCACATTTACTGCATAATTACTGCACTAGTCACTGTTTTGAACGCTTTCTGTGAAGTCTTGGGCCCGTCCTCTAACCTGCACCAGGAAGTGATAGTGACAATTATAACCAACAGCCATCATTTATTGAGCACTTACTGTGTGCCAAGCACCATGCCCTGTACCTCAACTGCTTTAGGCTTTGTAATGACCTTATGAGGAGGTAGGTATCCTGTAATTGGCCCCATTTTACAGATGAGGAAACTGAGGCACAGAAGCTAAGTAGCTTATCCAAGGTCACAGAGCCAGAATCAGACACAGAATCAAACCTTCCTGGGCATGTGGTCTAAGCCTATTTTCTTCTTTGCTGAGAAAATTGCAGACCAGAGAGGCCTGGTGACTTAGCCCAGCTCACACAGCACTCAGAACATGAGTAGGAGGACCAGACCCAGGCTGGCTCTTGGGGCCCCGTGCTGCCTGACTTCTCAGGCTTAGAGCTGACTCCTGGCACCCAGTCTGGGCCTTGGAGGCCTGTGTCATGCCTGTTAGCTCATGGTTATATTTGGGCTCGGGTGTGGCTGGGGCTGTCGGGTTGGGAGGAGGAGGCAGGGTGCTGGGAGGGAACCCCGCAGTGAACAAGCCCCCATATTGTCAGCAGCACGTGGGCAGAGCTAGAGGGAGGGAGATGGAAGAATAAAAATAAACTTTTCTGAGCAGCCGCCCAGCTGGGCAGAGAAGGTTCTGTTTCTCCTCTCGGCCACCCAGGTCCAGAAAAGATGACCAGCCCCTCCTCGCCCTCCATGACTCAGGCCTGCCTGCCCTCCCCCCACCAGAAAAAGTAAGCTCCCTACCTCACTGAGGCTTCGAGACCCCCCGTGAGAGACGAAGAGAATGAGAGGTGCTTTGGAGGACAGGCAGCTCAGAGCCTAGAGATCTGGGCTCAGATGCTAACTTTGCCCCAGGTCCCTAGGGTATCCTGGGGAGACTCCCGTTCTCTCTGGGCCTCAGTTTTCCCACCTGTACAAGGGGTCTCAGGGAAAGCAGGAAGGGCCGAGGCACTTCATAAAGTGTCAAATGCTGTGGGGGTGGTGGTTATAACTACCTCCTTGGAGCTGCCTCTGGAGACACAGAGGCAAAAGCCGGAGGGGGCACTGGGGAGACAAACACCTAGAGGCTGTATGGGCCCGCAGCTGCCAGCCAGGGGCCTCCCAGACGGGTTCCCGGGGGACGTCAGAGGACCGAGGTCCCATCCCACTCAGAGTCTGGGCCTCTTCTTCTGAAAGGAGGGGCTGCACCCTCACAGGTCAAGGATTTAGGTGGGAATGGAGCATCTGTTGGTGCTACAGATGGACAAACTGAGCCCAGAGAAGGGGATGGGATGGTGCACAGTCACGCCAGCCCAGGCAGCGAGGCGGAGACCCTGCCCCACGCGGAGCGGTCCCCCCTCCTGGGAGACAGCTGTCTGGGCGGGAACCTGCTGCGTGCCCGTGACCTGTTGCATTTTCTCACAAAAGCACCCTGCAAGGTTGGGGTCCGATCCTCGCTTTAGAGGCGAGGAAACCGAGAGGCTTGGGGAGATGAAACCTCTGGCCCACGTTCCCTCGATGGTGGGCAGCGCAACCAGACCTCTAAACCCAGGCCGAGGCCCCCCGCCCAGGCTTGTGCCGGCTCCTGCCGGCTCCGGCTCCCAGCCACCCCCTCTTCTCCGTCAGGCCCAGCGCCCAGCAAGGAGGCCGGCACCAAGGCCCGCTTCCCGCTGTCCGATGCCGCGGAGGAAGGTGCCTGGACGGCCGAGGTGGTGGCCCAGGAGGATGGTGCCCTCTCGCTGCAGCTCGGCACCCCGCCGAACGCCCCCGTTGGCCTGTACTGCCTCAGCCTGGAGGCCTCCACCGGCTACCAGGGCTCCAGCTTCATGCTGGGCCACTTCGCCCTGCTCTTCAACCCCTGGTGCCCAGGTGAGTGGAAGCCCCCTCGGTGCAGGGCCGCGCTCCGGCCTCACAAAAACCTTGCGACGTGAGTACCCTTATTATTCCTGCTTATGGAGGAAGAGACAGGTGCTCGGAAACAAAAAGACTTGCCCAAGGCCACACAGCTGCCAGGGGGCCTCACCCTGCGCCTGAGGTCATGTGTTCCATGGCACTGTGAACCGGACACGGACATGTCTCCGGTTCCGAGCCCCGTTCAGGAACAAGCTGCCCAGGGGAGGCCCAGGGCCGTGGCCCCACGCCTGGTTCTGTTTGGGGGTGGGGAGAGGGGGGGACTCTGTTTGGAATCCCACCAGATTGGCTTGGGGAGGGGAAACTGAGGGAGGAGGAGGGGTGGGGGGTAGCCAGGAGAGGTGGGCAGGAGCAGTTTGGTTACTTGAGAGTCTCCTTATCCGGTCCCTCCATCCTGCCTCCCAATAATCCCAAGGAGGAGATGGTCAGCATCCTCACTTCACAGACAGGAAGCAGCTCAGAGAGGTCAAGTGCTTTGGAGGGTCCTCAGTGAGTAAGTGGACGATGATGGGTGAAACTAGCAAGTTGCAGGGGACAGCTCAGAAGAAAGGAGGCTGGCTCCAGGAGGGAGAGGGAGGCAGGGGCTGCCGCACCCTTTTCCAGGCCTCAGTTTCCCCATCTGACTCACAAGGCAGTCAAATCCATTTCTTTCTTTTCTTTTCTTTCTTTTCTTTTTTCTTTTCTTTTCTTTTCTTTTCTTTTATTTTATTTTCTTCTCTTCTCTTCTCTTCTCTTCTCTTCTCTTCTCTTTTCTTTTCTTTTCTTGATCCATTTCTTTCTTGCTCCTGCCTAGTAAGGCAGAGAGAGATGACTTGTGGGCAGGCCTGGAAAGGGGGTGTCCGGCATCAAAGCTGGGGTCTAGCCACAAAAGTCCAGCCTCTCCAGCCTCAGACGACCGGTTTCTTACTGGACCACTGCTTTATTTTCTCTTCCCCACTGGGAGCATTTTATAACATATTTGAGGGGAAAGATGTTTTATTTTCTCTTTTACATATTTTGCCTCTAATCTTTTTTTAAGTTTATTTATTTTGAGAGAGAGAGAAAGGGCGAGTGGGGAGGGGCAGAGAGAAAGGGAGACAGAATTCCAACAGGCTCCACACTGTGAGCACAGACCCCGATGCGGGGCTCAAACCCAGGAACCGGGAGCTCATGGCGTGAACTGAAATCAAAAGTCAAGGTGCTCAACCGACCGAGCCACCCGGGGCTCCGGCTTTCATTTTTAGTTATAACAGTAAGACCCGAGAGCGTCCTCTTCATCTGAGCTTTAAGCATCAGGGAAAGAGCCCCGCTCCAACTCTCCCCCTCAGGGAACATCATTATTAGCTGTTCTGGGGGACTCGTCTCCTTAGATTCGAGTGTGTGTGTCTGGAGACATCGTGGTGTTGATGGGTTTCTCTGTCTCTCTTAAACGTAAAAGGATCCCACCGTATACATCAGCTTACAGCTTATTCAACTTTTCTCCTCTGCCATACATCCGGAGGATTTTCCTCATCGGCGTGCGTACGTCTGCTTTTTCTTTTCAAGAGCCCAGAATGTGCCACATCTTGCCAGTGTGGACGGTTCGTTGATCTGGCCCTGCATCCGGGGACATGAGGGGTCATGTTCATTGATCTGGCCCTGCACCCCAGGGGGTCTTCACAGGGACCACCCCTCATCCTTGTCCACACGCCCGGGGGGCCCGCATGGAATGGTTTCTTGGGGGCAGAACTGGCTTCGCTGGACCCTGCTGTAGATGCGTTTTGATCTCGCCGGTCTGCAAAGCTGCAGCGAGCTGCCAGCCCTGCGCACAGAGCGGGAAGATGCCAGTGGCCCCCGCTTGTCAACACTGTAGGGTCTCAAAGTTCAGGGAACAGGGAACGGGTTCTGGGGCTGTCCCCTTCCACTGGCCTTTCCTCCAGCCCTGCCCCATCCCCGCCCTGCGGATTGGGGTGGCTGTCGGCCAAGCAGCACAGTGACTAAAGTGACCCACATCCCAGGGCGGGAGCCTGGAGGGGACAGTGGAGCTGGTGATGCTGAGGCAGGAAGTTGGGCTCAGTGGAGGTGTGGGTGTGGGTGGGGTAGGAAAATTGCTGTCCCTCCAGGGCCTGCCTTGAAACCTGAGCCTCCTGTCCCGGGGTGGGGGGGCGGGGGGGCGC
>NW_027532409.1:4688460-4700709 GCF_008692635.1 Crocuta crocuta
GATTCTCATCCCCAATGTGCCACCTTGACCAGTAGAGACAGTCCCTGCCTCCTGAGCCAGGGTGGGGACGAGCTCCCAAGGGCTGATGCTCTCCTCATAGTGACGAAAACACTCTGGGTTTTTCTTTCTCTTTCGCTCTCCCGACCTCTCTGCTGACTTATCACTACCAAGTTCATTTACCGTAAGGCTATTTTTATTGCAGCCCTGGAGCCAACAGTGCAGGACATATAAGACCAAATACTTGGCCACTTTCACATTTGCTTCCTCCATTCAATAAGAGGGGGGTTGGGGACAGGCCGGACAGAGCCCGGCGACCCAAGGGGCCTGAGCAGCTGCATTCCAAGCCAGTGCCACCATATTTTTAGGGACCCATAGAAATATTTTAATTTCTTTTAAAATCATGAGAAAAAAAATGAATATTTAGGTCAGAGAATATGTTTTAATATGTAATATTAATATGATTGTCATTATTCCAATGCAGTCATAAAATATATTAAAAATTTTTTTTTTTTTTTTTTTTTTTTTGTGGAGGAAGGGGCCCGCAGAGGCAAAAGAGCCCAGGGGCCCCCAAAGTCACGGCGTGGCCCTGGATCTCCTCTCTCCAGCCTCAGCTTCTTTACCTGGGAAGTGGGGAAGGTCAAGGCCAACCTGACCTTTGACTCCTGCCCTCGGGCCCCGGCTGCCGCGGCCCTATTTTCTGTGGTCAGCAGCCGCAGGGAACTAAGTGCCAGGTGTTTTCCAGGAGCGGCGCCTTTGGTCTCTCTGGTCCTCTGCTTAGAGTATCATCCCGCCAGACTCCAAGTATCTAAATCGTAGTCCTTTATCAAGGCAGCGTTCAGAGGCCACCTGTTCCAGACGGCCCTCCCTGAGTCCCCCAAGCCAGACTGGACCCCACTTCCCCTGAGCTTCGGTGACCTTAGTAGGCTTTCTCTCTGCCTCGAACCACGCTCCTTCTCACACTGGCCGAGGACTTTAGCTTGCAAGGAAAGCACCTTTCAGATCTGCATTCCATGTGACTCTCAGGGAACACAGTTCCTGAGAACCAAAGTGGATGGAGAAGGAGAAGTGGCCTCCCCAGGGTCACACAGCAAGTGAGGATCAGCCAGGAGATTCCTGACTCCTGGTCCGGTGTTCCTCTATCTCTTGTGTTGGCATCAGTTTTCCCATCTGTAAAATGGGCTTTCGAGGTCCCTTTCTCATAGAGCTCTTATAGAGGTTAAATGTTAATACAGGTGTCATACACTCATCACGGGCCCTGGCACCTTATCTCCCTGATACGGGATGATTCATTAATGATTAGGTTTTCTGATGAAAAGATAGAAGGGTCTCCGAGGCTCTGGCCCGGCCCTAGTTCTGGGTACCCTGGCTGCCACATCTGTGACGACCCCGCGCCCTCCCAGACCCAGTGCTGAGGCCCCTTCTTTCCTGTCCCCAGGAGATGCTGTGTACCTGGACTCAGACGAAGAGCGGCAGGAGTACATCCTCACCCAGCATGGCTTCATCTACCAGGGCTCGGCCAAGTTCATCAAGAACATACCCTGGAACTTTGGGCAGGTACAGCCACACGCCGCCCTTCCCACCACTGCAGGCCCACTGTGTGCTGGGCCCTGGGTCTGAGGCACTGGGAGATGCAGAGGTGTGAGCTGGTGTCAGACGGGCGACCGCATGCTGTCAGGGATTCAAGGGCCCCCACATGGCTACAGGCTCAGAGCGGGCCCAGGCCAAGCCCGAGATCATGCAGCAAAGAGTTGCCCTACCCACCATGGGAATGGCAGCCCCAGATTCAAGGTGGGGAATGAATTAGGAGTGCCTTTGGGGATTGTGGGGCCAGTAGGTACTCCAGGAGGGAGGAGGGGAACAGTCAAGGCTATATAACTAAATAATAAAAAAGCCTTACTATGTGCTAAGTAAGTGCTAAGAGGGGCCTTTGAACCATCATCACGATCAGTGGTTCTCAAACTTGAATATACATCAGAATCACCAGAAAAGTGTGTTAAAACACAGATCACCAAGTCCCACCTTTAGTTTCTGATTCAGTAGGTCTGGGTGTGGGTTGAGAATTTGCATTTCCAACTAGATTGCAGATGCGCTGGTGCTGCTGACCAGTGGTCACACTTTGCGAACCACTGGTTGTATCAGTCAGCTACTGCTGAATAACAAACACACTCACAACAACAACCGTTTATTATTTCTTACAAATTTACGGGTCATCCAGAGCAGAGCTGTCTAGGCTGGGCTTGGCTGACCTCATAGGTGGCTCATCTCTGCTCCATGTGATTCTTCATCCTCCAGCAGGTCAGTCCAGGCTGGTGGTTCAAACTAGTGATCTTATTTCCTCTGCCATCCAGCCTCCCATGAAAATTCTTGAGACATGCTCATGCTGAGACATGAGATCATGAAGCAAGAGTTCTCACACTCCTGGCCCTTCAGCCTCCTGGTGTGTTAGGGGATGTTGGCCTTCTGGTGTGGAATTCCCCCTGAGACTTTTTTCAACAAGCGCTGGGTTGGGGCTTTCCGTACTCAGGCCTCCAGAGTCCTGCCCTGGGGGCCACAAGGAAGTCTTTCCTGTGTGATTTGGAGTTCTAACCTCAGTTTCCCCCTCTGAATATCGGGGATAATGATCGCAGGCATATCTGCCTAGGAACCTATAGCCTGCCGTGGGATGTACATTTAATGGTGAAGTGACTGTGGTACATAAAATACATGGAAAAGTAAATTGGCTTTTATTTCCCAGGGCTCCGTATTTTCCCCTGACAAACAGAACAAAGCCAAGTCCTTCCTTTCCTTTCCTGAGTTCCTGTTTTGTGTCTAGGCTTGTGTGGAGCCACTGGCACAGCCCTTGTGAATCTTCCGGCAGCCATCACAATCCAGGATGATAAAGCTTAAGAGAAAGGAAGTGAATAATTGCCTATGGGGATCAGGGAGATCCCTGAAATAGGGCAAGGTCTGAGCTGGGCTTTGGAGGAGGCGGAAGTGGGAAGTACAGTCTACTAGCCAAAGGGAACTGCCTGAGCGAAAGTTCAGAAAAGTCATGCTTAAGAAGAATGTTGTAGCCTCGGGGAATACTTTATGCGTGAAGGAGACCCAAGAGATGACAGGGGAGACGTTAGCAGTGTCCGGGTGGTGAATGTCAGGCTGATGGCAATAGAGAGCCACAAAGGGCTCAGAGCCACAGGGGAGCTGGTCTGCGGCATGGAGAGAGGCCTGTGATGAAGCCTGGTTTGGGATAAGACCACAGAGTTGGGGAGAAGGGGCCCCATTGCCTTTGGACTTGTCAGGCTAGGTGGTACAGTGTAATGAGACAAAGAGGGAGGGTCCTACTTTTAATAATGCCAATGAGGACGAGAAGGTGTGAGCCATACAGACAGTAGCAGGAAAAAGACTCCGCACAAAGGAAATAGTAAGTGCAAAGGCCCTGGGGCAATGAGTGTGGGTGAGAGTGGTGGTAAGAGAGCAGAGATGGGGTGTGGCCCAGACTGTGAAGGGCCTTGCAGGTCCCAGGGAAAGTCTAAATTGTATTCTGGGTGCACTGGAGACAGGAGTCATAAGACTAGACTTAATATACATAATTGACCTCAGTTCCAATCAGGGCGATGCGTGGGGGTGGGGTGGGGGGAGGAGAGGATTCTTATCAGCTCTGCAGGGTGAGTCAGACCTTAGGGGAAGTGGGATAATTGGTGGAGGAGAGATGGGAAAGGTCCAGGGGCAGGGCCTGAGGTGACTCTGAGGAGAGGGAAGCTCCAGGGACACTGTGGTTTCTACTCCAAATTCCCAGGACTCCCCTCCCCCCACCTCCCCCAACCAGCCAGGCTCCAAATGCACGCACGTCCCCTTCCTTTTTCTCACACTTTGTCGTTGTTGCACCCCACCCCATCCTGGGACACACAAAGCTGGCATCCCAGAGATGTGGCAGACCCAGCCTGGACCTCCCTAGTGTGAGAGGTGGAACAGAGAGGACCTATGGCTGCAGAGCTTCAAGGCAGGCTCCCTGGAGGAGGTGTCTTCTCATTTCCCTCATCCTCCTCTTATTCCTTGCAACACAGTTTGAAGACGGGATCCTGGACATTTGCTTGACGCTCCTGGACATGAACCCCAAATTCCTGACGGACGCCGGCCGTGACTGCTCCCGCCGCAGCAGCCCCGTCTATGTGGGCCGGGTGGTGAGCGGCATGGTGAGTGAGCGGCTGGCACACCCCAGGGCCGAGGCCCGTGATGGGCCCCCGTAGGCTCCTCCCTTCCCGTGATGATGGAGGCTGTGCTCCACCCTGGGCTCGGTCGAGGTCTGTCAGCTAAGAGGGCGTAGGTTTGGAAGGACAGGATTTACACAAAGAAGGGTAATGTCATGTGGTCCCTAATTCATTCATTCATTCTCTCATTCAGCAGTTATTTATCAAGTGCCACCTGCGTCCTAGGCACTGGGGCAATCGCTGGGTATAAGATGTGCATGGTCTGGTGGGTGGGTGAGGGGAGACAGACATTAACAGAAACGTCATGTGACTGAGTACACAATCATAGACCACAAAGCACGTACTGAAGGAGCCAGAGCTGTGTGTCTAACTGCAGAGGCCAGCGTCAGGGAGGAGCTGTGGGGGACCCTCCCTAAGTGATGATCCTGAAGCTGCTATAGTAACTAGGAGAAGAGCATTCCACGCAGGAGGCGCAGTTTGTGCAAAGGCCCTGAGGCAGCGAGGAGCAGAAAGGGGGCTGGTGCAGCTGGAGTGGAGTGAGCAAGCGGGTGTGGGGCACATGACGAGGGCAAGGGTTAGACCATGCAGGCCTCATGGGCCACGGTCAGGAGGCTGGATGTTATACTCGAGGCAGTGGGGTTTGAGAGGAACGACATAGTCTGGGGAGGGGCCAGAGAGGGTCTTTGAAAAACTCAGATCACATCCTGCCACCCCAAGGACAAATTCACGTCTCCAGCATCACCTTCACAACCTCGGCCCCTCACCGCCTGCTCCCTTCCCCTTCTCCCCCACACCCAGGGCTCCGGCCCCAACCGTCTCCCGCATACCAGCCTGTCACACCTCGGTATCTTTGCACGGGCTGTTCCCTCATCCTAGACTCCCTTCCCTGCCTTTCACCAAACACTGAACTCACAGCATCTGCTGCCCAGGCCGGGTCCGTCTGATGCCCCCGCTGGTTGTAGGTCAACTGCAACGATGACCAGGGCGTGCTGCTGGGGCGCTGGGACAACAGCTACGGGGATGGCATCAGCCCCATGTTCTGGATCGGCAGCGTGGACATCCTGCGGCGCTGGAAGAGCTCCGGCTGCCAGCAAGTCAAGTACGGCCAGTGCTGGGTCTTCGCTGCCGTGGCCTGCACGGGTGAGCGGTCCGCGGGGCAGGGGGAGGGCCTAGAACCGGCGCCGGGACGGGGCAGGGAGAGCTCTCGAGTGGGGATGGGGAGCCCTCCGTTCCAGTCCTGCCTCTGCCTCCCACTGCACCAATGCATTGTGTGGCCTGGAGCCAGCGGCTGCCCCTCTCTGGTCCTCTTTCCAAGGCCTGGTGGTTATTAGGACCAAGGGGTGTCGTTTGGGAGGCAGCCTGGGGTCAGGGTTGACAACATGGGCTTTGGAGCACACCTGAGTTAAAAATCCCCAGTAATAGTCACCTGCTCTGTGACCTTGAGCAAATGGCTTCTTTCTGAACCTCAGTGTCCCCATCTGTAAAATGGGGGCAAAAGGACCTATCTCCCAGGGTGGGTTGATATAAAGCTGCTCGGCCTAGCACTCGGCCTAGCAGCTCTCAGTAAATATTAGCTATTTGTAGCTTGATAATAACAGTAATCAATGTCAAGAAAGAAAGAGCACTCTCTAAACTGCAGACGAGGACAGACAAAGCCATTTAAAACCAAGAAGGAAAATAAATCTTAAAAATTCAAGCCCAGAAAATGCTGAAGATTGTTCCGGGTTGATGATGGTGCTTATGGGAATGGGTTCATAGCCTGAGCCAGTTAAAAACATAGACGCTGGAGTCAAGGCCTGAATTCAGATCCCAGCTCTGCTTTACCCCCTGTGTCCCTGATAGTCGTGGACCTTCTCTGAGCCTCAACTCTGTCACCTGTGACATAACAGTGCCTTGATCCAGGGCCATTGTGAGGACTGAAGGAACGAACATGCGTGAAGTGCTGGAAATGATTTCCGATGCGTAACGGCAAATACTTATGCTCTGTTCGTCTTCCCACACTTGCTACCACGGCTGTCATTATTTCTTAAGTTCAGGAAATCTGAGAGGCGGGTGCCGGTCCCCAGCTTCTCGGACTCTGGGACCAGCCCAGGGACTCTCGGGCTGCCTGTTTGGAATCCTGCCTCGGCCTCCAGCCCCTGGGGGAACTCGGGCGAGGGAGCCAGTGTCCCCATGCCTGTCTCCCCACCTAGTGGATGGACACAATGGCGACTGACCAAATTCACCGGGAGCCCTCAGGACATGGGCCGATGTCACTTAGTTGAGTCTGTGGTTCAAGTTAGGCTTGGGTGTGTGGAGGGAGGAAGCTGGGATTCCTCAGCTGGATCCTGGAGCCTTCTTGAGATGTGCGCGAGCCGGCCAACAGTGACTGGCTGGACGTTAGCAGTGACGGGCACCACTGTGCCCTTCTGCCCTGGGCCCCGGGGCAGACGGTGCTGCCCACGCCTGACCAGCAGGCTCTCTGAATCACCACAGCCCCACCCCCCCCANCAGAGAGGGGAAGTGCTTGCCCAAGGTCGCACAGCTGGTGAGCAGCACAACCAGGCTTGAACCCAGGTGTCCTCAGTCCTGGGGCAGCCTCGTGGCCTGAGACTCTGATGGTGAGGCCTCTTGGGACACCGTCTCTCGGACACAGGGGGCACCTTGCTCCCCAGGGACAGGCCTTCCCCACCCCCCGCCTGGTCTACATTCTGAGGCCCTTCAGGAGGTGACGGGGTGGGGCCTGGGGTCAGGACACCAGCCTCTGCTAAAGGGCAGCAAAGAGTCAGCCGCCCAGGTCTCAGGAAAAGCAACCGGGAGGCGAAGGATCGGCACTGTCTGTCCCCTTCCCCTCCCCGGGGCCCTCGTGTCCCCTGGCCAGCATCCAGGGCCGCCCCAGCAGCTCTTGGCCGGCCTAAAGGCGGGCAAAGGGTAACAGAGCCAAGGTCACATCCGCCCCGCCCCCCACTGACCCTCTACCTCAGAGACTCAATCTCCGTCAAAAATAAAGGGCAAAAGTCCCACAGGTTACAGCTAGTAAGGCTTCCCTCGCTGTTTAAAAGAGATTTTTATTTTATTTTATTTTCCTTGTCCCATTATAAAAAATGAGGGAGTGAAAAGACTCCCAAAATGGCACCTGTCAGGAGCACCTGCCTGTCAGGAGCACCCCGTGGCCCCGGCCTCCCTTCCCGCCCCAGCCTGGCCCTTCCCCAGTCCCCACGGCCTCTGTACACTGTGCTGCGGCGTGAGCATGGGGCCCTCCTCTGTCCCCTTGGTGGCCCTGACTGCGCACCACACCCCCGTGTGGTGGAAACAAGGCCCAGAGAGGTAGAGGGACGGGTCCCAGGTCACACAGCCCACAGCAGCCAGGGCTTGAACGCAAGCCTCTCCCTCCTCCCCACCCCCCACCCGGACCCTTGTTCCCTCTTCTGCCTGCTCCACTGTTTGCTCCTCGCCCTGAATCTCTGCGGATCCCTTGCTCCTTCCCTCACCCCCTCCCTCCTCCTCTCCTCTCCTCTTTCTGCTTCATCCGTTTGACAAAATGGCCTGTGCCGGGGCTGTGCTGGGGGCTGGGCCCCTAAAGGAAGACAGATCCCTGGCTACTTTCAGAGGACTAGTTAAATACCCCTCACATGCCCCTACATTGAGAATGATGCTAAATCCCCAGGCTTGCCACAAATGCAAATGAAATAATCTAAACCTGGGGGGGGGGGGGGGAGGAAGGGGAGGGGTTTCCAGGATGAGGGAACAGCATATGCCAATGCCCTGTGGCTGGCAGGAGTGTAGACTGCTGGAGGAACAGCAAGTGTGGCTGGAGCAAAACGTGCAGGAGGTGGTCAGGGGCCAAACCTTGTACGGCCAGAGGCCATAGCCCGAAGTCTGGCCTTGACCTCAGTGGCCACAGGGAGACATTGAAGGCTTAGCAGAAGAGTGTTGATGTCAGACTTGCATTTTGGGCACTTCTTCTGTTAGCTGTGATGGGAAGGGCCAGAGTGGACCTGGGGTGGCCAGTGAGGTGGGGACCACCATCCGGGTAAGGGGATGGTGCCCACCCTCACTACCTGGACAATGGATACAATGCTGCCTGGGCTACAGACGGGCATGTGGAGGCCCAAAGCAGGCAGGTGTCTCCAGAGCCTCAGCCCATCCCCTCACCCCTCCTCTCTGTCACATCCTCCTCCCACCCTAGTGCTACGGTGCCTGGGCGTCCCCACCCGAGTGGTGACCAACTATAACTCGGCCCACGACCAAAATAGCAACCTTCTCATCGAGTACTTCCGCAACGAGTTTGGGGAGATCCAGGGTGACAAGAGCGAGATGATCTGGTGAGCTGGCGCCCGGGGTCCGGGGTAGGGCCCCCTGGGGAGGGGACCGCAGAACGGAAAGCTGGGAAGACTTCTCAGAGGAGGTGACATTTGAATTGGGGTTGAAAGTGGAACGGAATTTGGCCAAGGGGAACAGGACCTGGAGAGGGCTCTCGAGGTAGGCCCACGGCATGAGTGACGGCGGGGAGGGGGGAAAGTCATGGAGTGGGTGAAAGGGTGTCAGGGGAATGGGTTTTCGGGAGTCTGGAATGCCGGGTTCAGGGGCCTGGGCTTAACTCCAAAGGCAACGGGTTGTCACCAAAGGCTTCCTACTTGGAGAGGGACACAGATGACACTGGAGCAGGAAGTCAGAAGGGGGCTGGGTGTGGTCCGGGTGCGCAGGGGTGAGGCAGAGCCTGTGGGCTGGAAACGGAGGGACAGCCTGGAGGTGAGGAGGTCCCGTCAGCTGGACTGGAGGGGCCGCTGATGGGGGAGGGCAGTGGGAGGGGCGCTCGCAGTGACCCCAGGGGTCAGAGCGAGCGCCTGGCCAGGGCCCAGGGGAGGAAGAACAGAGAAGGGGGTCGGGACACCCTGGGCTCAGCTTGGGACAGGCGAGTGTGGACCGGCCGCAGGAGGGGACGGCAAAGGTCTGAGTCCTGGTTCCCCCACAGGAACTTCCACTGCTGGGTGGAGTCGTGGATGACTAGGCCAGACCTGCAGCCCGGCTATGAGGGGTGGCAGGCGCTCGACCCCACGCCCCAGGAGAAGAGTGAAGGTGGGTGAGCGCTGCCTCCTTCCCCAGGCGGGGAAACTGAGGCCTGGAGGGGACTCCCCCACGATCACTTGGCCGGTCCTAACCCCAGTCTGGCTGCCTCCAGAGGCCACTGACTAGTCCGCGCGAGGGTGGGGTCCTCCGTGGCCATGTACATAATTCACACTCATCGTGGAAAACAGATTATGAAAAAAAAAATCAAATTGCGTCTTTGTCCTCGTCCCCTGCAAAGGAAGCATCATTAACGTTCACACACAGCTTCCAGTCATTTCCTATTACATATTTGTTTGTATGTGTGTGAAAGAGAGAGACAGAGACAGAGAAAGAGAGAGGGAGAAAGAGAGACAGAACACCAAGCCAAAATTAGGTGAAACCAAATGGGTCCTTTCTCAGAATCACATTTTTTAAATGCATGGAATATATTATCTAGGGTAACAAAGAAAAGCAATTACACCGAACATAGTTATCAACATTAAAAAAAAAAAATGTGTGATCTAATAATATATGCCTTACCAAACAAGATCTAGTAGTGGAGATAGTAAGTTCCATTATGTACTGATAGAGACGCATGTGAGTGATATTTCCAGTTATCTACGACAACTATAAAGTGATATATAAATATCTGTGGTCCTTATGGTGACAAGTCATAAGTGCCTCTAAGACTATGGTCTGGCTGCTCACACAATCAAAGGAAGCATTATCAAAATTCAATGAAGATAAAGATGCAATTTTTTCCATCCAAGTTCATGGGCCTCTGAATTCCATCTGCAGTGCTTTGGGGGCCCATGGTCCCTGCACTAAAATCTCCGGCTGCATGTGGCCTTTTGTCTTGGCTCTGTCACTTCTCCGTATATCATTGACATTTCTCTATCGGAGAGTTTTCTGTGATTTTAATTTTAAAATAATGGTGCTGTGTTCCATCAAATGGATAGATTGAGGGCCTCTAGCCCTCAGCCTTTAACTGTGTTGACCAGTCGGAAGTAGTTGTAAACCCCACGGAGATGAACACCCAGCTCTCCTGTTCATTCGGTCAACTTGCTCTCCCCGAGAACGCTGCTGGTCACTGGCTGTAGGTCTCTGTGCTAAACTCACATGGCATTTAGTATATGCAAATCCTCATTAGGTGGGTACAAATATCCGCACATAAAGCAGGCTTAGAGAAGTGAAGTGACTTCCTCAAGGTCACACAGCTAATAGAAGGCCAGCTGAGATTTGAATCCCAGAGGCTGGGCAGGCTACAGAGCCTCCATCCTTCATTCTTAGTCTCTACTGCCTTCCTAGAAACGGAGTCCCCGAGTCAAAGGGCTGATGGTGTTGAGATTCTTTGCTACCTGTGGTTGAAATGTGGGAGGTGTGAGAGGGTGCTGCCGCCACCCCCCCCCACNACACACTCAGCCTAGGCGCGTCTCTCCTCCTCCCCCCAAACAGGGACATACTGCTGTGGCCCCGTTCCGGTCCGTGCCATCAAGGAGGGTGACCTGAGCACCAAGTACGATGCACCTTTTGTCTTTGCCGAGGTCAATGCCGACGTGGTGGATTGGATCCGGCAGGACGATGGGTCGATGCACAAGTCCATCAACCGCTCCCTGGTCGTGGGCATGAAGATCAGCACTAAGAGTGTGGGCCGTGATGAGCGGGAGGACATCACCCACACCTACAAGTACCCTGAGGGTAGGCACCCCGCCCCGCAGAGCCTTCAGCACCGCCTTACACATGAGCAGCTCTTTCACCAGCCAGTGGGCTTGCGTGCACGCACACACGCACACACGCACACACGCACATGCATATGCCTTTCCTTTGGCAGCCTGCGTACAATAATGACCTGTAGGTTACTATCCACTTGACTTTTCTTCTTAGAAAAAAAGCACACTGGGGGGCACCTGGGTGGCTCAGCCTCTGGGGCATCGACTTCGGCTCAGGTCGTGATCTCGCAGTTCTTGGGTTTGAGATCTGCATCGAGCACACTGCTGTCAGCGCAGAGCCCTCTTCGGATCCTCTGTTCCCCTCTGTCTCTGCCCCTTGCCTCCCACCCCCCCTCTCAAAAATCAAACAGTAAAAAAAAAAAAAAAACTTGAAAAAAAAGAACCACCTTGGGAGACAGTGGTATAGGATTATTCATTTAGGGAAAATATTCTGCATTCCATAAAAGGACTCCATTTGGTTTTTTTAAGCCTTGCTTTTTTGGCTGGTTTGACTCAAATAAAACTGAAGGGATGACAGTTATGTAGGAGAGGCATGCATCTGAACAGAAAAATTAATGAGGTCTATGCTGCTTATTAACAGTATTTATCGTAGTGTCATCTACAATTGAAGATGGGCAAATCCCACCCCCCTTTTTTTTATTGCAACATATTTGGCCTAGAAATGCATGAAAGCCACAGAAGAGAGATTCCAGGAACTCTGTAGTGTTTATTTGTGCAGTATTTCACACACAGCTGGGGAGGTGAGCATGAAGATGGATGGGTCAGGAGAGAGAAATGGAGCCAGAGAAACTTAGTCAGATAGCTTCCATCAGATACAAAGACAAAACTGCCTTCTGCATCTAACGTTGTCAGTAGAGGCAAAAAAAAAAAAAGCACAGCTTATTTTTTTTAAATTTTTTTTAATGTTTTTTATATTTTATTTCTAGGAGAGAGAGAGAAAGAGAGAGAGAGAGAGAGACAGCGTGAGCAGGGGAGGGTCAGAAAGAGAGGGAGTCGGCTCCAGGCTCTGAGCTGGCAGTCAGCACAGAGCCTGACGCGGGGCTTGAACCCATGAACCGCGAGATCATGACCTGAGCGAAAGTCGGACGCTTAACCGACTAAGCCACCCGGGCGCCCCAAGCACAGCTTATTTTTAAAATTGCTTTTGAGTACATCCAACAGCCGATTCAACACAGTAGGCGTTTTATAAGCATCTACTGTGTGCCAAGCACAGGGTGCACTCACAGAGGTGACTAAGAAATCATTGCCCCTGCCTTCTGCTGAGTCCCACTGACTTTCCAGGGCTGGCTGGGGGCGGGGGGGGG
>NW_027532409.1:4700757-4718829 GCF_008692635.1 Crocuta crocuta
GGCCATTACTGAAGGGATGGCCAGAAGGGGTAAAACAGAAGGAAAAGGTGCTTTCCCTGGTCTCTGAAAGGTCAAGAGCTAATAGTGGGGTAAGAGAAGTAGATATGCACCCAGCAACACTGGGGAAGATTTTAGGAGTGGGGGCGGGGAGAGAAGGTAAATTGAGCACCGAGAAGGGAGCTCCACAGGTAGGGAAAGGGAGGGAAGAGATCTCAGGCAGAAGTCATCCCTGTGCAAACACTTGGAGGTGAGAAAGTTTGCACTGTATTTGTGTTTACTACCCACCGAGCAGTGGGATGGGCTTTGGGTATGACCAAAAGATCAGTAAATTACAGTCTTCATCTTTTTTTTAAAATTTTTTATGTTTTTTATTTATTTGTGGGAGAGAGAGAGACAACGTGAGCAGGGGAGGGTCAGAGAGAGAGAGAGGGAGACACAGAATCTGAAGCAGGCTCCGGGCTCTGAGCTGGCTGTCAGCACAGAGCCCGACGCAAGGCTCGAATGCACGAACTGTGAGATCATGACCTGAGCCGAAGTCAGCGTTTAACCGACTGAGCCACCCAGGCGCCCCACAGTCTTCGTCTTTGGGCAGCTGAAGAGGGCAAGTACATAAAGAGAAAACAACTTGGTTACATAAAAACAAAAACAAAAACAAAACATGATAGGCAATCATGTGAAAACTCCAGAAGATATTGTGAATCATTCGTTCTGGGGAAAGAGTGGTCAGAGAAGGCTTCCTGTAGGAGGTGGAGGGGGGCGTTTGGGGTTGGGTCTTGAGGGATGTATTGGAGTTTACTTGTGGACAGTAAATAAAATATTCTTTCATCCTCCAGGCACAGAAATGTAGAGAAGGGGCTCCTTTGGAGCTGCTCTGCGTCACCAGGATCCTGAAAAGTCGCCCTCCCCTGTCCCAGCCTCCTTATCCTTGGTCCCTATTTCAATTCCAGTCTTCCCCTTCCTCACAGGGTCCCCAGAGGAGAGAGAAGCCTTCCAGAGGGCCAACCACCTGAACAAACTGGCTGATAAGGAGGAGACGGGGATGGCCATGCGGATCCGCGTGGGCCAGAGCATGAACATGGGCAGTGACTTTGACGTCTTCGCCTACATCACCAACAACACGTCTGAGGAACACACCTGCCGCCTGCTGCTCTGTGCCCGCACCGTCAGCTACAACGGGATCCTGGGGCCCGAGTGCGGCACCAAGGACCTGCTCAGTCTCTCCCTGGAGCCCTTCTCCGGTAAGGCCCCATATTCCCGGAGCAACTACTGACCACCAACCCGCAATGCCCCAGGTAGTCTCCTGAGGCTTGGCATGCGAGGTGTACCTCATCGATGCTTCTGCGGCACTTCCTCTGGGTCAGACCCCACCCAAGTGCTTGGTAACTAGCAACTCATTTAATTCTTCATTGGAGGTGGATTCTTTTATTACCCCATTTTTCAGATGAGAAGACTGAGCACCGAGAGGTTAAGCAGCTTTCCCAAGGCCACACAGTTAGAAAGTGACAGGACTGAGGCTTGAACTTGTACTCTTAGCAACTATACTGTTTTGTTCCATCTCATCTTCACGTGACCTTGGACTGCTTCCCCAGACTCTCCACTACCCACTTCCAGCAAATTCCTTTCCCCTGCCTACAGCACTTCCCATGCTGTGGGGGGTCTCCCCCCACAGCCCCTGTGAGAACCTCTCCTGTCTCTCTGGAGGTTCTCAGCTTCTGAGAGAAGAGGCTCTAGGCTGGCTGCTCCTAGAACGTTCCGCCGTGCCAGAGCTGTTCCGTATCCACTCTGTCTAGTACGCTGGCGGCCAGCTCCATATGGCCGTTGAGCACTTGAAACGAGCCTGGCGCAACTGTGGAATTCACATTTAATTTCACTTAATGGAAAGTTAACCAGCCTCGCGTGGCCAGAAGCCGCCGTATTGGGCAGCACAGCTCTGAGAGCAATAGGAGAGGAGGCTGTCCTGTCCTCTGTGGGGGGACGTGTCTCCTCCCAGCCCCGACCCTCTCCTGACATGGCCCCCGGCTCCTGGCCTGGCCTCCCCGTGAGGCAGAACCCTGTCCCTGTTCTGGGCTAAAATCCTGTCACTCAGGGACCTGGCCTGCGGCCCCAGGCAGAGCTTCTGTGGCTCAAGCTTCTCGGTCAGAACAGAAGCCTGCACGGCCGCCTCCTTGGTTTCTCTCCCTGCTTGGCTTTGTCACTGCAGCTCATTATCTTCCTAAAGATAAGCCTGAGGCCCTGGGAGAGGCTGTGGCCCCTGAGGGCACTCCATAAGGCAGCACAGAGCCTGGGGTCCTGTCCCCCAGCCGCCGCACCGATCCCGCTTAGCACCTTTGCGGCCCGTGGGCCTGGGGAGGCAGAGGGCTCTTGACGCGGGAGAGGCCCTCCGAGCATCCGCTGAGGGGCAGTGAGGTGGGGTAGGCCACCCTCGTCCCAGGGCCTCAGAGAGGAAGGTCCCGCTTGCCGTGTCGCCTGGGCAAATGGCCACCTCCCTGAGCCTCAGTGTCCCCATTAGGCACGTGGGAGTTATGACCCAGCAGTGTGGGGCCTCCTGGCGGGGGACAGGCTGTGCACACAGTAGGCGCTCGACGCCCCGAGTCAGTGAGCAAACTTGCGGAGCTGGTGGAGAGGCCCAGGGGCGAGTCCGTTTACGGAGCCTGCGTGCCTCCGCCGCTGCCCCTGCTCTTGCCTGTCAAGCCCACGTTCCTGTCCTTTATTACCTCTGTCTGCCCTTGGCCTCCCCGGGCTGGCGTGTGGGGCCCGGCCTTGGAGTTCCTAGGAAGGCCTATCTGTGCTTCGGGCCTGCGGTCTGTGGTATTGACAGCGCCTCCTCCTGGTTTCTCTACCTCGGGTCCCCCATGGGCACTCCTGGAGCCTCGCACCCAGAGCAGACCGTCTGTCAGGGTCCCTAGGAACGGGCGAAGCCCTCGGAGGCAGAGCCAGTGGCACCAGGGCCGGACACTTACGGCGGCTGGAACACCTGTGCCGAGGCCGGCCGGACCCGGCTTTGCCTCTGGCCTCCCCCACCTTCTAAATGTACAACCTTGGACAGGGTGACCATGCTCTCTGAGCCTCAAGTCATGCTCACCATTCAGGGGGTCAGTAACACCCCCCCTGCCCCCCGATGGGCCACTGTGAGGACTGAAGGCGACCCCGTGCTCTGGAAACATCTGGAAAGCGTATAACTGATCATGGGGAGGCAGAGGAGCCTTGTGGGTCTGTCCTACTGTGCCACATAATGGCCTCAGTGACGGGCTCCGGGGGTCCCGAGCCGCACCGAGGACCCGGCTGTCAAGCGTGTATCCAGGCCCCCAGTGTCAGGGGCAGGGGTCCATCCCTGTGCCGTGGCCAGGACACCCAGGTCCACCACTCTGTCAATGGGCTGTGGCCCCTGGGCTCAGGTCTTCTCCATTCGAGGCATCGGGTTGTGCAAAGGCTGGCTCGTGTGCAAAGAGCCGTGCCAGCTCCTCTGTGTGAACGTACCGCCGTCAGGCTCTCCACATGCTCAGAGCCGCCCGAAAGGCAGGAAGTGTCTTTCCTGGAGCGTACGGCCCGAGGTGCACTGCCGCCCGGGCCAGGGATGCCACAACGACTTCCTGTTGAGTCACCCTTCGCCTCCCAGTTTACCATCTGGGCCCCTGGGGCGCTGTTCTCCCAGAGCTCGGCCAGGCCTGCCGGTGTTTCTCATCATCCGGGGACGTGTTCGCAGCAGAGCGGTCCGTCCTTGCTCGGAGAGCCTCCCTGCCCCGCACGGTCTGCAGGGGAGAGGCGGAGGAGGGCAGAGGCCCCGTGCGTCGCCCTCGGGCCGCGAGCCCAGTCTGGGTTGCCTGACTGGGGCCTCCAAGGCCAAGCTCAGCCTCAGACAGACGCTTTGGAGACCCCACACTTTGGCTGCCTGGCTTGTTATTCTTTGATGATAAGATCTGGGGACTTTCCACGGGCTAATTAATGGACAGGAAACCAAGCCTAGGACGGGGAACAGAATCCAGTCATCCCCACCCTGGCCTTCTTGCGTTGCCTCTCTCCCTTCCCCTTCCTGCCCCCATCCGCCCTCTGTCCCCTCCCCTCACCCCTCCAGGTGGGTCACTGGGAGTGCACCCGGCGTGGCCCCTGTGACCACGCCCAAGGCACCTTCTGGAACAGGGCAAGTCATCTAAGGAATGGCAGACTGACCACACAGGTTTTCTCCTCTCAGCCATCATCTGGCCCGAGGCCAAGGCCGTGGTCCCTGGTCCCACCCTGGCTTCAGCCTTCTGGAAAAGTCAACAGTTGGGACCACGTCCTCTAAGCTCCTGGAGGGCAGGGTTTTCCTTCTTTCCCATATAGCTGGCCAGAGTTTCCAGTCAGTTCCACCAGTTCCACCCTGACCCAGGGATGGTCACTCCTTTCTGTCTGTTTTGGCAGAAGGTTGGGGTTTCTTCCCCAACGTCATGTGCTCAGAGGTTGGGGCCGGTCCACCCCGGGACGGAGCAGCTGGGGCGCAGGGCACGCCGGAGCCGAGGCCCTAACTGGCAGGGGAAGGTGGCTGTCTGTCAGGCCCTCACGGTCCTGCGGACGCCCCGCGGGCAATGTCACCGCGGCGCTCCCGAGCCCGGCACCCCTCACCCTCGCCCAGCACCCCTCACCCTCGCCCACCTCAGGCCTCGGCCAGAGCCCTCAGTAGACGAGAATACGTAGCTGGAACGGGAACGAGCCTGACTTGGCTTGTACTTATTTTTGCCAGTTCCTTCTGTTCATAGTAAACGACACGGGTTTGCCGCACGTAACGTGAAGTGTCCCTAAGCAAGAAAGGTGGACAAGTATAACGCGAGCGGATGCAGAGAACGACGCACAGGCAATGACTACGCTCAGACGCACCCAGGGTCCTGTGAACGGCCGAGCCTAGTGGGGGAGGGAGGGGACGGATGGCGGGAAAAGAGAGACCGGGCGTCTCCCGTCATGGCCCCTCGACAGCCAGCGAGGAGAGCTTGGCTGGGCCACCCCCGCCCCAAGCCCGGCCTCCAGCGCTGCGCTCTGACAGGGGAGGCCGGGGAAGGGGAAGGGGCGCCCCACGGCTCTCTGGGACCGAAGGACGAGCACGCGGTGCACAAGCCTGCGGACTCAGTCCTGCGTGCTCTTTGCGCCGTTCCTTTCTGCCTCCGACAAGCGGGCCCCTAGCGCCCTGCGGCTCAGTGCTGTCAGAGGCCTGGGGCTGGAAACCACACTTCACTCCCCTGCCCTGGGAGCGGCTGGGCCAGCTGGCTTCTTTCTCATCTCTTCATCACTGTGTGGCTTTTGCTCTGAAACGACCTACGGCCTGAGCTCCTCCCAGCCGGTGCCGCTGTCCCGGGGAACAGAAGAGGAACAGAGAGGGGGAGTCATCTCCCCGGGCTCACACAGCCAGTCAGTGGCCAAGCCGAGCCAGGGCTCCCAATCTGAACACTTACTGGCGCAAGTGTTTCTTCATCCGTAAAATGGGTACAATCCCGCCAACTTCATGGAGGGAAATTGAGGTTCCAAGAGAGGAAGTGACTTGCCCAGCATCACCAGTTAGCAAAGGGCAGAGGCAAGATTCGAACCCAGGTCTGTTGGAGCTCCACCACTTTCCCTACTGGGTGTTCTGCCTGCCCTCCCAGCTCCTCCCTGGGAACTCGGGAGCCAGGGCAGGTGGGGGAAGGCCTCAGGCACATTCTTATCATTCTCGGTGCCTTGTGGAGACGCTGTCCGAGAGGTGGGGTCCATGATTCAGCCATCTCCAGCGCTCTCCCCTCTCCCCCCTGCAGAGAAGAGCATTCCCCTTCGAATCCTCTATGAGAAGTACTGTGACTGCCTGACCGAGTCAAACCTCATCAAGGTGCGGGGCCTCCTCATCGAGCCGGCTGCCAACAACTACCTGCTGGCCGAGAGGGACATCTATCTGGAGAACCCAGAAATCAAGATCCGGGTAAGGGCTTGGCTGGGCAGGTGGGGGGAAGGGACGCTCGGGGCCCCGGGGCAGGCCTCGCATGCTTGCACACGCCCGCATCCCTGTCATCTCAAGATCTCTGATGCCCCGGGCCTCCTCAGATCCTAACTTCATCAAAGGAAAGCATCGCGAAGCCAAAGGAATTGGGGACTCAAACTTCTAGAAATGAACCCTAGCATCCCAGAGTGGAAGGGGGTGGGGTTTAGGAGTCTCAGAATCACGGACCCTTGAAAGCTAAACTCCTAAGGTGAGACCCCCAGGCCCTGGGGCGCTGGGTGGGCAGGGAGAGGCAGAGGAGCTAAGGGCACAGACTCTGGAGTCCAACTGCCCGGGTTTGTGCGTGGGTGGCCCTGGGCAGGTTACTTTGCCCCTCTGTGCCTCAGTTTCCTCACCTGCAAGGTGGTGTTCATTCTAGCACCTAGGCGTGTTGTAAGAATTAAATGTGCATCACAGAAAGTGCCTTAGAAGTGCTCTTAGTAGCTGACGATTCTTATCACCGTCATCATAGTGATCCATTTGGAGGAGCCATAGTCCAGAATCCCAGGTGCAGCAGGTACAAATAAGCAGTCAAGAGCAGGGGGCAGGGGAGGGAGCACTGTGTGTCAGAGCCCCTGCTGGGAGCTTGTCCAGCCCAGCTCAGTTAATCCTCATGAGAACCCGACAGTAAGGCATTTCTCTCCTATGAAGATACCAATTGGCTCAGAGAGGGTAGTTTGTTTCCCAAGGCCACACAGTGAGAAGGAGTAGAGATCACTGGCTCCAAAGCCTGTGGTCTTTCCATTCTAGACCCTAGAACAAAGGAGGCACTTTATCCCCCAAGGCGTGTGAGGTCTCACTGCAGGTCGTGAAGGAGACCTGGGCAGCTACCAATATCCACGTGTTCCAGATGAGGAAACTGAGGCACAGAGGTGGGGAGTGAGCATGCCAGAGCTGGGCGAACATGGAGCCAAACTGCAGCAGATACAGAGATGGCCCAGCCAGGACTCTGCCTGCCCTGGAAGGGGCTCCGGGGCCCTCTCCCTCGGTGCCGCCCCTGACGCCTGTCCTGTACCCCCTTCCAGATCCTGGGCGAGCCCAAACAGAACCGCAAGCTGGTGGCTGAGGTGTCCCTGCGGAACCCGCTCACCACGCCCCTGTCAGGCTGCACCTTCACCGTGGAGGGGGCCGGCCTGACCGAGGAGCAGAAGGTCATGGAGATGTAAGTTCGGGCCACTCTAGCTGGGGGGCCTGGGAGCACCGGGAGGGTGCTAATGGGGGGAGGGGCCGCCCTCAGGCACCAAACCCTGGCCCCTGACTCCCTCCTCTCGTCCCGCACACACTCGCGTGTCCATTCCCACCTGCCTTAGCTACACATGCCACTTTTGCACGCTCCCTGAGCACCCACACTGCACCTGCTGCTTTCCAAGCACGCGTCTTCACAAACCTCAGTAGTTAACACAGTCAGTCACTAAGCGACGCCTCTGGACACACGGGTCCTCCCTGGAAACACAGGTGTCCTCGCCCTGAATGTGTGCACGTGTGCACGTGTGGGTGAATCCTCATGTACGTATTCACATGTGTACCTATGAGCACATACGCTGTTTCTACTGACCTCTTGTAGTGTAACTTACATGCCGTAATAACGCAAATTGCGCATGTACACCTCAGCACGTCCTCACACATGTGGCCCGCTGGGCACACCCACTCCACCCCCCCGGCCCACCATCTGCTTCCATGCGCGCGCAGGCACACACACGTACACACACGGGCCCAGGCTCTTAGAGAGCGGTGCGTGGGGCCTGTTTTATTCTCGTCGGCATGAAGCCGCAGGCGCCCGGTGGCTCTGTGCGAAGATCTCGGCAGTGACACGTCATCCTGCCCTGCCCCCGCCACGGGGACCAGCCTGCGCCCCTCTCCTCACCCTCCCTCTCTTTCTGTCCACAGCCCAGACCCCGTGGAGGGCGGGGAGGACGTCAAGGTGAGGGTGGAGCTGCTGCCACGCCACGTGGGCCGCCACAAGCTGGTGGTGAACTTCGAGAGTGACAAGCTGAAGGCCGTGAAAGGCTTCAGGAACGTCATCATTGGTCCTGCCTAAGGGCCGCGGGCCCGGCCCCAGAGAGCTCACAGCTTGACTGCCATTTTTGTTCCAGGCTAATGAGCAAAATTTGCCCCTTCTTGGGCCCCCAGACTTCAGAATCTGTGGGGGCTCTTTGGGATGGAATGTATTTCTGGCTACTCTTGTGGTTCCCCGCTTCCCCTTACCTGTGAAGAATGCTCCGTGGCTCCACAGTGGGACCACGTCCTTGGCTGGCTGGGCCCCGGGGTGGGGGAGGAGGAGGCACCCATGCCTTTCTATACAGCCCAGATGCCATTGGAAAGCCACTGACCACCCCTCATATTGCTTGATTCACTCTAGAGCCCCCGGGAGCAGGCAAAAGAGAGACGGTGTCCACTGACCAGATCCCAAACAATGCACAGGAGCCCTTGGGGAGACCCAGAGCAGGTGCAGGTGGAGCCCCAGGAAAGGCCAGTCCCAAGTCCCCTCCACATCCTGGCAGGCCTGGCTCTAAAGTCTCCCCCCCGCAACCATTGCGAGGCACCTACTATGTGCCGGGCACTCCCTGTGCTTACTGTGCTCACGCGGCTACCAACCCATTTAATCACCACCGGAAATCACGAAGTGGGAGTCGCTTTCTTGATGAAGAGACTGGGGCCCAGAGAAGGGAGGCGGCCCACGCCGCCCCACAGGATTTTTGCAAGGCTGGGTTGTATGAAGACGCTGGAACAGAGCCCAGGACTTCTGACTCCGAGTCCAGCCTCCCGTTCACGGTGCCAGCCCTGACCTGAGAATATCAAAGGGACCATTTGGGACCTGATCAGAAGGGTGCAGGTGGAGTGAGGTAGGGAGGAGATTGGAGGGGTCAGAGTTCTAGGTTTGAGCCCCAAGTCCAGCCAGCCACTGCCTCCCCTCTCTGGGCCTCAGGCCCCTGACTGGGCAGTGGAGCAGATGCACCAGCTCCTGCAGAAGATTCCAGTGCCTTACATGACCCAGCCTTGCAAGTGATGGCAAACCCTACTTGTGGCTCCACAGAGCCCCAGGCCATGGGCCCAGATGTTTCTGAGTGTGAAACCCTGACCGTGACCAGGTCCACGCTCCCAGCCCTGTCTGGGTCCCCCGTCTGTGCCCAGACACCTTCTGTCAGACCACGGTTTTAGAAAACAGGACCCCAGGAGCCCCTGTCCTATCCATGAGCCTGCCCACTGCAAGGCCTAGACTTCACGAGAGCCTTAGCCGCCTGTGCTGGTCACTAACCAACAAAGCTGGCGTCTCAATGGCCACCTTTTTGCAGGACCAGTGCCTGGGAGCCCAGCCCCCACCCCAAGGACGAACCAAGAGCCCATGAGTTGTCATCTCAGAGTTTTTATCCCCTGCTCTCTCACGTGACGGGGTTGGAAGAGAAGCGAGGGAAGATTCTCTCTCTCTATCACGGCCTCCAGGGCCCCCAGAATCCCAGAGAGGGGCTTGGAGAAAGTCACGCTGACGCACACAGAACTTTCCGCTTTGCATAGAGAAGAATCACAAAATGAGCCGACACGTATGTGTTCTTACAAATGTGCCTCTAATCCTCTTTGGTTTGATAAACACACTTCTGGGTTCCAAGCAGGCAGTAGATGTGCTTTTGGGCCACAAAGACTGAGCACTGAAATAAAATTGTTTATTTTGCACATTCAAACAAGGTCTGGTCTGGTTCTTTTTACACTTTTGAGGAGGGTAGGTGGGTGAGCTCACTCGCACTGGGACCAGCCACCTCCTGCCTAGGAACCTTTCCCCGGCCTCAGCCCCTCCCCCAGGTCTAAACTTAAGGAACATTCGCGGTTCGACCCGGTTTGGCTCCGCTTCTGGCTTCGTCTCCCAACAAATCATGTTTGAGTCCCAATGAGCTTCCCAAAGCCCTCAAAAGACCCTGTGCACCGGTTGCTTTCTTAGCTTCTGCATGGTATTCCCTGAGCCTGGAGTGCCCTTCCTCTTCCTTAACCATCTGGCAAACTCCTACTCGTCCTATAATGCCCAACACCAAAGTCACTTTTTCTGTGAACTCTTCTTAGATTTCTTCTCAGCCTCCCAGGGCCCTGGAACATGGACCAATTCAAACATTTATCACAGTGGATTTTAGTTTCGTGTTGGTGTGTCTGTCCCTCTCCCCATTCTATCTGAAGTCTATCTCTTTTTTTTTTTTAATGTTTTTTATTTATTTCTAGGAGAGAGAGAGAGAGAGACAGCGTGAGCAGGGGAGGGTCAGAGAGAGAGTCACAGACTCTGAAACAGGCTCCAGGCTCCGAGCTGGCAGTCAGCACAGAGCCCGACGCGGGGCTCGAACCCACGAACCGCGAGATCATGACCTAAGCGAAAGTCGGACGCTTAACCGACTAAGCCACCCGGGCGCCCCTATCTCTTTTTTTAAAATGTTTTAAAACGTTTATTTCTGAGAGAGAGAGACAGAGCACGAGCAGGGGGAGGGGCAGAGAGAGAGGGAGACAGAATCTGAAGCAGGTTCCAGGCTCTGAGCTGCCAGCATGGAGCTCAACGCAGGGCTCAAAGTCACCGCGAGATCATGACCTGAGCCAAAGTCGGACGCTTAAGCGACTGAGCCACCCAGGTGCCCCTGAAGCCAATCTCTTAAATGGACTCCAATAAATGTTGAATAGATAAACCGATGTGTTTCAATTCAGCTCCCGTAAGACCAGTGCTTATTTCCAAGAGAAATATCATGTGGGCCACAAATGCAAGCCATATATGTAATGTAAATTTCTCTAGTGGCCACATTAAAAAGAGTGAAAAGAAACAGGTAAAATATGTCTCAATAATGTATTTTATTTAACCTAGTATGTCTAAAATATTATGTCATCATGTAATCAGTCTGAAAAATATTAGTGAGACATTTTACCTTCTTATTTGCACACGAAGTCTCCGAAACGTGGTTTCTATTTTACATGGACAGCCCATCTCAGTTTGGCCTGGCTGCACTTCAAGTTCTCAATAGCCACAGGTGGCGTCTGCAAGTACAGGAACTTGGCCATCCATCTCATTCCCCACTGACCAGCTGCTAATAAATGTTTGTTGATTGAATAAGCGATAGAGGACAATCTCTGCCCCCCAGGAGACGTATGTTGAAAAGCACGGGAAGCACCTAAAAGAGAAATCAGAATGAAAACATGACATCACACGTTCTGGGTACTGAATCCTTCTGTCCCTTGAAAACTACAGCTTGTTCTGGCCCAGACGGCCTGAACATTTTGTTAAGTAGTGACCGGCTGGAAAACAGAAAACCGCTGGGCTATTTCAGGCTGAGAGGATAAGGGAAATCGGTGCCACAGGCATCCGGAGTGCAGGAAGAGTAGAAGGGAGACGGACTGTTACAAGGCGGCTGCCATCCAGATAGTCCTAAGCCCCCAAGCCCGGGGGTGCTCGCCGCCTGCTTGCTGGAGGCACCCACGCCGTAGCCCCGGTGCCAGTAGAGCTGCGCAGTCTCTGAAGTCTGCTCAAGTCGGCCTGGCCGTGGCAGGAGGTAGGGGCAGGCTGGCATCTCTCATCTTCCTGCCTTCTCCCTGCTGGCAGATCCCACCCAGAGACTTGCTGGCAAGGGGTTCCGGAAAATCTCATGCTCAGGCTTCCAGCCCCCCTGATAGCAGATGGCCAAGCAAGGCTGGGGGTGGGGGTGGGGATGGAGTGGAGCCGCTGATGCCTACTGCTGTTCCCTCTGCTAAGAAGAGCTTTACCATCATCTCTACCTAAGGAACTCTTTTTGTTTTTAATTAATGTTTTATTTATTTTTGAGAGAGAGAGAGACAGCACAAGCAGGGGAGGGTCAGAGAGAGAGGGAGACACCGAATCTGAAGACAGGCTCCAGGCTCTGAGTTGTCAGCACAGAGCTTGACCTGCGGCTCGAACCCACTAACCATGAGATCATGACCTGAACTGAAGTGGGATGCCCAACCAACTGAGACACCCAGGCGCCCCCTCTACCTAAGGAACTCTTAATCAGCCTTCAAAGCCCTTCTCCAAGGAGGTCTCCTCCATGAAGCCCTCCTGGATTGTGGCCAATGGCCTCAACCTCTGGTTCCCCTGGGTGTATCATAGGTAGCTTTTGCAATACTCCACAGCCTGGTTTAGGAACAGTTGTTTGAGTGCTCGGCCCATGTTCTAGAGCACCCCAAGAGCAGAGGCAGGGCACACCCCTTACAAGGGGGCCACCAAGTGGACTCAGGACTGTCGACTGTGCCTCCCCCCTTAAAGGCAAGGGCAAGACGCCTCAGCAAAGTCGGCCAATGCTGAACAGATTTGGAGGCCTGTCCCACCCCTGGGAGTTCACTAGCCAGGAGCCCAGGAAGGACAAAGGCCCTGCTGTTCGTGTAGGCCCATTTTACAGACAAAGAAAATGATCCTGAGATCCTGCTCCCCAAACCAGGGTGGGGTTGTGGGGGGGGCTGAGTCTGGGTCCCTAGAGTACAGCGCGGTGCACTGCGTCAAAGCCTCACACTGCCACAGATTCGCAGTGTGGTTCCAGGCAGGGGCAGGTCCTCAGCCTCTCTGTGTCTCCCCTTTCCCATCTGTCGAATGGGGATGATAGGGGGTCTACCTTCACGACCAGTCTGCAGGTTCAGGAAAATGGTGCACACAAAACAGCTGGCTCTTGGCACGTTACCATCATAATAGACAACTTAACTCCAGGGTCAGGAACCTTCGCAGGCACTGAGTTATTTCCTCCTCCAACAACCCCAGCAGGATGCTGCCGCCATTCAGCAGGTTTGATAATCATGGAGCTGGACTTGACCCCAGGCAGCCTGCCTTCCCCAGCACACAGCCTAGCCCAGAGGAGGCCTCATCTGTATCCAGACCCTCCCTTCCCACGGGATTCCAGGACGCGTGGAGCAGAGGCCTCCACCAAGCCCCTGCGGTCCTCAGTGGGGATCTGATTGGGTTTATCTTCCCACCCCTAAAAGTCCCTCTCCTCTCCAGCTGCTCTTGCTTACCTAGGATGCCTGCCAGCTCACCCCTCAGGCCCCAAGCCAAGCCGAGAATAACAGAACTTTGATAGAGTCCAAAAGGGAGGGGCCCCGAGAGGAGGGCCAGGCGGATGCCTCCTAGAAGCACACGCACCTTGGGGCCAGGACTGGGTCAGCACATACCCTCTCCCCTCCCGGCCTCCCTGCTTCCCTTCCCCACAGGCCTGCACAGATACACACACACACACACACACACACACACACACACACACACACACGTCCGGGAGATGTGAAGCCTGGTATTCTGTTTCAAGAAGAAAAGCCCAAAGAGACTCATTAAAAGCAGAAGCAATGAAAAAAATGATGGTCCGCACAGCCTTGAGAACAGGGGATCTATAATGACACACGATACAATGAACCTCACAGACCTCAAGTTCAGTGAAAGAAGCAACCGAAAAAGACTGTGAGCTACAGGGGCGCCTGGGTGGCTTAGTTGGTTAGGCGTCCGACTTTCGCTTAAGTCATGATCTTGCGGTTCGTGGGTTCGAGCCCCGCATCGGGCTCTGTGCNCATGTTTTCCCTGGTGGGGCCGGACTGGAGCTCAAGGGGATGGGGGGGGGCTGTGAGGATGGGTTTTGAAGTTCTTCACCTGGGTGTCGGGTACACAGGTACATTCAGGTATACACATATAGTGGCACTGTTTTTGCACATAGGGCTTACTTCAATAGAAGTTGCAAAAATATATACTCAAAGATTCTAAAATTAGGTCCAAAGGCGATGGAGACAAGGGACTTGGCCTCCTGAGTTCTCTCTTTTTCTTCTTCCAGGATATGGGATACTAGTGGGTATACCTCCTGGGTGATTGTGAGGCTTAAGTAAGATGCTTCATGTGTAAATACAAGGCCGTAGGGGGGATTTTGTGTGTCTCCTTTGCTGTGAACAGTGCGGGGCACATCAGTGAATGTACTGAATGAGTGCACATAGGCTGTGTTTTTATGATCTCAGCTAATCCTCCGAATGGACCATAGAGATTACTATTCTGTTTCCCAGAGGGGCAAACTAAGGTTCAGAGATGTAAAATAGCTCACTCAGTGACCTAGAAAGTTGATGGCAGAGCAGGAGTTAGAATCCGGTTGACTCTCCCATGAACCCCACGGAAGACTCTGAAAAGTGGAAGGGAGGACTCAGTCCCCAGATGCTGGACACTAGAAGGGGCAAGTCTCCCCACCGTCACCACCCCCAAGGTCTGAGGAAGCCAGAGCCAGAAGCCTGGGCTCATAAACAGAGTTACCATAGGACCCAGCAATTCCACTCCTGGGCATTTACTCCAGAGAATTGAAAACATGTCCACACAAAAGGTTCCACGTGGATGCTTATAGCAGCATTATGCACAATAGCCAGAAAGTGGACACAACCCAAACGTCCATCAACTGATCAATGGATAAATCAAGTGTGGTACCCCCATACAACGGACTATTGTTTAGCCATAAAAAGGAACCAAGTCCCGATACATGTTACAACATGGATGAAACTTGCAAACACTGTGCTCAGTGCAAGAAGCCAGTCACAAAAGACCACAGGTCGGATGTGAAATGTACAGAGTAGGCAAACATATGGGGACAGGGAATTGATTGGTGGTTTGCTTGGCTGAAGGCATGGAGGGGTTGTGAGGGCTGGGGGAGGGCGAGGAGGTTGACACTGGGATTCTTTTTTGGAGTAATTAAATTTTCAAAAATCCATTGCGGTGTTAGATGCACCACTCTGTACTAAAGCCATTGAATTATATACTTTCAAAAAAGTGAATTACAAGATGTGTGAATTATATCTTAATAAAGTTGTTTTTTTTGTTTTTTTGTTTTTTTTTTTTTTTTGAGAGAGAGACAGAATGAGCCGGGGAGGGTCAGAGAGAGAGAGGGAGACACAGAATCCGAAACAGGCTCCAGGCTCTGAGCTAGCTGTCAGCACAGAGCCTGACGCGGGGCTTGAACCCACGAACCGCAAGATCATGACCTGAGCCGAAGTCGGATGCTTAACCGACTGAGCCACCCAGGCGCCCCTTAATAAAGTTGTTTTTAAAAATAATAATGAGGGGCACCTGGGTGGCTCAGTCAGTTAAGCGTCTGACTGTGGCTCAGGTCATGATCTCACTACTCCTGAGTTCGAGCCCCGCGTCAGGCTGTGTGCTGACAGCTCAGAGCTTGGAGTGTGCTTCCGATTCTGTCTCTGTCTCTCTGCCCCTCCCCTGCTCACACTTGCTCTCTCTCTTGCTCTCTCTCTCAAATATAACATAAAAAATAATAATTAATAATGAGCATGGGGAAAAAAGGAAGGCTGAGGCACAGAATCGCAGACGTGATTCTGATTCGAGAGGTCTGCCTGGATGTGCTGGGTGAACTTGGATAAATCATTTCCCTCTCTGGGCCTTAGTTGTCCCTGCGGTCCATGGGGAGAGGAGAGAGCTGGAGCAGAATTGTGACGTGCCATTCATTTGGGCAGGTTATCACACTTTTCACAACAGTTGTCCAAGATCATGTCCGCTCAAGTCCTCCAGGGGCTGCTAAAGCCCTTAACCATTCACTGAAATCTTTGCAGATCATCTGAGCTCACCAGCGGCAGGCCATGTTTCATCAATAACCTTTATTTTATTTTATTTTATTTTATTTTATTTTATTTTATTTTATTTTATTTTATTTTATTTTATTTTGTTTTGTTTATTTTGAGGGAGAGAGAGAGTCAGTAAGCCGGGTGGGGGGGGCAGAGAGAGAGAAAGAGAATCCCATGCAGGCTTTACGCTGCCAGCACAGAGCCTGATGTGGGGCTTGAACTACAAACCATGAGATCATGACCTGAGCGGAAACCAAGAGTCGGATGGTTAACTGACCGAGCCACCCAGATGCCCCACGTCGATATCCTTTAAAGATGACAGAGGAGATGCTTCTGCAAACATTGCCCCTGGCCACTGCTCTGGGGGAACATCCCCGGCTCTCTCCATGCCACCAGTCAGTCTTAACTCCACGCCAGCTCCTTCCAGAGTCATCCAGGAGTAGACAGACGCACAGACAGAAGGACCAGGGAGAAATATCCCCAAGTCCGGTTGAGACAGATCTGCCTGCACGTGGTGAGTCGGAACCCCACTTACAGATGGGAAAACTGAGGCCTGAGGGGGTCACACCCATGGTCCCAGAGCCAGTGACCGAACCGCACTCTGTCCTCCTTCCACTCCTTTTGAACAAGCCTAAGGGCCTGCGTGTGCTCAGCCTGTGGTCTCGCTGGAAGGGACGGGAGCTCCCCTGGGAGCAGAGCTGAGCTCCTCACCCGAGTCCTGGCTGTATGTCCCAACCCCCTCCCCCCCTTGCTGTGTGACTTTGAGGAAACCACTCACTCTTTCCAGACCTCTCTGTCACACTGGGGCTCCCAATTCATGCCCCTGTTTCCTAAACCAGAGATGTGGTCATGGAAGGGAACAGGTTTTATAAACTAAAAGGCTGGGCACACAGAAGCCAAGAGGAACTCTGGCTTCGTGTCTGAGGAAGGTGAAATCCGGGTGGGCGGCCGAGCCTCATTTATTCAATCAGCGCCCGCTACGAGTGAGCAGGGGCACTGCCGCCCGCAGGGAAGGGCTGAAGATAAACCCAGGTGTGGCTGTGCCCTGGAGACACTGGGATGGATGTGACACGCAGAGGAGAGTCAGTCACTCCACACCTTCGTGCCCCATTAAGACTGGAGATGCCGCAGGCTGACCTGTCGGGTGGAGATGAGTGTGAGGTGAGACCTGGCGGAAGGGGAGACCTAACGACATGGTAACGGGGCCATCCTGGCAACCTTGGAACAAGCGTGCCGAGCGGCCTTCGAAGGGCATCACGCGTATTAACTTGCCGGGGCCTCACAACTGCCCAGCATGGGGGAGCTAGTGTGGCTTGCCCCACTCCGAAGCCCGGAGAGGTGACATGTCCAAGGTCACAGCCAGAAACTGGTGCAGTGAGGATGTCAGCCACGCAGGCCAGGTCCACGTTAACCTCCCGCTCTTCTGTCCTCTCTCTCGTCACGTGGACTTACAAAATGAGGGCCCAGAAGGCCCCCTGAGAAGCCAACATGGCAGCCGAGGTCCCACAGGGAAGGAGTCGGGCCAAGAAAGGGTAGGAGGTGGGCAGGAGCCAGAGGCCACTTCCCAGGAAGCTGGTGACGCCTAACCTCCGGGACCCTGTTCACACAAAGTTCTTGAGCAGCTGCTGAGTGCCCCAGGCAGGGAGGGGGTCCAGGTTGCTATCAGGAAGCACTTAATGTAAGCATTTCTGGGAAATGGCCTCAAAGAAAATCTCAGAAGAAAGGAATTTGAAGCTTGAGAGCCTCCAGAAATTTGTTATGATTTCTTTTCCCATTCTTAATAAATGTTCACTTTGGTACCCAGTTTTATATTCAAAATTCTATTTTATGTGCTTTTTCTTAAAGACCGTCCCCTAAAGTTAAAATGAACACTACGATGTGATATCACAGCCTAACTCACCAGAATGGAGCAAGTGAAAAAGGCTACAATATCTCTCTCTATACATTCCACTACACACACACACACACACACACACACACACACACACACACAGTGTCCATGCAGATACGGAACAAGAACTTTCGTATGTAACTGGGAAAGCAATGAGAATTGGTATGACCACTTTGGAAAACTATTTGCAGTATCTTCTAAGCTGAACGCTCATTTTTCCCGACGAGGCAGTAATTCCTCTTGTGGACGTTTACCCAACAGAAATGAGCCTGAGTGTCCTCCGAAAGACACGTGCAAGAATGTTTTTATTGTTTTTCATAATATCCCAAAGCTGAGAACAGCCTCAAAGCCCAACACGAATGTGATAGATAGATAGATAGATAGATAGATAGATAGATAGATAGATAGATAGAGATCTGTGGTGGTGGAGGGGCTCTCCGCAGTAGCGCAGGGGTGGGAAGACACAAAGTACAGCCGCAGGCCACAGCTCGCTTGAATCTCACAGACGTGTGAAGCAAAAGATGCCAGACACAAGGTACACACTGAATGATTTCATTCATGTGAAGTTCAACACCAGGCAGGACTCCTCTATAATGTGAGAAGTGGCTCCCGTGAAGGGATGGGTAATAACTAGAAGGGACACCGGGGGGCGGGA
>NW_027532409.1:4719443-4786071 GCF_008692635.1 Crocuta crocuta
ACACACACACACACACACACACACACACACACACACACACAGTGTCCATGCAGATACGGAACAAGAACTTTCGTATGTAACTGGGAAAGCAATGAGAATTGGTATGACCACTTTGGAAAACTATTTGCAGTATCTTCTAAGCTGAACGCTCATTTTTCCCGACGAGGCAGTAATTCCTCTTGTGGACGTTTACCCAACAGAAATGAGCCTGAGTGTCCTCCGAAAGACACGTGCAAGAATGTTTTTATTGTTTTTCATAATATCCCAAAGCTGAGAACAGCCTCAAAGCCCAACACGAATGTGATAGATAGATAGATAGATAGATAGATAGATAGATAGATAGATAGATAGAGATCTGTGGTGGTGGAGGGGCTCTCCGCAGTAGCGCAGGGGTGGGAAGACACAAAGTACAGCCGCAGGCCACAGCTCGCTTGAATCTCACAGACGTGTGAAGCAAAAGATGCCAGACACAAGGTACACACTGAATGATTTCATTCATGTGAAGTTCAACACCAGGCAGGACTCCTCTATAATGTGAGAAGTGGCTCCCGTGAAGGGATGGGTAATAACTAGAAGGGACACCGGGGGGCGGGANACCCACCATCCACCTTCAGTTTGTTCTCTGAAGTGACTTAAAAATCTCTTATGGTTTGCCTCCCTCTCTCTCTGTTCGTAACTATTTTTTCCCCTTCCCTTCCCCCATGGTTAAGTTTCTCAAGATCCACATATGAGTGGAAAAATATGGTATCTGTCTTTCTCTGCCTGACTTATTTCACTTAGCATAACACCCTCCACTTCCATCCATGTTGCTGCAAATGGCCAGATTTCAATCTTTCTCACTGCCGAATAGTATTCCATCGAATATATAAACCACGTCTTCTTGATCCGTTCATCAGTTGGTGGATACTTAGGCTCTTTCCATAATTTGGCTATTGTTGAAAGCGCTGCTATGAACATTGGGGTCCATGTGCCCCTATGCATCAGCACTCCTGTATTCTTTGAGTAAATTCCTAGCAGCGCTATTGCTGGGTCATAGGGGAGTTCTGTTGTTAATTTTTTGAGGAACCTCCACACTGTTTTCCAGAGCGGCTGCACCAGTTTGCATTCCCACCAGCAGTGTAGGAGGGTTCCTGTTTCTCCACATCCTTGCCAGCATCTATAGTTTCCTGATTTGTTTATTTTAGCCACTCTGACTAGTGTGAGGGGATATCTCAGTGTGGCTTTGATTTGTATTTAGTAATGGTCTGATTCTTGAGTTCAGTGCCAGTTTCCATGGGCGTGTTCAGTTTGGGGAAATTCATCACACTGTACACTTATTATGTGTCTTTTCTGTTTTTTTTTAATGTTTATTTTTGAGAGAGAGAGAGAGAGAGCGAGAGCGCACGCCAGTGGGGGAGCAGCAGAAAGAGAGGGAAACACAGAATCCAAAACGGCCTCCAAGCTCTGAGCTGTCAGCACACAGCCTGACACAGGGCTTGAACTCACGAACCGTGAGATCATGACCTGAGCCGAAGTCGGACACTTAACCAACTGAGCCACCCAGATGCACTTACGTATGACTTTTCTATACGTGTGTTATATTTAATAACCCTTCCCTCTCCTATACACACACAATGGTGAAAGCTTCAAGCTCCTTAAAACTTGGACCTGCCCTTGAGACCAGGGAAGGATTTCTCCTCCAGCAGACATTGCCCCCGGAGGGGTGTGAGCAGCGAGTGATAATGACTTCCTTGATGCTTTAGGAAGCTCCCTCCAGCCTCCCAGGTGGGTGGAGACGCAGGGGAAGATGTGGAGCTGTCCAGTGAAGGGGGAAGGACAGAGAAGTCTTCCTTGGTGGGACCTCAAGGGCAAGACCAGCGTAGGGGAGGGGGAGGTGGGTGGAGAGATCGTTCGGGCAGAGAGGACACCGGACTCAAACAGGGGCAACCAGTGTGAGGGGCTGAGGGGTAGAGGGAGGTCTGGTCTCTGACAAAGAGCCAGGCACCCCGGCACCACCAGGCCTAGCTCCCCCTCAAGCCAGCTCCCCCTTCACTCCCTCCCAGGCCAGGCCAGCCCCACCCTGGCAAACTCTGAGGGGCCCACGGCCAGCTCCCGGTAGCCACTCCGACCCTCACAGTTCTGACAGTTTGTCTCCCTTTGGTCATGGCTCTGGTTTTTCCTTTTCCTTGTTCCTGCTTTATTGATCCAAGCCTTCATGGGGGCCTCCCCAGGCGAACTTCAAGCTTGGCGGTGTTGTATGTTGCGTCTCGAGGCCCCTGCTGGCCCTGGTGAGGTGGGCGGCACTAACCCATTTTATGGGTGAGGAAAATGAGGCTTGATGAGGCGAGGTAACCGGGGGCCAAGATCGCCCGGCCGAATGAGGAGCAGAGCTAGATTTTACACACCAGCTGCTATCTCTTAGCACTAAGTGGTGCCAGGCCTATGAACGCCAAGCACCGTGCGTGCATTCACTGGTCCAGTCCTCACAATGACACAGTGGTGGAAGCTGCAGTTATCATCAGCCCCTGACAAAGCCTGTCTACGGAAGCCTTGCATACGCGTGCAGAAAAGTGCACAAGGCACCACAAACACCAGTGAGTTTCCACAAACACCCACCCACGGGACCAGCACCTAAGTTAATAAAATAGAACGACGGATACACCACCAAAACCACAAGTGATAAAAGAGAAAACGGATAGACTGGACTTCATACACATGGAACACTTCAGTGTTTCAAAGGACACTGGCAAGAACGTGAAAGACAACACGTAAGTTGGGGAAAATATTTGAAATCATAGAACTCACAAGGGTCCGGGATCCAGAATACAGAAAGGACTCTTACAACTCAACCTTGTAAAAGCCAAATAACCCAATTTATGAATAGTAGGCAAAGGATTTAAATAGGTAGTTCTCAGAAGAAGATCCACACGTGGCTAATGAGCACATGAGAAGATGCTCAACATCATTAGCCATTGGGAATTGAAAATCCAAATCACAGAGATGCCACTTCACACCCACCAGATGGCTATGATCAACAAGACAGATAATGACAAGTGTGATGAAGATGTAGAGAAATCGGAGCCCTCATCGGCTGCTGCTGGAAACACAAAATGGCGCAACTACCTTCGGAAAACAGTTTGACAGTTCCTCAAAAGATGAAACAATTATAGTTACCATTTGACTCATCAATTCCACTCCTGGTGGAATCAGAAAATAAAAACATACGTCCACGCAAAAGCTGAACACAGATGTAGCAGCATTATTTACAGTAGCTAAAAAGTAGAAGTAACCCAACTGTCCATCCACCCACAAATGGGTAATAAATTGTGAGACATTCATATAATGGAATATTATTCAGCAACAAAAAGGAATGTGGTGCTGATACCTGCTATAGCATGGATAAACCCGGTACCCTTTAGGCTAAGTGAAAGAAGCCAGTCATAAGAGATCATATATTGTATGATTCCATTTATATGAAATGTCTGGAATAGACAAATAGAAAGTAGATCAGTGGTTGCCTAGGGCCAGGGGTGAGCGAGGGAGGGGGTGGGGTCAAGAGAATGGGGAATCACTGCTAAACGAGCACTTTCTCTTTGAGGATGATGAAAATGCTCCAAAATTAGATTACGGAGATGGCTGCACAACTCTTAAATATGCTTTAAAACCATTGAATTGTACACTTTAAGTGGGTGAACTTTATGGTATATAAATTATATCTCGATAAAGCTGCTTAAATATAAAAAATACTCCATGCCTTTATTCATGCTGTTCCCATGCCTGGATTGCCCTTACCTTCTCCTATTTCTCTGAATGTCCAAAAATAACTGGTTCCCAAGGCCCAATTCAAATGCCATTGCAAAGATTGTCTGGATCCATTCCCATCAGACGTAATTTCTCTTTCCTCCAAACTCTCGTGGCGATTCCCATCATTCACTGAGAGATGATTTATAAGGCACATATCAAGTGTCTGACACTCATTACATTTCATACGATTATTTAAGTACCCAGTTCATCCCTGCTACTCTGCTGTAACCGTTTGGAGGGAGAAAATTGTATCTTGTTCCCTTCTGTGAACTCAGAACCCAGCCATGTGACAACTGGCACACAGAGGCAGTCAAGGAAGGTATGTGGAATTCATTCTCAATTTCCTTTTCCTCACATCACCCCTCCCACCAGGAAACATAAGGATATAAAATGGTTGAAGGTAAAAGGATGGACTAAAATCCAGCTTGCAAAAGAATTGTTCCATGACTATATTAATATAAAATAAAAGAGGCTTTGTTGATAAAAAGTATTACCAGAGATGAGAAAGGTGCTGTACGATTATAAATGTTTTAATAAACTATTTTAATTTAATAAACACTTAATGACAGTTTCAGAATGTGCAAAACAGAAATGGACAGAACTATTAGAAATAGTCAAATCCAAGTCATAATGGGAGATTTAGTACCTCTCTCTCAGAATTTGACAGAACATGGAAACAAAAAGTCAGCATGGATACAGAAGATGTATGTATCAGATAGGAATAGGTTATGCAACAGTAACAAAAAATGCAATAAAGATTTATTTCTTACTCACACAAAGTTCAGCCATCAGGCAATTCTTGGGGCAGATTTCCTCTGTGGAGTGACCTAGGGATCCAGGGTCACATGCCTCTCATGTGGCTCTCATCACATGCCTCAGTCGTCTCAATGTGTGGTTTCACAGATGCTTCTAAAGAAGAAAAAGACATGGAGGTAGCCCACTGGCTCTTAAATGCCTTAGCCCAGAAGTTAAACACATCGCTTCCATTCATATCTCTTTAGCTAGAGCTGGTCACATGGCCTCTCATATCTCCAAGGGTATGGAAAATATATATCCATATATATATCTATATCCACCCCAAAAGAGAAGAATCATATAGGAGTGAGCATTTGTAGTCTTTACTCGAAGGATTTAACTAAAATGATGAACAGACTTGACCTAATGGACGTGTATAAATAACTGCATCCAACACCTCATTTTCAAACACATAAGACAATTTGCAAAATTTGACTATAATCTGAGCTATAAAGCTAGTCTCACCAAATTTCAAAGAACCAAAACCACATAGAGCATATTATCTAAACCACATAGAACATATATCTAAAATTCCTTCTAACTGATGTAAATCAATTACAAGATAATTGGAAATTCTCCATACGCCAGGAAATGTAAAAACATACTTCTAAATAACCCATAGGTTAAAAGTGGAAGTGATAAAGGAAGCTAGAAAATATTTTTAATCAATTGATAATGAAGAAAATTTATGTCAAAATTTATAGGTGTGAGACTTTAGCCTCTACTACAAAGCTGTCATCATCAAGACAGTATGGTATTGGCACAAAAGCAGACACATAGACCAGTGGAATAGAATTGAGAACTCAGAATTGGACCCAAAAGTATACAGCCAACTAATCTTTGACAAAGCAGGAAAGTATCCAATGGAAAAAAGACAGCCTCTTTAACAGATGGTGCTGGGAGAACTGGACAGCAACACGCAGAAGAAGAAATTCTAGATGATTTTCTCACACCATACACAAAAATAAACTCAAAATGGATAAAGGACCTGAACGTGAGACAGGAAACCATCAAAACCCTAGAAGACAAAGCAGGAAACAACCTCCTTGACCTCCACCGCAGCAACTTCTTACTTGACACATCCCCAAAAGCAAGGGAATCAAGAGCAAAAATAAACTATTGGGACCTCACCAAGATTAAAAGCTTCTGCAAGGCAAAGGAAACAATCCATAAAACTAATGGGCAACCAACGGAATGGGAAATGATAGTTGCAAATGACATATCAGATAAAGGGTTAATAGCCAAAATCTACAAGGAACTCAACAAACTCCACACCCGAAAAACAAACAATCCAGTGAAGAAATGGGCAGAAGATATGAACAGACACTTCTCCAAAGAGGACATCCAGATGGCCAACAGACACATGAAACGGTGCTCAGCATCCCTCCTCATCAGGGAAATACAAATCAAAACCACACTGAGATACCACCTCACGCCAGTCAGAGTGGCTAAAATGAGCAAATCAGAGAACTCTAGATGCTGGCGAGGATGTGGAGAAACGGGCACCCTCCTACACTGTTGGTGGGAATGTAAACTGGTGCAGCCCCTCTGGAAAACAGTGTGGAGGTTCCTCAGGAAACTAACAATAGAACTCCCCTATGACCCAGCAATAGCACTGCTAGGAATTTACCCAAGGGATATAGGAATGCTGAGGCATAGGGGCACATGTACCCCAATGTTCATAGCAGCACTCTCAACAATAGCCAAAACATGGAAAGAGCCTAAGTGTCCATCAACGGACGAATGGATCAAGAAGATGTGGTTTATCTATACCATGGAATACTACATGGCAATGAGAAAGGATGAGATCTGACCATGTGTAGCAACACAGATGGACCTTGAGGGTGTTATGCTGAGTGAAATAAGTCAGGCAGAGAAGGACAGATACCATATGTTTGCACGTGCAGGAGGATTAGGAGGAACTTAATGGAAGACCATGGGGGAGAAGAAGGGGGGAAATGGTGGGGGAAAGGGAGAGAGGTAAACCATGAGAGACTCTTGAATGCTGAGAACAAATTGAGGACTGATGGGTGCGTGTGTGTGTGTGTGTGGGGGGGGGATGGGCATGGAGGAGGGCACTTGTGAGGATGAGCACTGGGTGTTATATGGAAACCAACTTAATAAACTATTTGTATAAAAAAATTTAAAAAAATATAGGTGTGGGTAAATCGGTATGTATAGGGAAATTTATAGTCTTACATGCATATGTCAGAGAAGAAAAGAATCTGAAAATTGATAAACATCCACCCCCAAGATGCTGGAAAAGGAATATCAAAACAAATCCAATAAAAGTAGGAAGTAAATGGTTAAGGCAAAAACAGAAATTAATAAAATAAGAAAGCAAAGATTAAAAACAGAGCTAGAGCAACAGAGCCAAAGTTGGTTCTTTGAAAAGAGAGTCAAACTGACAGACCATCTGAATAAAACTTGTCTAGAGGATAACATAAATGGTCCCCCCAAGCCCCCTAATCTTAGGAATAAAAAGTGAGATATCACTACAGATACTGCCAACATTAAAGCACAAAAGAGGATGTTCTGAGCAATTTTGAGTCAATACATTTGAAAATTTAAATGAAATGGACATCCTGGGAAGACATACCAATTTTGACTCAAGACAAAATGGAAAAGCTCCATAATCCTCTAACAAGTAAGGACATTCAATCAGTTGTTAAAACCCTTTCCCATATAGAAAATTCAGCTCTGGATGGCTTCATTGACAAGTCCTATCCAACATTCAAAGAAGAAACTATTTTCATTTTTGACAATCTCTTCCAGAGACTAGGAAAACAGTGAACAATCTCCAATTCATTTTATGACGTTAACACAACCTGCATATTCAAACAGGACAAAATATGGCATCAAAGAAAAATTACAGCCCAATTTTACTCATATATAGAAATGATAAAGTGTGAGCCACAAAAACCTATCAATTCACAAAAGTATACCACAACTGAAACGGACTAATCCCAGGCATTCAAGGTTGATTTAACATTAGAAAATCCAGTAAAGTAATTCAGCACATAAACTGATTCAAGGACAAAAGCCTACATGCAGACAACGACTTGATAAAAATTTAACACTTATTCATGATTTAAAACTAGTTTTAAAAAAAGGGAGGGGGGGTGGGTACCTGGGTGGCTCAGTCAGTTGAGTGTCTGACTCTTGATTTCAGGTCAGGTCATGATCTCATGGTTCATGGGATCAAGCTCTGTGTTAGGGTCCATGCTGACACCGTGGAGCCTGCTTGGGATGCTCAATCTCTCTCTCTCTCTCTGTCTCTCTCTGCCACTCCCCTGTTTGTGTGCACTCTCTCTCTCTCAAAATAAATAAACATTAAAAAACTAATAAAAAAATAGGATATTGTGAACAGAAGGGGATTTCCATAACTTGATAAAGATTATGTCTGCAGCTAACATGGTAAAATATTGCAAGTTTTCCCTTTGGAGATCAGAGACAAGGCAAAAATGTTCATTGCATTTACTCAACATTTGCTGGCAGGCTTAGCTAGTGCAGCAAGGCAAGAAAAAGAAATAAAAGATGTAACATTTGGAGAAGAAACAAAACAGTCATCTTTTCAAAGTAACATAATTATGTATAGAGAAACCTCAAAATAACCTGCAGCTATGTTGTTTAAATTGACCACAAAATTTAGCATTTTTATTGGCTACAAAATAAATATCTTAAACTATGTTTCTCTATAACAATCTATTGAATGATTGAATGAAGCTGCTGGTGGGAAGGCTTGTACCTGTGGGGCTAAGAGGCCGTCTGAGCTTCTGAGAGATGAACCTGTGGGAACAGACTATGGGCTGGGAACAGACTATGGGAGTGAGCTCCACATTTCCAGAAGGGTGATTCAAGCAGGAACAGGATGGGCTGTGTCCAGAGGGGCTGGGAAAAGAACTTGGGCTTATTGTGAGAGGTTTGAGATGTCCCTCACCAGACTGGGCCTCCGCTCTTTGCACAGTCAGTCCCGGAAGGTGGCTTGTCTTCTTTTCTCTTTGACTCCTCTGTCAGCTTAATCCCTTTGGTACACTGGGTTAAAATGAGCCAGGATTTACGGCTCCGGGAAATGTGTGTAACAGTCTGTAATCTTATCGCTGTCCACTCCCCTCTCCTAGGCTCTGCTTTCAGAGAAACCCACAACGGTTACTTCTCTCCCCCACCCACCCCCACGGCTCCTGCCCCACCAGACTTCGCTTCCTAGTTCAAGTTCTCTGGCAGAGGGCACAGCTGCCCTGAGTGTGGCGGGTGTTGGGCTAGGGGCTTCTCCATAAGCACAAACTCAAGGGAGGTCATTCTGTTCAGAGCCTTTAACTCCCTACTACCTAAAGTCATGGGCTTGTCCCCAACACCACAGAGCCCTTTTGTGAAGTCAAACCCTCCACACAGGGTGTTTGCTACCCGCCCAGCGTCTGCCTGTTTGACTTCCCTCCATGGGCCCCTGTGAGGTAGGGCCTATTATTAGCTCTCCAAGTCACACAGTAAGTGGGGACTTGGGACCCGAACAATCTCCGTGCAGACCACACATTCCGAAACACCGTGCTACCTGGTTTGTCTGCTTTGGTTTTTGTAACTGCTTTTCTAATGCAATTTTACATGGCCCCTTAATGGCACAACCTGGGAGAGGAGACAGAGTGGGACCCTGCCCCCTCGTTTCCCCCACCTCAGTCTCTGAAGCAGGTCCCCTAGCCGCTAAGGCAACAAATCCCCCCTCTGCACCACGGAGCCACCAAGGAGGCAGGGTGGACGCGCACACCCTTTGGAGTCAGATCGTCCGAGTCTTTCCAGCTCTAGCCACATGACCTTGGACCTTGGTTTTCTCACCTGCAGAGGAGGGGCTCATAGGCTTTCCCACCTCAGCAGCGTTAGTGCAAGGGTTAAACGAGATGGTGCTCGGCCAGGAGGTTATCGGCCGTCTCTGGGGTCATCAGCCCCCTCAGCACCTCTCTCTGGACCCTACACAGCAGACCAGGGGCCGTGAACTCTGGAACGGGCCGCGACGCAGGAGTGGAGGCAGCACTGACCCCTACCGGGGATGTGGCCGGCGAGTCCCACTGGCTCTATCTGCAGCTGGCGCATCACGGGCAGATGCAGGGAAGCCAGGCTGTTAATAAATATGTCCGTTTCCAGGCTGCCCCCGCCCCTCCCCGGCCGCTGCTCCGACAGGCACCACGAGAGAGCCAGGGACCAGCTGGCGGCAGCCCCAAACGTTGGCTGAGCCACTAGATAACTCTGTAATGAACTGTCCCTCAAGCTGGAGGCATTAACCTTGCTCCCAGCTGGGAGGCCCAGGCTCGGCAGTTAACCCCTCCCTCCCCAGCCCCAGGGCCGCAGAGGGCGCTGCCCATGTGGGGGAGGGCTGTATTTATTAACTGCGGCTGCCTAACAAATCACCCCCAAATTCAGCAGCTGGAAATAACAAATAATTAGTAACTCCCAGTTTCTGTGGGTCAGGAATCCGCAAGTGGCTTCACTGGCTGGTTCTAACTCAAGGTTTTCCATGAGGGTGCAATCAAGGTGGCAGCCTTGGTGGCGGTCAGCTCAAGGCTTGACTGGGGCATGAGCAGATTCCAGACTCACTCCCACGGCTGTTGGCAGGCCTCCGAAGATCCACTTCCAAGTGCACCCACACGGGCGTCTCCCTACGGCAGCCTCACGCCAAGGGAGCTGGCTTCCCCGGGGTGAGCAATGGCCAGAGCACCGGACAGAAGTCACAGTCCTTCTATAACCCAACCTTTTCACCCATCACATCCAACATATTCTTTCAGCTGCAAGTCATTAAGGGGGGCTTGCAATCAGGAAAAACACGAAGTTGTGAAAGTTCAGAGGGAGAGGATCGCTGAGACCTGTGTCAGAGGCTGCCTACGTCAGGGGCTACTGCTGGGGCAGATGTGGAGCTGAGGCCAGCTCGCCTTTGGGAGCACCTACTTGGACTGCAAGGAAGTGGCCCCAACTCCTCACTCCTTTCACCAAGCCCCAGGGACTCGAAATCCCAAAGAGCTCTCAAGTCTGACCTCTCGCTCTCTCTTGGCTGTCATGGCTCCAGCCAGCCACCCCCTTCCCGCCCCGCCCTGTTGTGTCTCATCAGGATGTCATCACTATGTCACCACCTCCTCACTGCTTCCCCCCACATCTATTCTGCTCCCCGAATCTCCACTCGTCCCTTCCACCATTCCGCCATCTCTTCCCAACAGCATTCGGAGAAGCCTTTTCAAAACACAGATGTGGGCCGCCTGGGTGGCTCAGTCGGCTGAGCGTCTGGCTTTGGCTCAGGTCATGATCTTGCAGTTCGTGGGTTTGAGCCCCATGTTGGGCTCTGTGCTGACAGCTCAGAGCCTGGAGCCTGTCTTTGGATTTTATGTCTCCCTCTCTCTCCAACCCTCCCCTGCTCATGCTGTCTCTCTCTCTCAAAAATAAATAAAACATTAAAAAAACCCAACACAGATGTGACCCTGTATATCCTTGATGAAAATCCTCCGGAGGCTTCTCACATGCTCAGCGCGAAGACCCAAGTCTCCCCCAGATGGGACTCTGCAGGGTCTGGATCACCCCAAATCTCAACAGCTTCCACTCACAGCAGTGCTAGCTCCTCAGTCAGTGCCTCGAATATGCCTCTTCCCTCTGTTCACTGGCTTCGTACCTGCTGTTCCTCTTGCAGGAATGTCTTCTTGTCCCTTCGCCTTCTGGTGCCTCATCACCCTGTGGACTCGGCTCCAGTTCCTTCCCTGAAGAAGTTGTCCCCATCCGGCCTTGACGACGCCCGTGTCTCCTGTCAAAAACGTGTCCTCTTCTCACTGCTCCCTGCCTGGCGCACTGTTCCTCTACCCAGCTGCTCGCTGCCTCCCCCAGGACGGTGTGACCACGAGGGTAGCTTTTGCTAGAGAGCTCTGTTGAGGGGTGGCTGGGTGGCTCAGGCGGTGAAACGTCCGACACTTGATTTCGGCTCAGGTCATGATCTCACAGTTTGTGGGATCGAGCCCCAAATCAGGCTCTGTACTGACAGCGGGGAGCCTGCTTGGGATTCTCTCTCTATCCCTCCCCTCCCCTCAAAATAAATAAATAAACTTAAAAAATTATCTGTTGAATTAAAAAAATTAAAGCCTTTGTGCAGATGACAAAACTACAACTTTGTGATATAATTCATTAGAATCCTAGATCTCCGGGGCTCAAAGGGGGCTTAGAAACCAGCCAGCCAACCTCCTTCCTCATTTTGAGGGAGGAAACTGAGGCCCAGAGACAGGAAGTTCTTCTCGGGTTCAGGATGAGTGAGAGCAGAGAGCCGAGAAGCCAGGCCTCTGGTGTGACCCTCCACCTGCCATTCCATCTGTCATAAAAGCCCCACCTGCCTTCTGTCACCACCTAAACTTCACCACTGGCCCTTCATAAATGTCAACAGATCACCTCCATCAGCCCTAAGCCCTCGGCACAAAAACTCTGGAAAGTGCTGGGAAGGCCTCTTGTCCAGTAAATTCTTTCCTTAGCTTTGGAACTCCTTAGAGAGGTACAACCAGTCCTGAGGACAGCCATTTCACCCCAAACGAACCACATGTCCTGCTTTTAAAGACTCTCCTTTAGGGTTCCTCCCAAGAAAACCAAGACCATTTGAACTATTGGAGACCTGAGATGTTCTGGGCCAATTCCAGAAGGGGAAATGGAGGCCAGAGAAGGCTCAAGACTTCCCCATGGTCACACAAGGAAGCAGCGGCAGGGCTGGGACCAGACCTTGGGCCTCCTCACTCTCAGGCCCGTGCTCCCATCTCCACGGCGAGCTACAAGTAACCAGAGAGGGTTAACCTGAAGGCACCTGCAGGTTCTGACCTCAGGCCTACACATGTTTCTTAGAACAAGGATTCCTTCTCAGACTGTGGTCAGCTTTGCAGATTCCTGTCACAGGCCCTCAGCAGAGGAGAACTCTCTGCCTGCAAAAGTGGCCAACTAACATTCTAAAACCAACAGGCATTCTAAACCAAAATGCTACTGCAAACACACTGGCATGGCAAAAACCAAACGCACTGCTATCGAAAAAAATTTCCAACTGGTATTCAAATGAGTTGCCAGCCTTCAAAAAATGGAGAGATATTTTTTAACATGCAAGTCCAGGTTTCCAACTTCTCTTAGAAAAATCAGACAATCTGGCCATACTGGCTCTGTCTCCCGGCATGTTGACATTTAACTCAACTGCACAGTGCCAAGTCCCTGTCCACACGGTTGGCTTTGAGATCTAACTACTGATAAGTGTGTCTTCACTTCCACTGCTGTCCCAGGCCTTGGACGCATTTGAATTCACAGCCTTTATGCTACTGGATTTGAGAACCCCCTCTGTAAGTATTCCCCACATAAGTGGTCACATAGGCATGATTTGATGCTTCCAGGGACAGAGGGTTCACTACCAGTCTGTTCCATGGCTGGTCACAGAGCTCTGGGAGGGAGGGAGAGTTTGATTTGAACCATGGCTTATCTGAGTCCATGTATAACAGGCCATGCTATAATTTAATACCAGAGCCTAATGAACTTGTGCGTGCCTCATAACCAGGATTCTCCATGCTTGTTTTGGCTGAGGCAGAGAAGAAAGCTGCTTTTAGGAATAACGTCACAGACTTCTGGGCCATTGAAATGAAGCCCAGATCCATTGGATTATGGGCAAACCAGGGGCCCGGTCTGGATGTCCTTTTTGAAGTTTCAAGGGCAGCCACCAGCAATATCAAAAGAGGATTTGGAGGTCCATCTTTGGGTTCTTGAGCAATGACAGCTCTTAGACAGATTGACTTTCTATGACCGTGCCAGGAGCTGTCACCACCACCCATGTTTCATAATCCATGTGAGGGCAGGGGAGGGGGTGTTTGTTCTTACAGCAATGGCACTGAGCTCTTCATTAGGAAGCAGCCCAGGGAATCTGGGAAGATGCTCTTTATAGAGTTCTTGGCAAGCTTCAATTTGGGAACTTTACAATAGCCATGTCTTTTTGTTCCTACCACACTTATCAGTAGGTATATCTCCAAGCCAACAGAAATACTAGAGTCCAGGATGATGAGATCTGGGAGGGGCTGTGTATGCTTCACATCGTCCAATTCTCTACCCTTGAGAATCTCCCTGCAGAGCCCCAGACAAGATGGGTCAGCCAGCCGTGGTGGGGCAACCAGTCTTCCTGATGACGGGTCAAAAGGTATCTCCACTGAAGCTTCCATCTCTTGTCCTCAGTTTTATCCTCAGAGTAAGAGCCATTTTTATGCCTATATTCATCTATGGCCATCAAGCTCCACCATACTTGCCCTCCCCTTGTCTGCAAGCTAAATCATTCCAGGTCATCCATTCCTTCCTGGGAGGCCTTGATATTGAGGCCTGTCTACCCNCCACCACTTAGCGTCTTTCACAACAGCTGTGACTTTAAGAGGGCACAATTCTTGTTCCAGGACCTCCAGAGAAGAAAGCTGCTTCCAGCTGTACCACATCCCAGGCTCACATGCCCAGAGTTTGGACAGATCGTTTCATATCAGCAAACGGGTTTTATTTATTTAACACATACTCATGTAGCTCAGTTTACTCTAGCAATATTGATTCATTAAATCCCCATAAACTTCTGAGACCGAGCCTGTGACCATCCGTCGTATGCAGATGATGAAATCAAGATGCAGAGAAGTGAAATCACTTGGCCAAAGTGTCTTTGATGAGACTGCACCTCGAACTCAGACCATTGGCGTCTGGAGCTGGTCTGCATAGCAATCCTGTGCTGCCTTCCTCGCAGCTGTTCATGTTGAATGAACAGCCTCTGGGAATGAAGGCCTCTGGGAAGAACTGGAAATACTGTCTTTCTCATAAGTCAGACTCATCCTGAGATGTGAAGTGACTTGTCTAAAGCCCCTCCGTTCTGCAGTGATGGAGTTGGGGTTTCAACTGGGTTCCAAATTCAGGGCTCTCTGCTCTAGCCCAGAGCATGCTGAGCAGACCAATCAGGTTGAACCAAAGCAGAATCCACCAAGGTAGCAATACTACAAAGGACCTATTGAGGGAAGTCAAATGCATTCTAACCTGGGTTTGAGTCCACATATACGTATCTGAGAGGCCACAATAACCCAGTGAGCCCCTGGGCCAGGGAGAGGAGAGAAATACCCAACGTAGGTATCTGATACTTTGAAAGAGTTCGTGTTTGGAAACACATGGAGACCTCATTAATTCAAGACCTAACAATCCAGAAGCATCATGGTCTATGCTGGGCTGAAGTGCACAGTACATTAATCCAGACATGGGATAAGGAGCCCTTGAAGCCTGTGTGGGCCCTTCCCCCTCCGGTGGGCTTGAGGTGTACATCTTTATTCTGCTAAAGCATGTGCGTCGTGGGACAGGCACTGGGCTGTTATCTGTTCCCAGTGGTAGGAAACAGGCTTATCTGCCTGCAGCGCAAGGGATACATACAGACCATTCCCTGGCTGCGGGATGCAAGGTGTGGACCATGAGGGATCGATGTTCACTCCTGAAGCCGATCTTGTCTGTGTCTTTGCTCTATGACTAAATGCATCTTTCCATCCAGTGCCTGTGTGAGCCATATCTTTCTTGGTGACCTTGACACCCCAAACCATGAACTTTTTCTCATTCCCTGCCTTTTGAGGTGTTTAGGCTATTTACATTCAGTGTGATTACTGATATGATTACTGATAATTGAATAATTAAAAAAATTTTTAATGTTTATTTCTGAGAGAGAGAGAGAGACAGTGTGAGTGGTGGAGAAACAGGGAGAAAGACACAGAATCGGAAGTGGGCTCCAGGCTCTGAGTTGTTAGCACAGAGCCCGACACGGGGCTTGAACTCATGAATGGTGAGATCATGACCTGAGCCAAAGTTGGACGCTTAACCAACTGAGCCACCCACACGTCCCCGATAATTAAATAATTTTTACGATTGCATTGTATCCCCTTTGTTGGCTTATTAGCTATGACTCTTTTTGTTATTTTACTGGTTGGTTTAGGCTTTGCAGTGTACAACTTTACCTATCACATTCTACCTTCAAGTGACATTATAACACATCACCAATACCAGAAGGTCCTTATAATATACTTCCGTTTCTCCCCCTTCTGATCTTTATGCCAGTGTTGTCATACATTTTGCTTTTTTGCATGTTATAAGCCCCGAACACTATTATTTCTGTTTAAACAATGATCTTTTAACAACATTTATTTTTATTTTTTATTTATTTTTATTTTTAATTAATTTATTTCTAGGAGAGAGAGAGCGAGACAGCGTGAGCAGGGGAGGGTCAGAGAGAGAGGGAGTCACAGACTCTGAAACAGGCTCCAGGCTCTGAGCTGGCAGTCAGCACAGAGCCCGACGCGGGGCTCGAACCCACGAACCGCGAGATCATGTCCGAAGCGAAAGTCGGACGCTTAATCGACTAAGCCACCCAGATGCCCCAACAACATTTAAATAATAAGAAAAAATGATATACTTCCCCATGTAGTTTCCAGTGTTCTTCATTCCTTCTGGAGATCCAGATTTCCATCTGATATCATTTTTCTTCTGTCTAAAGTTATCCAGGTCTACTCGTGATTAATTCTTTCAGCTTTTGTTGCTTTGAAAACGTTTTCATTTCACCTTTTTGGTTTTTTTTAAAGCTTTATTTATTTATTTAATGTTTATTTTTTAAACTTTTTAGATGTTTATTTTGGGAGAGAGAGAGAAAGAGAGAGAGAGAACAACCAGGGGAGGGGCAGAGAGAGAGAGGGAGTGAGAAAATCCCAAGCAGGCTCCACACTGTCAGTGCAGAATCCAACATGGGGCTCAAACTCGTGAACCATGAGATCATGGCCTGAGCTGAAATCAACAGTCGGGCACTTAACCAGCTGAGCCACCCAGGAGCCCCAAGTGTTTATTTATTTTTGAGAGAGATAGAATGTGAGTGGGAGAAGAGCAGAGAGAGAGAGGGGGAGACACAAAATCCGAAGCAGGCTCCAGGCTCTGAGCTGTCAGCACAGAACCCAACTTGTGGCTCAAACTTCTGAGCCAGGAGATTGTGACCTGAGCCAAGGTTGGACGTTCAACTGACTTAGCCACCCAAGCGCCCCTCACCTTTATTTTTGAAAGACATTTTTGCTAGATACAGAATTCTAGATTGACAGGAATTTCCCATACCATTCCCTTCTCCTTCAGCACTTTAAAAATGTCATGGCCATTCTTTTCTGGCTTGCATAGTGTCTGATGAGAAGTCCACTGTCATCCTGATGTTTGTGATTCTACGTGTTTCTTTTTACTCATTATCACTGGTTCAGCAACTTGACTATGATGTGTATTACCTTGTGCAGTGTTTCCAGGGTTATTTTTCTTGAGCTACTGAGCTTCTTGGATCTATGGCTTTATAAATTTCATCGTATTTGGGGAATGGCCATTATTCTTTAAAACATGTTTCTCTTTCCCTCTGTCCTTTCCTACTGGTATGTATTTTTAACAGTTGGTATTGTCCCACAGGCTGCTCTGTTTATTTCTTTTCTGGTATTTTCTCTCCATGCTTCATTTTGAATAATTTATATTTCTGTGCCTTTAATTTCACTCATCTTTTCTTCTGCAGTGTCCAATCTGCTGTTAAATCCCATTCCGTTTATTTTAGTTTCAGATACTGTATTTTTCATCTCTAGAAATTTGATTTGGATTTTAGGAATATGTATTCTGTTTTTCCTTATTATGTTCATATTTTCCTTGATATCCTTGAGTATTTATCATATTAATAGCAGCTATTTAAGATCTTTGTCAACTAATTCCATCATGTGCCATTCTGGATCTGTTGATTTATTTTTCTTCCAACTCTGGTCATATTTTTTTCTGCTTCTTTGCAGGTCTGATCATTTTTCTTTTTCTCTTTTCTCCCTTCCTTCCTTTCTTCCCTCCTCCTTTCCTCCCTGCGTCCCTCTCTCCTTCCCCTTCTCTTTCTTTCTTTCCTTCTTTCTCTCTCTCTCTCTCTTTTGGATGCCAAAGAGTACATTTTACATTGCTGAGTGCTAGGCTTTGTTGTATTTCTTTAAACACAGCTGAAGTTTGTTTGGCCAAGCAATTAAGTTACAGACCATTTTGAAGTTCACTACCAAGCTTTATTTATGGCTGGCTGAAAGCAGCTTTTACTCTAGTACTAATTTAGTCCAACTACAAAGGCATGACCTTTCTGAGGATTCTATCCAGTGCTCTGTGTATTACAAGGCCTCTCTACTTTCGCTAGCAGAAACTTCAACTATTCACAGACTGGTGTGAGTTCACAGACCCAGGTTGAATTCCTGGGGCTACTGCTTTGTTTGTTCTTTCCTTGGTCTTGCCGAGTTTCATCCCACAGACGTCCTCGGCAGATTTTCTGAGCTCAGTCTCTATGCAGCTGCCTCCTGTTAGTTCTCCGTGCAAATTCTAGCCGCCTCAACCTTGCTGAACTCTGATGTCTATCTCCTCAATTCAGTGATATGGAGGGCCTCTGGCTTCCCATCTCTGCACTGCAGTTTGGAAACACCTTCAATGAGTAAAACTGGGCAATCTTCTCTCCCTATCTGCTCCCCGTCTTCAGGGACTCATCGTTCTGTGCTTCCTGATGTCCAATGTTTGAAAACATTTGTTTTACATATCTGTCTGCTTTTCCAGTTGTTTAGGGCAGAGGGAAATTCCCATAGCACTTAATGCTTCATAGGGGGAACTGAAAATCTCTGCCCTAGGTGTTTTCACTACTGGGTTAAACTTCAAAATATCATGTAACTAATAGATGGTGACTTCACTGAAGGCTCTTAGAGACCTCTAAGAAAATTGTACTTGGAGTTAATTCATGAATATTCTTGAGCTTTACAACTCTACCAGAACACCAGGTTCTGTCAAGATTTTATGAAAAGCTGAGCTGGGAAGGGATCTTTGAGGTTAATGTGAATTGATCAAGATGCAACCCGTTACTTAAGTTAATCCCAAACAGATCAAAAACCTATACATGAGAGGTAAAAGTATAAAATCCTAGAAGGAAACAGAGCAGTAAATCTTTATGACCTTAGATTTATCACTGTTTACTGAGATGTGACATCAAAAGTACAGGATGTAAAAGAAAGTGGAATTAATGAAAATTTAAAACTTTTGTATATTAAAGGAAGTGTCCTTTAATCAAGAGAGCAAAAAGACATCTATGGGAGAAAATATTTGTGCATCATGTATCTGATAAGGGTCTGATATCTAGAATATGTAAAGAACTCTTCAACCCAACAACAGGGACAAGCTGATTCAAAAATGGGCAAAGGGGCAACAGGCACGTGAAAAGATGCTCTCTGCCATTAGCCGGTAGGAAAATGCAAGTCACTTCATACCCACTAGGATGGCTACTATGGGTTGAATTGTGTCCCCTCTCAAAAAGAGGATTAAAATTCTAAGCCCCAGTATCTGGGAATGTGACCTTATTTAAAAACTGGGTCTTTCCAGGTTTAATCAAGTTATGATGAGGTCATCAGGGTGGGCCCTAAAAAGAGGGCTATTTGGACAAAGATATAGGGGTAGTATAGTCATGTGAAGACAGAGGCAGAGATAAAGGTTAGTTCCACAAGCTAAGGAATGCTTGGGGCTATCAGAAGCTGGAAGAGGCAAGCAAGGAGCCTCTCTTAGGGGATCTGGACGGACACGGCCCTGAAAACATCTTGATTTTGGGTTTCTAGCTTCCACAGTTGCGAGACAATACATTTGTTGCTTTAAGCCACCTGGTTTGTGGTACACCTGGGACTCAAATATAGCTCTGATTTTTAAAACGGAAAATGGTGTTGGCGAGTGTAATGGTTAAATTTATGTGTCACCTGGGCTAGGCCACAAAGCCGAGATATTTGGTCAAGCATTATTCTAGATGTTTCTCTCAAGATGTTTTAAGGATGAGATTAACTAATGGACTTTTGAGTAGATCAGATAACCCTTTATGCAGGTGGGTATCGTCCAATCAGTAAATAAATAATATTTAATAAATAAAACACACTGACATCCCCCTTGAGCAAGAAATGCTATCAGCAGACTGCCTTTGGACTCCGACGCAACTCTTTCTTGGGTCTCCCAACTGCTGGCCTACCCTCCAGATTTTGGATTTACTAAGCCGCCACAATTGCATGAACCTATTCCTTAAAATTTCTTTCTCTATACACACACCTCCAGCTCTTCGCTTTCTCCTCCTCGGCCCTGCACCGGCTTGCTTCTTGGCCAGGATCTGAGATGACCACCTGCCAGTGCTCTTGCATACAGCCCCCCTCTGGTCCTTGGGAGACAGACATGCATCCTTTGCTCTGACAAACTCTAGGAGTAGAGGCTGCACTCAACTCAGCCACCTCTCCCTTACTCCATCCTCAAAGCACCTTGTTACTTGCATCCCATCCTTTAGATTTTTCCAGGCAGAGGTCTGTCCTGTGCGCTGGATTGTCACCCTACAGGAGACACATGTTAAGCTCCACAGAAGGCCCCTTCCCTAGCCTGAAGGCAAGGAGCAGGGGGTATCCACTGCTCTCCTTTGGGGGTTTCAAAACACACCAATGGCTCTCCTCTTCCTTCAACTCTTAACTCCTCTTTTATACCTCGGTGAGGGTGAGAGAGTTTAAGTGGGCTACCATCTCCATTGCACATACAGCGCATGGTACAGGCATGTGCTATCGATTGCTGCCTTCCAAAAAACATCTATTTTAACATCTTGTTATATGTGCACTTAAACACGTACATTCATTATTGAATATAGTAACAGCTACCATCAAGCCTCGAGTTTATTCCAGACACGGCACTGGGCCCTTTTAAAAAACACCCCATTTAAAGTGATTAATAGGTATGTTTGTAACTACTTTACCCATTTTATAACTAAGACTTCAGACAGCTAACTGGTATTTAAAAACCGAGGGAGTGCATTGTGTGGGTACTTTAGTTAAAGATTCTCAGGGGGAAGAAATACTTGAAAGCATATTGAACTTCAGATCTGGAAAGGACTTCAGAGGTTAGTCAGCCTCATTCGTCTCCTTTGAGAAGCAGTGGAGGATCTAAAGGCTGAGGGACTTGCCCAAGGTCATCCCAGCGAGCCGAGATCAGACGTGGGTCATCACTTGCCGCAGCTGCCTCTTATTTGTGAAAAATGTTAGATAAATTCTAATTCATACTGCTAATTTTAATATTTATCCAACCAGTGGTAGAAATGAAATTTTAATGCCAAATAACTATTTCAGAGTCTAAAAATTGAGCAAACGGGGCTTTCAACACTACATAAAGCTATATGAATCCCAATCTACCGTAAGGAGAATAATGGGTTCTTAATTGAATCTGTGCCTGAGAGTGGAAGAATGATTTTTAAAATGAAAAACCCCATGGAGGTGGTGAAGAGAAATGAGTTTAGCCAGATGAATGATTCTAGCAGAAAGTAAGACAGCAAACCAGGCTGGAAAATAGCCTTTTTTTTTTTTTTTTTTTTGAAAAAGGAACTCAAATATACAAAATGCAGATAATGTGTGCCCAGTGAACAGTGTTTACTCCCATCTTCTTGGTCTTGGCACTGTCTCTTGTGTTCTGATCCTTGTAGACTATAATTTCCCAGGGTTTTGTACATGCTCCCCGCGCCTCCTTTTTTAAAGTAACTGTATAAGCACAATGGTGGTATTATTAACCTATCTAACATGTATTTCTGGGAACCTAGGACTTGGCATTCGGCATTCTGACTTCAGTCCTGCCTTTTTCTCACGTATGGTAAAATCCCCATAAGCTTTTAGGGCTGGCATGGAACCTAGAAATAATTTAGTCCAATACCGCATTTCAGAGATAAGAAAACTGAGGCCCGGAGAGACAAGTACCTGGCCCAGGAAGGTCACACAGAGAGTTAATGACGCTAATCACAAAAGTTAAGCATTTTGACAGATTCATGAACTCTGGGGCAGTTCCAGTTTCAGTTTGAGGACCTCACAGTCATATTTTGTAGCCTGGGGTGCTAATTAAACCCGAGGAATTATGGACTTACTATTTATGGGGTAGGAGTGAAGGCATTAACTAGGCCATGAAACCTGGGGGCACTGAAGGAGAGTCCGTTCTCCTGAGATTCACGTTTCACATTCAACCTTCAGACTTTAGGACTGAACTCCAGCAATGCATACTTGCAGCCCCCCCGATTCTGGATTTGGGCTTGAGCAGCAGTTAGTCTTGAAGGACCACAGCTATTTGCAGCTTGAGAAAGATGGTCCACCCCACTCTTTCTGGCCAAGGTTGGCTCCACCCAGTGGAAACGTTAAAATCAGCCTCCCAAGCCGATTCCTTACTTCAAAAGGCTGTTATTTCAAAATGTTTTTCTATTATTTGAAGTTCTCATCAACGGTGCTCCGCCAATAGGCTTTCACTGAATTTACAAGTGAAAACAAAAGAGAAAGGAAACCCAGAGAGATGTTTTTAAAAGACATACCACTCGGATTTACAATTATCTCACATTTTTCTCTTTTTAAACAGTTCAGAGTGGCTTTCACTGGATTGCCAAAATCAAATCTCTCTCCGGAGGCCTAGCAGTGTGAACAAAAGCGGTGAATCAAAGAACTTCCAAGTTTGAGTCTGTCAGAGACTGTGGCACTGGGGAAAAGGTCATTTAACCTCTCTCCCTCCATTCCCACTTCTGTACAATGAGGATAAAACTATGGAGGTACCTCTCCAGGGCCCTCTGTGGATTGGCTAATTAAAGCTAATTAAGCCCCTGTAAAGAACCAGAACATACTATGTAAGTGCTGAGTATTTATGGGCCACTAACAGTCACAATACTCCTAAGGGACAAGATTCTGTGCAGACAGCACAATCTCTATTGGTGATTCCTAATTACCCACCGCTTACAAAGCACCGGGTGTTCCGTAATGAGGTGGGGAAAAGAAACATCACACAATGTCGTTCAACAACACCATCTTTATTCAAAAATATATATCTATGAGACATTTCAGAATATACTGCTGCCGCCAATGACAGCCTATACTTCTAAATAAAGTCCTAAATTAATATACAAATTTAAGCTTTAAAAATATTCTTTAAGAAAAAAACAAAACAAAGAAGAATGAAGACGTTCTGAGGAATATGACCTAAAGGAGAGGTCCTTCGAGGCCTACAGATGCCCTAAAGAAAGAAAACACACAAAACAAAAGCCACCTCCCCCACTCCACCNACACTTGGGGAGGATACAGGGAGAATTAAAATTTAAAAAAACAAAAGCATTTCATTAAAAAACGAAACAAACCCCAAAACTAACTTCCTTACAGGAAGTCCACTAGTAACGGGTGTTAGGAGGCCAACACACTCATTTACATAATTGCTACAGTTTCATTTCTTGCTCTTGCTGTTAAGAATTATGCACCAATTGCCGGTCAAACTCAATCAGAGAAAACATAGCAGTGGGTGAAATCCATTATGTTGTAACATTTTCATCCAGCTGATCAGAGCGAATGTCTACTCTAACCTTTTGATTTGACGCTAGTAAAATTTTGCTTCCTTGGGAAAAGCACAGAGAATGTCCAAGATGGGCCCACTGCACACCCAGCTCATGTAGGACTGAAGCAGCACAGCACACGGGGAGGGGCGTATGTGCAGACATTTTAATCGCAAGATTAGAATTGATCTTGCAATTTCCCTGCGATTTTATTTAGTAAAGTCACCTACTGCCGCCTGGCCTCTGGGAGGAAAACTTTACAGTTAGAGACTCGTTAATTTCAGAAGGACAGGACAACAGGCAAACAACACACGGTCCGTACTCCAATCCGGAGAAGAGCTTCAATGCCACTATGCTCTCCACAGAGTTCAGCTGAACCCCGCTAGGACTTTTCACTGTTCTCATTTCACGGCAGACAGAAGAGCTTCTTAAAGGAAAGCCTGCCACGCTTTAAAAACACAGGCATGTTTCAACATGTTTAACATGTAAAATTACAAGTAATTGGCTTTTTTTGGTAATCCTGGAAGTAACAACTCAAAGTAATGGAGATCCTGAAGCCCCCACTGCTGAATTCCTTTCTCTAGCTTGCGGATTTCAGCCTCCAGGCCCGGACTCCTATTACACTCCTGGGGCAAACTGTTTTTTACCCGTTCCAATGTCAAGCAGCAGCCTGCCAAATCAGAATGATTTACAGTTAGCAGGCCCAACCTTTACTAAAAGCAAGGTAAAAATCCTCTGTAACTACATCATACAGTCATAATGTCAGCTGGCATGATAATGGATTTAAAACCCAAAATGAATATCCCTGACGTGCCCCCTTCCTCTGCCCAAGAGGAGCGACTCGGTAACAGCCGATCGAAGTCCTCCTCCTCCTCCTCCTCCAGACACAAGGACGTGTGCAGCGGTGTAAACGGACAGACAGACAGACGTGCACAGAGTGTCCTATCTGCAGGGGAGATACTCAAGATCACTCACCAGACCGCAGACCTGAGCCCAGTGAAGCAACGTTAGTGCGGACCCTATTCCCTAAAAGATGGGAGTCTAAAAGCAACACCCGTGCACAGCCCACACTCCCAGTTTTGCCTTTAGCTTCTGGGGCCCACCAGTGCCATTTCTAACAACTGCCTTCACAAGATTAGGGCCAAAAGATCATGTCTTTAGGAACCTTTTCTATGACCGTAGGTGCCTGGGAAGGTTATCTGTAGGAACCTGAAGCAAATAACTTATTTTTGACCTATGCCTGTGATCCCTGTTACTCTTATTTCCGAACTGTGACTTTAGGTCCCAGGTCAGCTCTGAATCTTATTGCGAGATTCCCTAGTCTGCTTATAAAACAAATGCACCGCACCTGTAACTAACTATACATCACTACAAGCAGGGGAAAGGAAGGATCAGAGATTTGGCAAACTCTTCATGGCAAAGCTGCTTGACAGTCATGCCTCCAACCTTTGGGGTGGACGGTAGCCAGGAAAGTCAATGACTCCAGAGCAAGTCCTTCAGTGGAGGCCTGCACTGAACTTGAGCAAACCCAGCTCTGAAAAGAGAAGCTGCTCTCATGACACAATGTTGTCGGGAGGGACAAGATTCTTCTGAAAGCTTCCAGAAGTACACATGATTTTCAAAACTTCTTGGGTGTAAAGAGAAAGCTAATAATGGAAAACCAACAGGGGCACGAAAACATGAAGGGGGAGAGTTTGTATTCTTTCCAAATAGGAATCTAATTGGACTCCACTCGCCACTGTTCTGAATTGTGCTCGACAGGAGAGGACGGAGAGGAGATACAGAGTCTGTGGTTCTTTCTTGAGGCTGCGGGACTGGGATGAAGGAGGGACGGGACCAGGGGCCACATGTTATTTCCACCATGGTTATTTCCAACCATGACTTGCCCTCTCTCTTCTTTCTGCTGGTAGAGATGGGAATCTGGGGCATGGCACCTGTCCTAGTCAGTTGAAAACAGGTCACCAGCAGAGGGCAGGGGGGCCAAGCCTCCTGTGACGTTGGGCAGCAATGAGAGGTCTGGCAAGCTCTGGATATGGGACTTGAGTTCCTTGCGGACCTGGGTTACCCGAGCGAGTTTCTGTTTGTATTCCTAAGGAGACAAAGAGAAGAAGAGGCGGTTAAGTGTGTGCACGCGGATGGTCAGGCCTGAGGAGCCAGTACAGATACTCTGGGCTTCTGGCTCTAGTTCTCCCCACCAGGCCACCCGTCCCCACCGCAGACAGGTTCGCAAAAGGAAGAACACTTTACATAAAAAAGGAAAGCAGAGTTCAACACTGCCAACAGTGAATTAAATGGTATCTAATGTAGCACTTGAGATTTAGAAGTAAAAGCATGACATTGTGTGTTTGCACTGCCTTTTAATTGGTTCTTTTATTTGAAAATACCTTATAAAATTAAGATACAGATGCTCAGGCTTTACAGTTCTTTTGAGGGTGCCACCTAGACATGCCTAGAAAAATCACTACAAAGCTCTCCTGTGTATTAATCCGAGAGAGTACCCCAGATCTACCACCTATGACAAGCACCACAGAAGCCCCAAATATCCCCACCACTGCCCGTGTCCAGGGCTTCCTCACCGCACACCCGAGTAACTGCGGCAAATCCCTGCTGAGGCCTTCCGGTAGTCTCCCCTACACATGCCAGACTTCTCTTCCGAAAGCCCAGCTTTCACCCAGTCGCTTCCTTGAGAGAGTGCAGCATGGCACCGCACTAGCCCCAGGGCGGCTCAGGACTCAAGGTCTTCTAAAACTAGTGTCTGCCTAAACGTGTCTCCCACAACTGCCCAACCCCCCACCCACAGGCCACCGCCTGCATGGGCCATTTGCTCACGGTTCCACTCTGGCTTGGAGGGCATCTTCCTTCCCCTGCCCCAGTGAAGTTCTGCCTCCGCTTCCCTGCCTACCCACTGAGCTCCACCCCTTTTAGGAAAATACTTTCTCTTCATCCAGAAGACTGGTCCCCACCTCCACCCATTTTGGAGCCCTCCTGTGCACCGAGGTGCATCTGAGCTCCTAACAGGCTCCTCTGAGGTGCTCTCTTCATGTATGTTAGACTTCCATGTTCCTCTAAAATAGGACTTCCCTAATGACAGGAACTTGGTGTACTATTTTCTTTCCTCCCAGCAAAAAGCACCTTTGGTGAATCTGTATGGAATAACAACCCTGGGCCATTTGAGGGCCCTGTCGGGGGCCCCCTAGCCCCTGGCTAGCTGTGTCACCCTCCTTGGTATTTCTGCAAAGACAGGAAGTTCCTGAGGATGGATCCCTGCTGATTAAAGCCTCTCCTACAGGAATGCAACAGAAAGCACTGGGCTCTGCGTCAAAGACTTGGGTTGGTTTTGGCTCTGACTCCAACTTGTCATGTGACTGTGGACCTGGTCCCTCTCTTCCTTCGTCATCACCTTCCTTATCTGAAAATGAAGGAACTGGCCTACTCATAAGATTGTTCTTCAAATTCTAGATCCCTTCCTACCAGACACCTTATACACACTTAGAGAGGCGGAGGGTTTGAGGGCATATGCTTAAGGATTCCTGGGAAGAGCGATAAGACAGGAAACAGTTAAATGAAGAACAATTAGCTCAAGTTAGAAAGACATCGTCCAAGAAAAGGGTGGGAGAAGGGACGTGGAAACAGGGGCAGGGAGGCTCTGTGCCCACATTAGTGCAGACAGCCACGCCTTCTGCCCGAAAGGAGAATTGCTCCCACAAACCATCAGATGAAGACACAGGAAAGAAAGTAAGCTTTCCCGGCATCCCATTTCTTTCCTTTGTAGACTTAACACAACTAAAATAATGACTTATTTAAATTATTAATAATGACTCCTCTATCACACTAGTGAGCTTCAGGAGGCTAAGACCGGACCCATCTGCTTTACCCATCATCCACCATCACCAGCAGTGTTCTGTAAACAGTAGGTGTCCAAGAGTTGCCCAATAAATTAACATATAAAACATAACATTAGGTACAAGTATACCACATTAGGTAATCAGCTTTAACTGAAAACTAATTTCAGAGATGAGGATCTAAAATGTCAAGCCTCCCTGCCCTTCCCCCTCTGCAAACATTTTCCCCCCTTCGGATTTATATACTTCAAGAGAAATTTATAGAGAAGACTAACTCTCTATTACTGAACAAGGATTCATTTAATTAACTTCTCCTGAACTCTATGTACAAAAAAGGTAGAAGAGTTACTGAACAGTTACCCTTCTTCCCTGCCCAAACCCCCTGACCGAAGCAGACGGACAAAAGCCACCCTGACTGGGAGTCATCACTCCTGGCAGCTACAGAGCCCTTCAACTCCAGGGATTCCTTAAGAACAGTCTAAAGATCATGGAGTCTCCAGTGAGCAGAGCTAGGTTCAGAGTCCAAGGCTCCACACTCTTGAGTGACCCTCAGACTAACTCAGTAAGTCCAACTGAGTTTAAAAGGAAAGGTGGTTAATCTCGTTAGACATCACCTTCAATTCAAATAATCCTCTCCTAGGCGATCTTTTATTTATTTTTATTATTATTATTTTTTAATGTTTTATTTCCAGCAGAGAGAGAGAGAGAGAGACAGTGTGAGCAGGGGAGGGTCAGAGAGAGAGGGAGTCACAGACTCTGAAACAGGCTCCAGGCTCTGAACTGTCAGCACAGAGCCCGACGTGGGGCTCGAACCCACGAACCGCGAGATCATGACCTAAGCGAAAGTCGGACGCTTAACCGACTAAGCCACCCAGGTGCCCCTCCTAGGCAATCTTTTAAAAGAAACCCCAAAACCCATTTGTTCTTATTTGGGGATAAGGAGGGGGGGAGGGGGTAGCTCATCATGCTTAGGCTGTGATTACATTATAACACAATCAAATAAACTTCATTTTAATTAAAGAAAATATGCTCCCCCATTAAAATCCTCTCTTCAGGCCACTCTGAAAGCTGATGGATCCTGTACACACCTCCTCATGCCACTGGGTTACTTGTTCCCTAGGGATTTCTACTTTAAGAGCAGGTGCATGAGCCTAGGAGGAGGCATCACTACAGAAAGGATGAAAGTGGGGCTGTCACTGAAAAAGATGAAAAAATAGAGAGTTCACATTAGCTCCCAAAACAATGAAATACTACTTAGGTATATTATTAAGATCCATATGAGGAAAACTATAAAACTCTGAAACAAAACAAAGAAGAGCTAAATAAATGAAGAGATATTCCATGTTCATGAATAGGAAGGCTCAATATTGTAAAGATGTCAGTTCTTCCCACATTGATCTGTAGATTCAATGCAATCCCAATCAAAAGCACAGCAAGTTATTTTGTGAATACAGACAAAGTGATTCTAAAGCTTACATGGAGAGGCAAAAGACTCCAAATAGCCAACACAATATGGAAAAAGAAGAACAAAGTCAGACATCATTCAACTCTAAGACTTTCAATAAAGCCACAGTAATCAAGACAATGTGATACTACTGCCAAAAGAAGAGACAAAAATCAATGCAACAGAACAGAGTACACAAACAGACCCACATAAATACAGCCAACTGATCTTTGATAAAGGAGCAAAGGCAATATAATGGGGAAAAGACTATTTTTCAACAAAAAAGTTGAAACAACTGAAGACCCACATACAAAACAAAAAACAAAAAACAAAAAACAAACAAACAAAAAAACGCCCCCAAAAACCCAAATCCAGACACAGAACTTACATCCTTTATAAAAATTAACTCAAAATGAATCAAAAACTATAAAATTCCTAGAAGATAGCAAAAGTAAATCTAGATGATCTTTGGTTTGGTGATGATGTTTAGAATGCAATACCAAAGGGTTGATCCATGAAAGAATACATAAGCTGGATTTCATTAAAACGAAAATTTTTCTGCTCTGCAAAAGACAGTGTCAACAGAATGTAAAGACAAGATACAGACTGGGAGAGAATGTTTGCAAAAGACAACATCTGTTATCAGAGAAATGCTTTTTTTTTTTAATGTTTTATTTATTTCTAGGAGAGAGAGAGAGAGATAGAGAGAGAGAGAGAGACAGCATGAGCAGAGGAGGGTCAGAGAGAGAGGGAGTGACAGACTCTGAAACAGCCTCTAGGCTCTGAGTTGGCAGTCAGCACAGAGCCTGACGCAGGACTCAAACCCATGAACCGCGAGATCATGACCTAAGCGAAAGTTGGACGCTTAACCGACTAAGCCACCGAAATACAATTAAGACCAGATGCCACCACATACCTGTTAGAATGACCAAAATCCGGAACACTGACACCACCAAAAGCTGACAAGGATGTGGCGCAAGAGGGACTCTCCTAGGCTCTGGTGGGAATACAAAACGGTACCACTATTTTGGAAGACAATTTGGTGGTTTCCTACAAAGGTAAACATTCTCTTACCATACAATCCAGCAATCATGCTCGCTGGTATTTATCCAAAGGGGTTGAAAACTTACCCCAACCTGCACATGAATGTCTCTAGCAGCTGTATTCCTAACTGTCAAAGCTTGGAAGCTGCTAAAGAGTCCTTCAGGTAAATGGACAAATGAACTTTGCCTCAACCAGACAATTATGCAGCATTAAAAAGACGGGAGATATCAAGTCATGAAAAGACATGGAGAACGTTAAATGCATGTTACTAAGTGAAAGAAGTCAAGCTGAGAAGGCCACATACTGTATGAACCCAACTATGACATTCTGGAAAAGGCAAAACTATGGAGACAGGGCTTGGGGGGATGAACAGGAAGAGCACAGAGGATTTTAGGGCAGTGAAAACACTAGAATGATGGACACACGCTGTTACACATCTGTCCAGACCCACAGGACGTGTGACACCCAGAGTGAGCACTGAGTATGGTATGGACACTGAGTGATCAGGAAGTGCTGTCCCGGATCATCACCGATAACAAGGGCACCACACCGGCGGGGGATGCTGGCCNACCTTCTTATTTTGCTGTGACCCTAAGAAATAAGCCAAGAGGTTTAAATGCATCGGCACGGATGACAACGCATATACTCTGAATATCCAAATACAGGTAAAGATTGCTTTCAAAACTGTTAAAACATGTACCTGGCTTAGCTGGGACAATTGAATGACCCAGCTTAGTGCTTTGAGGAGAAATGAGCAGGTAAAATTCGTGGCAAGCTCTGATTAGGTCAAACCGAATAGTAATTGCAATCTTACAGTTCCCTTAATAGATTCAGTAGTAACACACTCTGATCTCCTACCCTTTTTTTTCAACAGATGAAGCCATCTATAGATGTCACCAAGGACAAACACACTCTCCAGATCGGGTCCAAACGAAACCATCCCCACAACACAAGTCTGGCTTCTCACTTGCCCCCCGTTCCCCCCGCTCCCGGGCTCCCTTGGTCAGGTGACGGTGCTGCCTCACTAGCTGTCTGTCCACGGCTTTTCTCTTCGGTTCTGGACAGGTAGCAGAGACAGATCACGAAAACCCAAGAATCTTTCTTCGGCACCTACCAGCCTGCCTTCCGACAGAAGCCGGAGCACAAGCTCTCCTGCTGCAGGCCCCAGGCCGCGCCCCCAGCAAGTGCAGGCCGCAGAGGTCCAGCCTGTCATGCTACCTCTAACACCTACGTCAGCGTGAGGAGACCTGTTCCAAGGCTTCTGACTGACCCATGTACGTGTGCCGCCTCCCACAGCAAGGACGCTCCGCTGGGGAAACACGGTGGCAGGGTGGTCCCACGCTCCTTGTCTCACACGCCTCCCACCTGTGTGCAACAGAGGACCGGGCCTAGCTCTCACGCCGCCCTGCCAGGGACAGAACGTGCGAGATCGGGACCTGCGCCACAAGTCACAGCGGCTCCCTTCTGTATTCTCGTCTTCAGGTACTTGCCTTCCCCCCACTGCCCATCGTAAGCAAGAGACAAGGCAGACCCAAGCAGGTAGTCCCGCAGCTCTTCCTGTCCTGCTCATGCATTGTTTGTACCGCAGTGGCGGCAGAGGTGAGGGGCTGAGCTGCACCGCTCCGCCACGTGCACCGACCGCAGCAGACCCTGCCTCACCCATGAGAGGCTGTGGGGACTTGGGGATAAGCTGACAGTTCTATCAGACTTGCTGCTGCTACCCTGCTTCAGGATCCTGGAGGAGGGTGGTGGGGGGAGAGTGGGCACCGGTGATAAACTGCCGGAGTTTATTTAACTGCCAAGAAATGTTTAAAACGCAGAGGGTGAGGCCCAGTGTGCAGTTCGGAGATAATGCCTAGGATTTATGCCCCTGGCAAAGCTCTGGAATCTTGCTTCACAGGCTCTCTGAACTGGCAGCAGAAAATGTATCCAAAACCCTCTGTTTCCTGTGGGTCCAGCTGACACCGTGTGGACACGGGCCATCATGGAGCACGAACGGGGACCATCATGGGGCACACACACGGCTGGCTGACTGGAGTGAGGCTTGCACATTCTTTCGCCTTGTTTGGGGAGAGCAGCAGGCCAGACCTGACATGCTGCAGATGAGCTCAGAGATAAAAGGGTTAGAAATGATAGGGGCTGACATTGTGCTGACCTTTCTACAGGAATTTCATTTTCAAAACAAACAAAATTATAAGCTTCTCCCCTAGCAACTCCTATAAGAAATACTGATCAAAATGTAAACATTGTTAAATCTCTTTTTTTCTGACTAGGAAGTATTTACATAAGAAAAATTATGTTAGAAATCATACCGCATGCAGGGGCTTGATCTGATGAGACAAAATTTCCAGCATTGAGACCCATGTTTTTCTTTATCTTGCCCTGTTGTGCTATAGGACATATGGTAGATAAAAACCACCCACTGCTCGGCTACTCCCAATTAAGAGTCATAAAGGGTTATTATGCACGCAGCAGTTTATGAAGGGCCTTGCTTTAGAGGTGACCTGCTGTACGGAATTTAAGTCAGAGAGCTGCTCAATCAGATGAGGGCTGACAGCCAAAGAGGAAGGGGAAGCTGACCCCCACCCTAAAACTACTTAACACCCTGTCACTAAAGCTCACAGGATCTATACTTAGAAAGCATAGCCTCTATATAAACCACAATTAATTCATTTCTCTGTCTTTCATTTTTTAGGGAAAATACATAAATCTTTGGATTGAAAAGAAGAATGCCACTTTTGCCTTTTCTTCATAAATCTACAGGAGACAAAAAAAAACAAACAAACCCCGTCACCAATCTGCACCTCTCTCCCCCAGCCGGCTCCATGGTCCCCTGTGACTCTGTGGCAGCCGCAGCACTGCAAAGTGACACACATTAGGCGGTCACAGCAGGGGTAGAACTGCGGGGGAAGATACAGGGAAAGGAGGAGGCCGTGGCTCTGGCTCCAGCGCTCAGGGCCTCTTACTAAACCAGCAGTAAAGTTAAACACAAAGTATATCCCAGAAGGCAAAATGACAGAATGGATACAGTTGGAGGAATGTCCTTAGAGAGAGGCAACCATCCACTGAAGGCATCAAATGGGAAGAAGGGGCTTCTTAAGCTCGGAATTGGGCCACGAAGTCTTTTCAGGATGCTTCTTTCTCCCCAGCAGACCGTCCACCCAGAAGGTTTAAGGGAGCTTCTACTGGTGCAGCAAAAACTCCCTTCTGAGAGGCATTTGCAGAAGCAAAAGAAGAAGAATAAAAAGATAGTGTCTACACATTATTAAATTAATAAAAATGAAACTAACAAAAAAAGAAAGTCAATTTTAGGGCTGGGCAAATTTTCAAAACTTGACGTAATTATAAAGCTAAATATTTACAATTTAACAGATGTCCATAAAATGCTTTAAAAAGAGGTTTATTTAAAAAACGCACCTGGGTCCTCCACAAATGTTTACATTTATGCTAGGTGTCTCTCATACAAACCCAGGTAAATACGTGGTACTAAAGTACAAGAAGAACCATTTACTACTTATAATAAGTGCTTTTCTTTCTTTTAAAGTCAAATGTCAAAAATGTAAGTTTTATGTAAGTAACAAAGGGTCTCCCAAACTGGCCTCCTTAACCATCTTCATGGAAAAGCAGGTGACTGATGTTGTCCAAACATCAGAAATGCAGAACCCTGGGGCACCTCGGTGGCTCAGTCAGTTAAGCATCTAACTCTTGGCTTCAGCTCAGGTCATGATCTCACGGTTTGTGAGACAGAGCCCCACATCGGGCACCATGCTAACAATGTGCAGCCTGCTTGAGATTCTCTCTCCCTCTCTCCCTGCCCTCCCCTGCTCACTCGCTCTCTCTCTCTCTCAAAAATAAATAAACAAAAAAACAAAAAATTAAAAAAAAAAAAAAGGAAATGCAGACCTTCAAATGGTTTCTCCTCTTGAGCCAAATAAATACTGGTAAGTCAGGCCTTCCTAGAGGGCAGCTGAGAAGCAAAGGGTAGAAAGGCAAAGGGCAATTCTCACACAGAATAATTTTAGGTGATATTTATTATAATCTTAAGTGCTAGAAGGTCTGTGTGGGGCAAGGCAGCCTGTAGGTTACTGCACTGCACCTGGATACAGTTTTCTCTACAAGAAATAAAAAGACCAATTCCTTTGCATAAGAAAAAAAAAAAGAAATACAGTTCCTATCACCTCCAAAGGCTGAGAGGATGTATCACCTCTCTCCCACCAGGAGGAGGCGGCTGTGATAGAAAACAGTGTCAGAAAACCCAAGTTCAAATCCTACTCTGCCATTCGCCCGTGGTGCACCCTATGACTTCACCTTGCTGGGCTCAGTGTCTTTACATTTAAGCCAGGAATGGACATGCTGCCTCCACTATGGGGTGGCGCCAGACTTGAACGAGACCAGGCACTTGCTAAGCTGTCCGATGTGAACCAGTCAAGCCGAGGGGAAAAGAACCACCACGCCTCCCGTGTGGATCATCTTATAAGCAGTCCTCGGTGTTCCTGAGCCACATGTGAAGAAAAGGCACAACAGAATTGAAGGAAAAGAGAAGTGTTCATGGGATACAAAGATCCTTCCTCCCATAAGCCACGTGAGGAGGTCCTGAAAATTTAGCACATTCACAAAAGTTTGTTTGAGCAAATGAAAGAGTCTCTAACCTCCAAGACCATGGAAAAGTCATGGACTTTTATGACTAGGTAGCACCAGTCTAGTCCGATCACTCTAAAGGTCGAGAGGGAAAATCTATCTACCCAGTAAAGCCTAGATCTCAGGGTAGCATCATCCATGTGAAAGGAGGCCCCCGCCATCAAAGATCTAGTCTGTCCTAGCCTAGAGATGAACTGAGCCACAACCACACCTGCCACCTGAGACCAGGGCGCCGTGTCAAGCATTAGCATAGGGCTGGGGATGAAAGAGTGACAATACAGACAGGATTTTATGGTCTGGTCAGGGAAATAACCGTATCATCCATAAACAGAATGACAAACTATGTGGTGTTCTGAAGGAAAAAGACAGGGAGATAGGACAGTATACGTGCAGGGTGGCGGGGAGAAACCTGGTTTTACAGGGTGGAGATGGGGGTGGGGTCTCAGGGGAATACTGTTTGACACGGAATATAAATGATGAACCGGAATCACAGAGGTAAGGGTAACTGGTGGGAAGAAAAGGGGACAGAGTGTTCTAGGCAAGGGGAACAGCGCATGTAAAGCTGGAGAAAAAAAGGCCGGCACAGACAAAACACTATGGAATGGGACAAGAGACACGGCTGATGAGCTCAACAGGGGCCGTGGGGCGGAGCATAGGGTGGGCAAGGGGAACATATAAGAATTTGGGCTTATTCTCCAGGAGCAAGAAGCCATTAAAATGTTTATGCAGAGGAATGACCTGCTCAGAGCTACATTTTGAAAAATATCAGAGGGCTGCCCCGTGAAGAATGAATTCTAGGATGCAAGAACAAAAGCAGATGGGTCTGCAGTGAGGCCACTACAGGGAGCAGGTGAGAGGTGATGGCAGTCTGGGCTAAGGTGGTGGACACGGACACAGAGATGAAGAGAAGGGGACAGGTTCAAGTAAAGCTGAGGAGACAAAATCACAATGGCTTGCTGACTACTCCGATGGGGCAGCCAGGCCACGGGAGGTGTCTGGCAGTGGTGCGACACAGGGGCTGAGGGAGACCGAATAAACCCATCTGGAAGGAGGGACAAACGGGGAGTAACACTGGACGAACTTTGGTGTCTGGCTTTGATGAATGGCAACGCCATTCTCCAAGACAGGGAAGGCAAGGAAAGGAAAGGTTAGAAGAAGAAGATGGTCTGTTTGGGTCATTTGACATCTGAGGTGTCTGTCGAAAGAAGATATATGGGTCTGAAGCCCAAGGAAGCATCTGGGCTAAAGGTCTAGACTTAAGCCATCAGCACACAGGTGGTAGCTGAAGCCTCTCTAAAGGTGTCCTGCAAGGACAGAACAAGGAAAAGGCTGAAGATTACCAACACTTACAGGGCGGGGATGGAGTAAGCTCTGTAAAGGATGCACAGGGAAGACGAGAACAGCAGAGGTGGTACCCAGAAACTCGAGAAGAACACATAAAGGGTGATGAACAGTATCAAGTGCTATAAAGAGGGCCAAAAAGAGAAAAGGAAACAGGGGGGACAAGTATCTTTCGGCATTTGAGACTGGACCAGCGGCGGCAGATTCTGAAGACAGCCACTTCAGTCGGCTGTAAGATACCCAGGCCCCGCTGCAGTGGGCGCAGAAGTCGAAGTGGCGAGAGAAAACAGGGAGTTAGAAGGGGACGCTGGCAGTGGTGGTGGTGAAGGTGTGCGCTCATGTGAATGTTTTGTTTTTGTTGTTGTTTTTCATATTAGAGAGGAGAAGCATGCTACCTGCTGGGAAGGACCCCTTCAGACAGTCTACCGGAGACTTCTTCCACAGAAAGGAAAAGAAAGCACCCCGAAGGCCCCGTGTGTTGAGAGAAGGCAGACACTAACAACTTCAGGTTAGACAAGCGTGAGACCCTGTTTGCCCCAGGAGAGGGTAATGTTATTTTATAAATGGAAAACCCCACCAAAGATAAATGGCAAGGACCACTGGCCTCCATGGAGAAAGCCAGGAAAGCCTGGAATGGGGACCGCAGATGCTCATCACTGAATCCTCACTGCGTTAAACGATACTCATGGGAATGCCCCCTAGCAAGTATGCCTCACAGAAGAGAAACACGGCGGGCCAAATAAAAGGACCCAGAAAAGCACCAAATACATCATACCAGACATTTTGAAGAAAGAGTGGACTGAGTCCATTAATCACTATCCAAACCCCGAAAATGCTCAGAAGGCTACTGGTAAATTTTTGTTGAGTTTAAAATTGCAAAGTTGCTCTGCTTAAAGTTCTCCAAGTACGTAATGGCTGGATTAAGCAAGAGAGTTGTCCATACTTTTTCCTAAATATAGAAGAGCTTGAATAGAGAACAAATAAGGAGGCAAAGTCACAATGACAGCTGTCACCTTCACCACTTCATGTAAAGCACACCAAACCCCTGGAGCTTGCGGACTTCATCTGCAAAGGTTTTATTCTGACTCCTGATTCCAACTGCGAACATTTCTACTCTACTGTAGAAAAAAACTTTCTGGGGGCGCCTGGGTGGCTCAGTGGGTTGAATGTCTGACTTCGGCTCAGGTCATGACCTCACAGTTTGTGAGGTCGAGCCCCACAATGGGCTCTGTGCTGTCAGCTCACAGCCTGGAGCCTGCTTCAATTCTGTGTCTCCCTCTCTCTCTGCCCCACCCCCGCTCACATTCTATGTCTCTAAAAAATAAACATTAAAAAAAAAGGATTTTAGGAAAAGACTTTCTAATCTTCAAGCCCTATATTTTATAGAGATAAAAACGCAAGTCAGAGAAGGAACTTCCAAGATTACAAAGTATGACACAGTCCAGTTTTACTTTCTAAAAAATGGCAACTTGAAGTAGGCAAAATAACAGAACATTCAAAAAGACTCAAAGAGATCTCTGCTCAAAATGGCACGTGTCCACTGGGTCAAACATTTAGACACCAGGGCTCAGATTTCTGTAATCTGAACCTGCTCTCAAAGTGATGGTCACTCAAGTCAGTGTTATACCTAAGAAGCAGCTGCTATTTTCCCACAGCAGCTCCAAATGTAAACCCAAACTTAAAGCCCAAAAGAGAGCGTCATTTGTCTAATTAAACTATTCAATGCTCACTTCTTCATAAAACAATGATTAATCTTTAACTTGTAGATGAGTATATGTATACCCATGGACATATGGGTAGGTGTGTCTTCTGTCTATCTCTAAAGTTGTCAAAAGCACTAGACAGTCTAAGAGCACGTAAAGAGCAAGAACTCCCAAGGCAGGAGTGCATGCTGGAAATGCACATACACGCCAACACACCCAAAGACAAGCAGGCGTCTACACATACACACAATGTTCGTTTTTAGAAATTTACAGGAAGGAAATAGTCCCAACTACTGGAAGTCAGCCCAAGGTTAAAAAACAAACAAACAAAAAAAAACCCCACAAAAAACCATAAATGCTCAATAAAAATAATCATTGATTATCCAGCCACAGGTATTCAAGCAGCCATTTAAGATGTTTGTATAAGGTTTGTGTTAATAAGGAAAGATTACCACATATAGTTAAAAAAAAAAAGCATGACAGAAAACTGTCTACATATTATGATCATTTTAATTTTAAAATTGGAGGAAAAAAAAAAAGAAACATACCAAAATGAAACCAAGTTATTTCACAGGCTCCTGGGTGGCTCAATTGGTTAAATGTCCAACTTGTGGTTTTGGCTCAGGACATGATCTCACAGTTCATGGGATCGAGCCCCATATCAGGCTCCTTCCTGACAGCAGGGAGCGTGCTTGGGATATTCTCTCTCCCTCTCTCACTCTGCCCCACCCCGGCTCCTATTCCCTCTCTCTCAAAATAAATACATAAACATAAAAGCTACCTCTGGGCAGTGAGATTATAATACTTTTAAAATACTTATTCTCAAAGTTTCCTACGATACATTCTTTTATTTAATCAGAAACAGAAGTAAAGAAAGAACTGAGTATTCCTTGAATAAGAATGAACGTTCTGGCAGGGAAGAAGTGACAAGGGGCCCAGATGCTGTTTTGGCTTAACATGCATATATACTTTGTAAGTCTGAGAAATTAGTGATACATACACCAACTAATGCTCAGTGGGGCGGGTTTGGAAAACAGGAGGAATCACCAGAAGTTGTGTTATAAATATAGAAACAATGCTATGGCTAAAAGAACTCTAGCTAGGAGAGCTTTGAAATCATGTCACTTATGAGGCACGTGGGTGGCTCAGTCGGTTAAGCGTCTGACTTTGGCTCAGGTCATGATCTCACAGTTCGTGGGTTCGAGCCCCGCATCGGGCTCTGTGCTGACAGCTAGCTCAGAGCCTGGAGCCTCTCTTTGGATTCTGTGACTCCCTCTCTCTGACCCTACCCTGCTCATGCTCTCTCTCTCAAAAATAAAAACATTAAAAAAAAAACCAAAACAAAAACCTGAAATCATGTCACTTCTTTAATATGAAGTCTCAAATGCTGGGGAACCATGCATACCCTTAGGTCACCAAGTATGTGAAGTACATTATGATGATTATAACGTTGCATTTCCCCACCGGGAAGAAAAGAGATGAACGGATACCAAAGTTTCCACATCGTGACATGGAAAGCACGCTTGCGTGCGCGCGCACACACGTGCCCTTACGGATCAAAGCTCGAGCTGTACATCTAACTGGAGCATAAGGGTCAGCAGCAACTCTCAAGAAGGGAAGGACCTCAAGGATACAGCCTGTAAACTGCAAATTACTCACCAAAGCACAGAATTCAAGAAAAGTCCCCATCTACAGAGGGAAACTCCGTAGGGGGAGGCTCCCATTTCAAAGCAGGGGTGAAAAGCCAGTGGGTAAGCCATGCGCTGCTGCCCGGGGAGGGATGGGAGTGCAAACTCTCCGTGGGGTCACCTGAGCTGTGTATGCAGACGGACCTTTCGACAACAGCTGGACCAGCCTGTGGTGCTGACAGCACTGCTAGACTAGGGAGGAAAGAACTCTATGCTAAAGAAGGGCAGTGAGTGCAGAGGACTGTGGGCAGGCAGGGCCAGGCTAGGCAGGGTCTCTAAGTTCCCAAAGGAAGAGTACATGATCACTCAAGTCAGGTGTCAGATTAGGGTTCTGGTCCTCACTGACCTCCTCTGTGACCCTGAACTATTCATAGACTCTCAGCTTTGTTTTCTCATCTAAAATGAGGATTAGATCGCCTGTTCCCATCTGCCCTTACTGAAACGGACAATGAGATATTGGATTTAAACATCATGGGAAAAAGAAGAATTTACTCCAAAGTTGACAAAAATGGAGCTATCTCCACCTATTGCCTATTCCATCATTGAAATAAATGCTTCTAACCATCTGCACCCTGCAGGGAGGGGAACAATGCTGCCAAAAACAACAGACGGCCATCAGTTTGGTTTAGTACCTCCTCAGCTACAGCCAAAGAATTTCTCAAGTTGTTATAACCAAACTGCAAACAGAAATATGAAGAGTCACAAGGCAATGTTAGATCCTGGGCCATTTCCCTTCCCAGCTGTGCCATCTGAAGTAGAAGGCTCTACTCCTGAGTCTTCATTACAGCAAAGGGGGAGATGCCCAGTTGGGGAGACACAGCAGCACCCCCAACTTCAATGAGCCAATCGCCCTCCTCCACATCAAGCATGTACTGTCAGAGCCAGGAGGGTACTTAGAACCTCAGTGGCAGAGTCTGCTCTCTCAAACCTTAGAAAGGTCTTCTCAGAGGCCACTCTGAAAATACTTCATGCAACTATTTTAATCCCCCTAGGTAAGATGGCCTTTTTCTAAAATAAGGTTCTTGGGGATTGTTGAAATGATTCAACCTTGGCTATTCTTCTGTGTAGGATGTCTTCTGGCTGCCCACCTGATGGAATCAAATTTAAAATAAACAAAACAACAAAGAAAGGTAAATGCAAACCTGATGGAAAGTTGCCAGATGTCTGCCTCCGACTGTATTCCTGGTTTGTGGCAAACTCCCTTTTCTGGGCCTGAGTTTCTTCACCAATTTGGAAGTCAGATTCCACAATGTCTAAGGTTCCATCCAGCTCAAGAATACTGTTAACGACTTTACCCAGACATCCAGGCCTCAACGGTGCTGCTGAGCACACACATGTCTGCACGCACGCAATGTAAAGGTGGGGGAACACATGCCTACGAAAGGCAGCACACCACTGCCCCCTCCTGTGACCCCTGATATTTATGGCACCTAAACGGGGCCTTTGTAATGTCAAATTCATCAGTAGGTGGGACTCTAGCTAGCATGCTTTTTAAAATTCCACAGCAGATTAAAGAAGATCTAGGAAAATAGAAAGAAATCTTGTGTTCACTGACTGGAAGACTTGCAATTGTTAAATGGCAATAGTTCCCAAAGCAATCTAGAGATTCAGTACAATTCCTATGAAAATTCCAATGACCTTTTTTTGCAGAAATGACAGCAAACACCATGATGTGAATGAAGATAACTGATATATCAAGGCAGTAAAACTGCACACGTGTGCACCTTTTTAAATTTTTTTCCCCAATGCTTGTACATGTAGGTCTGCACCCCCTCCCTCCACCGCTGTGCCCATGTGCCCCGGTCGCTCAGATGGAGCACAGCCACGCCGTGCTTGATCTCTACTGACGAGACTGGAACTCCATCCGACCCATTCAGACTGCAGCTCCTGAGCTGCTGACAGCCAGCCGAGACTACGGTCACCTCCATGCACCAGACATACACCTTCCCTTCGCTCTAAGAATGGAAGGTTGGAGGTTCTTCTGGGACCTTCGGCCTTTACCTTTGAATTAACCTTCCTCTGTGCCCTCCGTATTTCTGAGCTTTACCTCCAGGCTGCCATTGGTGCTCCCTTCCACATGCCCTCCCCCGTTTCTAGGTTTTCTCATGTTTGTGACAAAAGCATTGCAAATGTATCTGGGGCAGCCCCTTCTAACCCTGCCTGTTAGTTGAAGGGAAAGGTGGTAGGCCAGTGCCAACACTGACACCCCAGAAACAGAAGCAAAAAACACAACAAAAAACATATAGATAAAAAAAAAAGAGAGACATCATCTCAAAATGGATCACAATTCTACTTAACGGGGAAAAAAAAAAAGCACAACAAATGAGAAAACCCATAGGAGTTTCTATTAAAAAGTCACTTTTCTCCCCCACCAAATTAAATCATATTTGTCAAACCACTTTTCACACAACTTTTAAAAAACCCTCTTACTTCTAGAAAAAGATTACATTGACTGATGAGATTCCATGCACAGAACAAATATTTACCGAGGAACAATCACGTCGCCATCACAGAGAGAGCAGTGAGGGCGTGCAGTCTAACAGACTTCGGAAGATGTGCCGAAGGCACTACCATTTTCAGAAACTGCCCATGTGTTTAAGAATTCATTTTAAATAAGCTTCTGACCAACTTAATGTTATTACTAACATGTTGGTTCTTTCCTGGTCTATTTCAAGTCAGACACAGTGAACTGGAATGTCCCCCTTACTTATGTCTCACACTCTAGCTCCCTGTCTGCTGTTGCTTCTCCCCCAACAAGAGTGTCAGCTCCTTGAGGGAAGAGGGCATGTCTTGCTCATGTGTGCACATCTGTCTGGCACGGGGCTTTGCTGACTATGCTCACGAATAAGCAAGCAACTCCTTACAGAGTACAGAGCCGCGTTCCCATTGGAGGACTCTGACACCTCCTTCCCACGTGGCTCTTTTCTTCACCCATGTGTCTGCTCCAGTCTAGCTGTTTCCGATTTATAAACATATTTCTCTTCTTCAAGGGCTACTTCCTTTTACAAAGAGGTCTTGTTGCCTTCCAGGAAGTTTGGATTTGACCTTAAACCACAATCAGAGTTGCCAACTGTCTCCTTAATCTACATTATGTATTATCCCCTGGTTTGGTTTTATGTTCACCTATACTGTTTATGCCAGAATGGCTTCCTTGAGGGCAGACACACCATCTCTTTCCGTGAGCTGTGACTGTTCCCTCCTACATCCCAGGGTGTGAATCATCCTTGGCTCTGAGTCCTCATACTCCCTATTCCAAAGTTTAGGAGTCACCCAGAAATCTAACGTAAGATTCTTAAGTGAATGACGAAAAGGTATGCTTGTTACGTGAGGGAAGATACGAACTTAAAAAATAAAAAAAAAAAAGGAAAAAGGAAAACTCACGTGTTAACAAATCAGAACTTTGGGAAGAAAACAGATTCTCAAGCAAAACGTCACATTTCCAGAGTTCTAAGAATTCCATGTTTATACTTTAAAGGCAATGAAAGGATTAAAAAAAAAAAAATAAAAGCAGATTTCATTTATATTCTGATATGGCAATTTTAAAACAAGAACTGGCAGTGTTAAAAAAGGGAATGTTAAAAAGCTAAGGATACTTGAGGCACTGTCCTCAGCAACAGGAGACTGAGGATTTGGAATAATCCACGCTAGTCATGGATCTTTCAAGCGGCATGTACTTTACAAGGATATGGTAGAGTAAGACCGGTCTATTATGGAATGTGACAGAAAAATCAGTTTCCAGAGAAGAGACTATTTGCATTTTTAATAAACATGAATAAAGAAAAGAACTATAGCCATCTCTCAACATCTTACATTGCAGGTAGTCATCTGACTTTTTAAATAAGCAAATTTAGCTTCATTTTTACAGTGAATGGTTTTGCTCAAGTGGCTAAGAGACATGGTTTGAGAACAGAAAGAACCTTTAGTTCCAAATCTGTACTTTCCAGTGGACCATCCTGTTCTGATTCTTAGCACTGGAATCCTAATGCCCAGATGAGCAGAGACTTTGGGCCGGAAAGCTACGGAACGGACCCAAATCTCTGATTCATCTCTCTGCTTAATGACCCTTCATGCACCTTACGAAACACTGGCTCTACAGAAACCTGAATGATTCTCCTGAGAAACATAGGGAAGAAAGTGCAACTGTGAGGAAGGGAAACAAAGAGTTAATCCACTCTACCAACCCAATCTCCTTCTCAAAGACTCTGTCCTCTGTGGTAGCTTGCCACGTTCCACCCAACAACAGCTGCTCATGATAATCAATGTCTGACAGATCAGAGAAAGCCCTTAATGTGTCGCCAAGGGGCAGTTCAACAGATGGCATGGTGACTTACAACCAGAATCATTAATTACACTCTCTTATTAGTCCCGGGGCACAGTGCTGAAAATGCTTCCTCAGTGAAAGATGAGCATTTCAGATAAATGACCGTCTGGTACTGCCTGTGAAACTCCCTTTAGGATTTCTGGTCAGTGTCGATTTCTAAACCTAAGCCATACTATTTTCACAGCCGTTTCCCATCTTCCGCTTCTAGACTGGCTCATGAAGTCACTCCTTCCCCCACCCCCGCCAACTATCCATCCCTGCAAGTAAGGGTACGGTCAAAAGTGCCCATCACTCATCACCCGCCTCAAGTCAGCAACTGTGTGGAAAGGCAAACATAGTAACAATCCCAGCCCCAGCACTAGCTCCATTTCCCCTCCCTCTGTGCCAGAGAACATGTTTCTTGAGTGCTGGGGTAGGGAGGGCAACTCCCGGCTCCCTCCCTTATCTACTCCGGTATTTTTCTTGTAATATGTGACTGCTTCTCCAACTCAAAATTGTCCTCACCCCTGAGACCACTAGCAGCTTGGGGCAGGCAAAGGTTCCCAAGTGTCCATACTGCTGGCTGTGTTACACAAGCGCTTGTGTGAAACCACCATGCACTGGATTGAGAAGCCAAACAAACGCATGGCGAGGAACCGGTTCTAAAGCCGCTCCCCAAGGGCATTTAGGCTACTGTGAACTCAGGGTAGGAGTGGGTTCTTTCTCCATAGTTTGAGAACTGGACTCCATACACATCCCTGTGAAACTGTAGAACTGACTGCAGGCAGAGCTTAGAGGCAGACTACTTACTGGCCTTACCAGTGGATACAAGTCAGAAATAAATCTCAATATAATCTAAAAGAAAGAAAACTTAAAGCATATTCCAAACACTACCAAATAAACATGCTTGGGTTTTATTAACCACCCATTCTTATTGCACCTCAATCTATAATTTTTTTTATGTGAATTCCAACTAAAGCAATGTGAAGTTCCTAAATGCTTTAAGACTTTATTGTTCGTTTCCTGCACTCCGGTTCATTCTTTCTTGGACACATAAAATGTGACTTCAATTTCAACTCAGTTCAAATAATTACAATTATCTGATGGATATTATCTTCTCATAAATTTTTAAAAGACAAAAAAAAAAGTGTTAATTAAAGCATAATAAAAATCTCCTAATGTGGACTATACGAAGGGAAACTTGGAAAATCTGGGTCTCCCTTATAGCGTACTCACTTCTAGTTTTTTCTCCTTTTCTGACAAAACGTCTTTCTGGTTCTGGGTGTACTCCACCAACATCCGAGCCAGCTGGCGCCGGTCTTCCAGTTCTGCCGCCAGACGCCCATTATATTCTGCTAGTAACAGACATGCTTCATCTACTGTTTTTGAGAGACGTTCAGCTGCCTCTTTGTCTATGTACAAATGAGACCAAAAAATAGAAACAATATAGAAATCACACAGGCATGATTGCAAACATTTCTAGGGGAGGTTAACATTTTCTCTCTCTCAACGTACAGGGTCCCAAAATAAGCCAGAACCTGCAGACAGACAAACAGTGGACTGGCTGACAGAGAAATCCAAAGGCACACACTCCTATTAACACGATAGGACATTTCTGAATGTCCTGAAGTGAGGGTACTCTTGCAAAGGATTTCTAAATACCTATTCCTGCCAAAGCTCTACAAATAAAGCAAACAGAAAGGTATCCTATTTAAGGTCACACGTGAAATAACTTTTGCTTGCCTCTGAGAATTTCACAAGTGCTTTCATTCATATTATTTTGTTAAGTATTCTTTGCATATTCCTTTTGAAATACAAAAGCAAGCACTCATTTCTTGAGTGTGGAACCTAAGACCAAATGAAAGTTACAGTGCTTTCATGTGCTTGGCAGAGGTGCTGGGACTTAAAACCACATCTCTAAAACAGACCTACAGGTCTCTACCCCTTATACCACATAAGCCTTAAACCTGGGTAGGAGTTCTTCTCTTCCATTCAGCAAAACATAGGGTCTGATAAGAACAGACATTCTTTCAAAATCTTTAAACACAACCCACGCTAAGAAACACACTTTATGCAAACACATAAAAAAGAAAAGTTTCATGAAACAATACTTATCCTTACTATGTGCAAAGTGTTCCATCTTCTATTTTTTTTTTTTTTTTTTTTTTTTTTTAAATTTTGTTTATTGCTTACCAGACTGATTTCACATCCAATTAATGGGTTGCAACTCAGCATTTGGGAAAAAACTGTGAAGTGCCAAAGAAAGGGTATTCTTGAGAAAGACCAGGTGAACAAGGCTCAACATTAGGAAATGAAAGGGAGAAACAAAAGGTGATCTATATTAGAAAACAACAGGTATAACTAATTTCTCCTGCGTATGGTGAAATTACAACTTTAGTATGTACATATCATTTAAAAAAAGCCCTTAGGGGTCAAAAGAGTGGATCAGTGCTTTGAAGCACGAGCACCAGGGAGGCCAGCGGCTCAGTGGGACAAACTGGAAGGGGTCACAGTGACACTGGTGCTGCTCCTTGTGAACACAGGTAGTCAGAAGTGAGAGACCTCAGCATTCTTGGAGGCAACAGGGACTCAAGGGTCCCCAACAGAGTTTCTGTTTGGCACACAGTCTGACTGACTTTTGGATGCCTTCTTAATATGAATGTCAGGAGGTGAACTGTTGAGAGACCGCACATTAGGTCTGCTTCCAAAGATGAGGTACTTCTACACTCCTCAGGAGCAGGGAAACAGAAGGATGTTCTTAGTGAAGAAGAAAGAATGAGCCAAAGAGAACGCAAAGGAGAGGGACAATCTCAGTCACAGAGAATTAAAGAAGATGGTAAAACTTATTCTTCAAGATGGGTGGTAAGGTCTGAGAACAAGCTGCCAGAGTGGTGAGGTTGATTTTACCTTTGTCTCTGCCTGGCTGCATCTCCTTTGACCCTGAATGGTTAATTCTTTAAAATGTTTTGAGTGCCCATGGCAAAAATGCAAGGAAAACAGAAATTTTAAGATTAAAAAAGGGGGGGATGCCTGGGTGGCTCAGCCAGTTAAGCCTCTGACTTCAGCTCAAGTCATGATCTCGCACCTTCTAAGTTCAAGCTCTGCGTCGGCCTCTGTGCTGACAGCTCAGAAGCTGGAGCCTGTCTTTGGATGGTGTGTCTCTCTCCCTCTCTCTCTGACCCTCCCCCGCTCGTGCTCTGTCTCTCTCTCAAAAATAAATACACATTAAAAAAAAAAGATTAAAAAAAATCAATTCTCACCCTCCAAGTTGTACCAAGGGAGATAATTCCTTCACATAGATAATTACAATCCAGAAAAATAACTGTAATCATTTTAGGGGCTACAGCAAAAACGTAGTCCCGGCAGAGCAGATCAGGGCTCACTCCAGAGAACCGAGCGGCCGCCCTCCCACGCCCCACCCTCCCGGCTCCGCAGGCCGGCGGCGTGTGCCTCGCTTGGCAGGCCTCCACTCTACTCCCTCGCTTGCGCCAGGATTCTGTTTCTGACTGTCGCTCGTGCCTCCCCCGACCTCTCAGGTTCTTTCCCGCGAGCAGACAGACACGCTGCTCTCCCTTCTGGCCACATGTCGCTCTCTAGCTATCCTGTCCCACTTCCCTGCTTGCCTTAGAGAACTCCTCAGGACAGCTGACCATATATTCCTGGTACCCACCAGGACCCTTCAGTGACCCTTTCTCCTACGAGTGTCACGAAACCCACTGTGATCAGACTGCTGTGCCCCAAACCTTCCAATTAGCTTAACAAATAATTGTGGCAAAGTGGGCTCCTCTTAATGTGCCCAACACCATTCTAGGCCCTCAGAGCAACAGGGAACACAAAGGACAAAATCTCTCTGCCCCAAAGAATTTACATTCTCAGGTAAGAAGAGAAATATGCTGCACTTTACATGCTTATCAACTGAGGGTAAGAATTTGAGAGAAGGAAAGGCAGAGGAGAAAGCACGGAGCATTCAGAGGGAGGAATGTAATTGTAAATGTACTGGTCAGGGTAGGCTTCACTGCAGTGGTATGTAAACCAAGGCCTGGAAAAAGGGAGAGAACCAGCCACGGGACTGTGTGGGAAAGCTCATTCCAAGCACAGAAAACAGCAAGTACAAGGCCCTAGAACTGGAAAGTGCCTAGCAAGGAGTTTTTGCTCTGAGCAGAGAGAGACGTGATACAACTTCCACTCAAATCATCGCTCTGGTTACCCTGGTTACGCTGAGCACGGAGTGATGGCTGCATGAGAAACAAGGAGAAAGCACAGAGACCAAACAGGAGACTATTGCAATAACCCCAGTGAAGATGGTGGTGACTCGCACAGGTGGTAGCAGTGGAAGTGGTGACAATGTCAGACACTGGTTGGGGTCCTGATCAACAGGAATTATGAGGGGGTCACTTACTGATATGCGCAAGACCATGAATGAATTTTGGAGAGAGGACGAAAAGTTTGGTTTGACACATGTAGAATCTGAAATGCCTTTGGAGACACCAGGATGTACAGGTCTCAAGTTCAAGTGACAGATCAACAGTAGCCATGTAAATTAGGGAATTATTAGCCTAAAAATGGTTACTAAAGGTCATCAAACTGGATTAAGAGGAAGAGACAGTAAAACTAACTAAAGAAGAGAGCTAAGTACTCAACATTAAGAGGTAAAAGATGGGCGAAGAAACTCTCAAAGGATACTGACCAGCCACTGCTAGGAGAGGCGAGGAAAGCCAAGGTACGGAGCCCCACTTTCCTGCTCCTACTGGGACAGATTTACCACAGATCCGCTGGCTTAAAATAACACCAATGGGTTATCTTAATGTTTATTATCTTGGACCTCTTCTTCCATCTTCAAAATGCATCTCTACAAAGACTGTTCAGGCTCCTATTTCCTTCTCTGACTCTTGCCCTCCTGCCTCTCTCTTACTTAGAAGGAGCCAGTGATTACACGGGGCCTACTTGAATAACCCAGGTTATCTCCCCACTTCAAGATCCTTAACCTCATCACATCCATAAGGTCCCTTCTGCCATTTAGGAACACACTCACAGGTTCTAGGGGTTAGGACATGGGCATCTGGGTGGGGTCAGAGGTATCATTATTCTGTCTACTGAACCAAATAGAAGAAATGACCAACTGGGCCAAAGGTTACGGAGATCAAGTGACGATGACCACAAATAAAGATTGGGTAAAAATTCGCCACTGAATTTAGCAACAGGGAAGTCATCAACACTGACAAAAGCAATTTCAGTGAAGTGTATTCCACAGAGGATGGGAGGAGGGGACAGAGGAGTACAGGCAATCTGTTTAGGACGTTTTATCATAAAGAACAGATAAATGAAGGAGTAACTAGAGGTAACATGTAGGTCAAGAAAAAAAGTTTTTCCCATGTGGGAAAAGAAATACATGTTTTATGCTGTGAAGAATGATCCGGTAGAGGGAGAAACTGGAGAAGTGTCGGAGCTACAACCTTGAGCAGTGAGAAGGAACGGGGCTAACAAACAGGCAGGGGGCTGGTTTAGAAAACAGCACCATCGCCCACTGAAGCAGAAAGACAAGTCAGCCTATGTGTGCACTTGTTCTTCCCAGCCACATCCAGCTGCTCAGGCCCAGGAAAGGAACAAAGGAAATGCTGGATTTAAGAATGGTGGTTATCAGGCGCTGAGGGGAGGGGGAAATGAGCTGTTATTAAATAGTTATAAAGTTTCAGGTTTGCAAAATGAAGAGTTCTGGAAATTCGCTTTGCAACAATGTGAATGTTCTTATCAACACTTCTGAAGGGCACACTTAAAGAATGGTTAAGATGGTAAATTCTGTTAGGTGTATTTTACTGCAATTAAAAATCAAAATGGCGGGCCGGGGTGGCTCAGTCCGTTAAGCATCCGACTCTTGATTTCGGTTCAGGTCATGATCTCACGTTTTGCGGGACTGAGCCCTGCATCTAGCTCTGCGCTGACAGCGTGGAGCCTGCTTGGGATTCTCCCCTGCTCTCTTTCTCTCTCTCAAAATAAATGAACATTTAACAAAATCAAAATAAACTTTTTATTAATTTTAAAAAGCTATGAGACATGAGACCTTCAGGTCAGTGAAAACAGACAAATAAAATCACATACATTGCTAGCTTTATGTTAAGTTGCTCCCAATCTTTACAGACTTTGATTCTGATAGTAAGAATAAATGAGTTGATCGTTATAATAGCAATAAAAGTTGAATTTAACCAGGAGAAAGCTGGGGTTTTGCCAGAAGATTACAGGGAAAAAGATGGAGAGAAAAACAGGGATTGAGGATGCACGTAAGGGAGTGATTATAAAGACCCCATGCTGAGTAAAGAAAATGAGGGCATAGAGGAGTGGAGGCTGAAAAAAGGCAGAAGGATTGATAGAGCGTTAAATCCAGTAGGGTCCCGCTGCTGGAGAAGGGGAAGTAGGAAGAGCTGAAATGCTGCTTGTAGGGTTTCTACAGCCTCCATGCTGTGTCCTCCAACTGAGCACGCCCCTAGCCTCAAGGCCTCTATTTGGACTGTACTCTCTGCCTGAGGGCATGTCCCTCCCTCAGACAGCCTCATGGCTTGCTTCCTAATCTTGGGGGGGCCTCTGATCAAAGGTCATCTCATCAGAAAGGCTTTCCCTGACCACCTTTAAAATACAGGTGTGCCTCGGTGATACTGCAGGTTTAGTTCCAGACTGCTGCAATAAAGCAAATATCACAATAAAGTGAGTCAAATGAATTTTTTGGCTTCCCAATGCATGCAAAAGTTACATTTACACTACACTGTTCTCCGAAGTGTGCAACTCCATTATATATATCTAAAAAAGTATACATCGTAATCAAAAAACACTTTATTGCTAAAAAATGCTATCACCTGAACTTTCAATGAATCCTAATCACTGATCACAGATCATAACAAATATAATGAAAAACCTTGGCATATTGCAAGAATTACCAAAATGGGACACAGAGACATGAAGTAAGCAAATGTCATGGGGACAATGGCACCAATAGACATCCTTGAAGACACCTAACCCCTCAAAGCCTCAATTTCCTCCTATGCAATATGAGGATGGACCTTGGAAGGTTATCATGAAGAGTAACAAAAATGACTGGCACGGAGTATGCTCTATAAATATTAGTTCATGCTTCACTCCTTCCTTTCCATTCTCCATGTATGAAGAGGGAATGTTACTTGCCCCTTCCTGTATTAAATGGGGGGTGATCATCAGGAGGGCAAGATGACATGACTAACAATACATACCTGGTGTTCTGGCATTAAAGGCACTGTCATCTTTGGGGTGTGTCAGTGTGCAGTGTACAAATCACACAGCACTCAATCATAACTTTTTTTAGTAAGAGGATCACGAGTTTAAAACCACTCTCCTGGCCCCCACATCACACACACACACACACACACACACACAATCTGCCCTGTGTTTTCAACAGACCTAACTTAGGAGTGTCACAGGTAACGGCACGCCTGCATTTCTGCAGCATTCCCAGCCTCACTATTAAAGCTTGGACTATTTCAACAGCTTTGCTCTTTGCAAAACTCAATACCACCTAGAAGTCTCTATCTACAAACATAAGCATGTCCTAGGGTTTGATGCCTTAGAGATATATCCCCCTTCCCTCACCTTTCACCCAAATTCCACCTTCTCACCCGTTATTTTTTCCAACAGAGAAACATCTTGCACTTCTTGGGGCAAAGAAGCAATTTTCTGCCGGACAGTAGCATCCCCTGATGCAGCATTCTCCAGGTCCTGCAAAGCTTTGATTAGCTCCTCAGTCTGTACAACGAAAACACAAACAACGCTGTCCATTAAGATGTATGAGACTTAAAGAAAATTAGCTAGGATTCAATGAGGTGGAGGCCGATTCTAAAAATAATCATTCCTGACATTTACAAAAACATTGTTCTAAGTACCAGAGCCTATACTGAGGTCAATGATATGGATTCTAAGAGAGTGTACAAAGTTAATTTTTCTAAGTCAATGGTAGAACATGACGAAATTCTATGTAACTCTGAAAAATCAAAAAACAAAAACAAAAAAACTCCCCACAACTTTTTAAAAGAGCATGGTTTTGGCAACTTAAAAAGATGGGAGTCTGGTTCATACTGCTTAGTTTCAATGTTTGCTTATTTTTGAGACAGAGAGAGAACGTGAGGGGGGAGGGGCAGAGAGAGAAGGAGACAGAGAATCCGAAGCAGACTCTGCGCTCACGGTTCAAACCCACAAAGAGTTGTGAGATTGTGACCTGAGCCAAAACCAAGAGTCAGATGCTTAACCGAGCCAACCCAGGTGTCCCATTACTGCCTACTTTCCAGTAATTCACAATTTCTAATACAGAACGGTCTGGTCTTCAGTACAGAATAAAGGTATATACACCAGATGTTGAACTGTGTGCTGACTGATTAAATGAAAGGACACCGTCTACTTCAATTCTTTCTTGGGTTTGCTTTACAAAATAAATGTCACAAAGATGACAGTTTGGATTTTGGCAGCCACTCCCAAAATTAAATGTGTCAAACTCACTAATTACAAACAAGGGAGAAAAAGACTAAAAAAAGAGTAAACGGGGAATGCATATTTTGTGTATACAAAAAAGAGGTTTTTAAATAATCAGACAACAATAATGCCAACAGGTTAGCCAGCCCACAATGACCCAGGAGAAACTGATAATGCAGATGGTAGTCAAGTTATCCTACAACTTGAGAATTCAGGCTGTCCCCCTGGAAGTTTTTAAATGGAAAGATATATAACACTGTTTTCACTTAACCCACCATCTAATTCAACATTTTAACAGAATACAAATCAGACATGCTTCCTACTTATGTGGGTCTTAGGCACACACATATGTAATAAAGTAAATCTGTTTTAGGCAAAATGAGAGGCCACGGAACTCAGTAAAGAGCATGGTCTCTGAGGTCAGTCAGACCCAGATTCAAAGTAAGACACTGGGCAAGTTATTTAATCTGTCTCTTTGAGCCTCACTTTCTTTGACAGTAAGTGAAATAAGTAAATAAATAAACAGCAAAAATTAACCAACCACACAGAGTTCATGAACTAATTTATACAAAGGGCTAAACAGCAGATATATAATTAAAAAGTCAATTCCCTGTTTTAATATTTAAATCAGTTATACTGCAAATATAATAGCAAATTTGCTATTCTTGTACAGACTGTCCTAGAAACGAATGAGCTGTTTACTTATATAAAAAATAATGATGCTGTTGGAGAAAAGCCACGGCAGAGGACATTCAAATGTCTCTGTAGCATTATCTACCCTTTCACAAAAATCTACTTTTTAAGAATATTTTCAATTCCTAGGAGTAAAGAAAAAAGCCAAGGCCAAAGACTCCATAAGACATGACTCCGTCCAGGCTCACCGCAGGCAAGGACAAAGGCAAGCCTGCTATCCAGCAAGTTTCCCCGGGGGCATCTTGCACCCAGTGCCCTGAGATCTGCCCTCTGGTGATTTTGTACCAATGGTCCCTAGCGCCACCTTGTGGCCATAATCTTCAACAAGAGGTCATGCCACAAGACTGCACTGCCCTACTCTCTGGGAGTCCAGACCTACCAAGAGGGGTCCTGCAGAAGGATCTTGGGGAGAGTAGCTTCCAGGATAGTCGTCATCCTCCTCCTCTTGTATCTGCTGAAAAGTTCGCTTCAGGGATTTCTTTTCCTCTGCTGCCAGACGAAAGAAAAAGGGCACAAACTCGGGTCACGACAGCCTGTGTACGTAGGAGTCAAATGCTATGCACAATGGGCCACATGCAAAAAAAGGGCAAAAGGGAGTGTACAATTCCAAAGATAGCTTAACATTAACCTATATCCTAGTTATTTTAAATTGGTGGTAGTTCCCTACACTATTGAAGAGTCAAAAACGTTCTTAGGTCTGTCATCTCAGACTGACTCACTGGGAAAATACTACCGAAAACGTGCACCAAAAATGAGACTTCCCAAACTAACACATTTCATTAAAAAGTTTATTTCTTAAAAATAAAAGTTAACAAGAGAAGTAAAGTGGTAAGAAACCCAGGAGACACTATAACGAAGCAAGACAATGTGGGGGGGTGGGGGTGGTGGAGAGCATATACTGCATGTTAAATGGAACCCTATATACTTCCCAGGACGACTTCAGAAAATAAAAACGGATATTCCCCACTTTTCTAAAGCCTGCTTTTACGAAAGACCTACAGTAACAGCACTTGTTTTCTCTACCCAGAACAAATTCAGAGAGGATTTTCGCTTTTACAAAGAAAGGCAAGAAGCATTTGCTTGCAGGGAGCGCTCACAGAAGCGATGTGCACCGCAAGCAGCCAGAGGGGCCCCGTCAAGTTCACTCTCAGGAAGTACACTCGGCATCTCAACATAAAGCCACCAGAGCTTTGAGCTGTATCTGTGAGCATCTGTGCTTTATCTCGATTTATTTTGTGCATCTGTTAGCAAGACGTGGCCTAAGGTATCAGAAAAGCCTAAGAGAGGTTATTTTTGGAGTCTGGGGATGCTCAAGACTTTTTCCACATAAATTAACAGTAACTACTTCTTCACTTTATTCCATTTTGGCTTAGGAAAGGTTTTATAGATATGGTCTACTTTCAGATAGCAGGGGAAACCTGTAGGAGAGAGAAACCAATCAATAAAATTGTGTCAGAAACTCTAAACATGAGTATCTTTTAAACTCTCCCTTCAAAAACAACAAATCTTATTTTATCTTAAAATTAAGAATAACCACTGCTGAGAAATCTGACTGATACAACTGAGAGAAATTACTTAAGTTACTATTTTTAAATTAACCACTTTTCACCTGGGTGGCTCAACTGGTTATGCGTCCAACTCGGTTTTGGTTCAGGTCATGATCTCACGGTTTGTGACTTTGAGCCCTGTGTCGGACTCTGTGCTGGCAGTGCAGAGCCTACTTTGGATTCTCTCCCTCTCTCGCTACCCCTCCCCTGCCTGCACGCGTGCATGTATTCTCTTTCTCAAAATTAATTAATTAATTAATTAAATCAATAAATTTAACCACTTTTTGGGGCAGTTGGGTGGCTCAGTTGGGTAAGTGTCTGACTCTTGATTTTGGCTCAGGTCATGATCTCACAGTCCATGAGATCGAGCCCCGTGTCAGGTTCCGCACTAATAGTGTGGAGCCTACTTGGGATTTTCTCTTTTCTCTCTCTCTCTGATCCTCCCCCACTCATGAGCCCACTCTCTCTCTCAAAATAAATAAACATTAGAAATAAAAAGAAAATAGGGGCACTGGGGTGGCTCAGTTGGTTAAGCATACGACTTAAGCTCAGGTCATGATCTTGTAATCTGTGGGTTCAAGCCCCATGTCAGCTGTGCTGACAGCTCAGAGCATAGAGTTTGCTTTGGATTCTGTGTCTCCCTCTCTCTCAAAACTAAATAAAAACATTTAAAATTTTTTTTAAAAAAAGAAAAGAAAACTAACCACTTTTGAGGCTAACCGGTTATGTTTCTCATTATCTGTATTCTAGGCTTTTAAATGGCTGTGATAAGCGTATCCATTCTAAAATCATTCCTTTTGCATCTAATTGGACAATACAAAATAAAATGAATAAAATGGCAAACATCTGTGGGACAGAAGTCTAAGTGATACATTCAGGCTTGGAAGGTAAAGAAGCGACGGTCCACCTAACGTGTGCCAGGCACTGCAACAGCTTCTATACATTTAGTCCTTCCAGCAGCTCTAAGATGTAGTGTTCCCACCTCGCAGGGAGAAAATGGAGGCCCAGAGAGGTTACATAACTCATCTAAAGGTATGCATGACTTTCAAAACTCTCTGCTCTTTCCACTGCAGTCAAATTCCTTAGCAGCACACACTCTCTCATCTGTCAAATGAGAGGTCACCACGCACCCGCTTCAGAACTCTGTGAGTTATAAACAGAATAACGTATACTTCTTGCTTAATTAAACACGTTTTTCTGAAAGGAAGGATGTAGTTTCTGTTTCTACCTTACACGTTAACTCACCAAACTATGCTGCCTGTGAAAACCAAGTCAGTATCGTGGGCTTTATTTTTTCTTAATGCTTTGCTCCTCTGTTCTACTCAATATCTGCAACACAGGCAGGCCTCACTTCACACGATTCTATTATGCATGGATCTGCTACCACACCAGTCCCCCAATAACACAGTCCGAATTTCAGTTCCTGCCGCACATTAACTCAGAGTAATCACATAAAGAACTTCACTAACTTCAGTCCACAAATCACTGCATGAATAACACAAATAAATGCATCACGATCAGTGACCACATCACATCTTTCAAGGTCAGTGGCTGGTCACTGTACACCTGTTCTTTCAGTTCACACACAACCAGCAAAGTGTTTAGCTGTGTTGGCTCCCAGTGATCAAATTCACATGACATTTTATAAAAATGAGTAATCAAAACAGGGAACTAACTGAAAATGATGAAGATGAAAGGAGCCGAGAAACTAAAACTGAAGCTCACGCTGGAAGCAAGTGGAACGTAGCGGGAGCTGGAGAAGACGCAGCTGGCCGTGGGGACAAGGTGCTGCCACACCCTTCCAGAAACTCTAGGTCTGCGGCCAGAACCACCTGGTGAAAGCCAGCTTGTCAACAGAAATGAAGAAAGTGGTTTGTGAGGAAAAGGACGACTGTGTCGCGGAGGAAGCAGTGCTGACAAGCCTTGACACTTTGGGAACTCTCCAGCACATCTCACGACACAGTGGGCACGAAGGCTAAGCAGAAGCCGACCCAAACTGCTAGGGTGCTTGCTCTGTACCACAGATGACACAAGAAGGCAAGCTCTGCTCAAACCCCTCTCGTTAAGTTCATTACAAAGAAATAAAACACTTTAATTCTCAATGTTTCCAATATTTTATGTGAGAGCGTGCTAGGTAACCGTGAGTATTACTATGTTTTCTGTCTCCCAATAGATCTGTAATCAATAGTGAGTTTTTAATCCTCTGACAAAGAATTTTTTAAAAGTCATAGAACAATCATAATTTTTCCCATTGATTAAGATAATTTTGCACGGTTTCAGCTCACATGGTCATTTTTACTGTCCTGCACGATGCAAAATAAGGACAGCTATATTTGTAAACAACTAGTGGTATGTAATTTGCATATGAAGTATCTAACAGTACTGAGCACACACAGCCCGATTACTGTGCAGCATAGAGGGCGCAGAGAATGACCCATGAGGACACTTGGCCACCACAGCACCAAAGCAGCCATGGGTCAGGAGTCACCAGTAAAGTATAAACACATGAGCAAAAAGATTCTTAAAATATTTTTTGATTCACTTCCAAGCACCTAGGACAGTGCTTGATAAAATAACTATTAAATACACTAAGGAAGATAGAAAAATTATAAAATTTGAACCCTTCAGTTTTCAAAATTTCATACAGAGGTTATTAATACATATGCATACATACACATACTACATATACATACACACATACACCTCAGGATGCTCAGAATCACTGAATTTGGGCACTGGAAGGCCTTAGATAGATCCATGTCTTTGGTTAAACCCACCTCGTTTGGTCCCTAAAGCCAAAGTCACCTGCCCCTAAACTGGAGTATTTTCTACCACTTCATGCTGCCATTCACTCATGGCATTCCAAGACCGAAATCAAAGAAAATAATCACAGGCCCTTTTCTGTCCTTTGTCCTGCCGGTGGAAGAGGGTGTAATAAGAGATAACCACAGTCATCCTACGTCAGTTCTCTCCTCTTTCCATTTGGAGGACCTATTGGAAATGCATATTCATCACTTACCCCATAAGCCTCCTCCCTTCCTGAGCTACCTACATACACTAGGAACACTTTCACTGGCCCATCTTCCAAGTGCATCACCGTGGAGACCACCAGAATCTCTCCCCAAGTTCTAACTTCCAGCAGAGTCTACACTTCTGAGATGTATCTTACAGATCTCTCCTTTCTGTTCGTTCCCATTGCCTCTCATGAGTAATGTGCCCTTCTCCATGCCTTGTCCAGACCACTGTCCCAACTGGTGTCCTTGCCTCCAGTCACTCCTTTCCAACCCAGACTACACTCTGATGAAATGAAATCGCCCACTGTGCCTCTCTCTACTCAAAAACCTGGAAGGGCCTCTAATGATTGACAGTGTCCACCTAAGCTCAAAGCCTACTAGTGGTAAGAGTACGAGTCACCATCTCCCTCTGCTTCCACAGCACTTGGCCCTTGCTACTTTGAATGGCCACTGGCAGGCACGGGCCTTACCTCTCTGATAGAAACATTAAGTATCGTGTTTCTTTCCTTTACATCCCTATAATACCTAGGAAAGTGTCAACAGACCTGAGCTGGAAACCTCTTGAAAGCAGAGGCGGCATGGGGCTTGGAAGATGCTGGTGCTGTGCCAAAAATGACTATATTGCTTCCATTTACACTAACAGGACAGCCCGCCCTGTTAACTCTGCCCTCATTCATCTGTACCAAGTCAGCAGTTATGATGCCCAGGATTCTCAATCTAGCCAGGCAGCTATTAAACATAGCCTAGGAAATGTGTCAGTCAATGACACACTGTCCCACTATCAATTCAGCTTCTGACCACAGTGTTTGCACTCACTCAACCCTATTACAGGCAGGGCACGCGGTACCGATGGCTCCAATCTGCCTGTCCTCATACAGTGCACCCTCTATTCTATTTTCCAACCTGTCCCTGTGTCTCTGGGGCCTTATACTTAGCTAACATTCAAGTAATTCTGGCTACCTAAGCATTTATGTCTCTTGGAGACCTGGTTGTGATAAAATTTCAGCCACTAGAACAGACTATGAAATTAATTTTAAGGCAAAAAGTTAGCCTGAAAGCTCCCAAATCATTTTACAAAATGCAGTCATATACCTGTAAAGCTAGGTATTCCCAAGAATCCACTGGAAATTTTCTGGAATTAAAAACCAATCAGAAAAAAACCCCAAACCCACAGATTTCATATTACTTTCATAATGAGAAAGAATCAGGAAATATTATTTACAACAGCTCCCTCATTCTTTGTTCTCTCCCTGCAAAATAAAGGCAACTTTTAAAGGAAGCATATTAATCTTTACTCACAGAAAGATCTGAAGCAAAGGTCTGCCACTCGTGGTACCGTCCTGAAAGCACTCACCAGTACCATCTCATTGAACTAAGTGGCCAGGTCCAGACCTGAACACCTGGGACTCTGGGCCTAGAGCTCATGCTCTTAACCACTATGCCTTCTAGTCATGCACAAAATCTGGGGGACGGAAAATACTAAGTTTATTCCTGTGTTTGCCACTGGTTCATACTGAGAAATTTAGAATATTATATATTAGAACCAGGGGGTGGGGCTCAAATAAAAGTCATTATCATCACTTTGCTAATAACATCCTACCTACATTATCCCCACAGCAACACTATGGGGTATTACTACTAATAGACATATGGTACAGAGAAGAACCCAAAGCTCAGGAGGTCAAATGCTATGCACAAGGTCATACAGGTCAAAGTGACAGAGCTGGGATTCATACTCCGGAAGTCTGGTTTCAACTTCTTGCTCTCAGTAGCTAAATTAACTATACTAAGGTCCAGGAAAGTTGGGTGATGTACTGATAAATTCACATCCTAATTCAAGTCTACTGAATCCATGTGTTTTAAGGAAACAGACTTTATGTTTTAAAAAATTATTTTTGAGACAGAGAGAGAGGGAGACACAGAATCTGAAACAGGCTCCAGGCTCTGAGCTGTCAGCACAGAACCCGACGCAGGGCTCGAACCCACGAACCATGAGATCATGACCTGAGCCAAAGTCGGACGCGTAACCAATTGAGCCACCCAGGTGCCCCAGAAAACAGACTTTAAAGTCATACAGACTTAAACATAAATTTTCCACTTATCAAGTTCTTTTCTAAATCCTTCTATAACTGTAGAATACTGTGTGATTCATATGTGACTTAGTGGAGTGACAGCTTGAGTATTCCCACGAACTGAGAGACAACTTTAGAACACCTGGGGAGATGGTATATAAACCCAGGAAACTTCCAGTTCTAAAACAAGATTCCTAAGCTCATTTATCTCCACTGTTGAAGTTCCACAGGAAAATTTTTATTTCAAGGATAAACTCTAAAATTGTCTCAAGACAAAGAAATATCTATGAATCAAAGCTGAAAATATAAAAGGACTACTAAAATTCTGAAATAAACTTCTGGAGAACTCACCAGTATTTTGAAAGGATTGAGGTAAAATATTTTGATAACCCAGGTACAAAGAAGATGGTGAGGAGACTAGTACATATGTTGGAACCTTCTGCTGTGTGCTTCCATCTTTAGAGAAAGAGAAATCACCTTCAGACCAGTGCCGTCCTCCACACGGAGTACTGCTTGGATTGCTGTTTATGTCTAGATGCTCGACAAAAATCAGAAACCCAAAGAGCTGTTTTCGAATGTAACACTGCCACAAACTCCACAATGTGCCGGGCTGCTCCCTGAGTACAGAGCTGTACCTCACTCCTCTGCTCAGCCCTGTAGCATCCAACATAGACATTTACTCAAAGCACAGGTCTGGCAAATGTTTGTTGAAGTGAAACTCAACTCTTACTTTCCAACGTCATCTTTCAGAGCTATCCTCCTCGCCAAAGGTGGCACTGCTTACCAATGAAGTCTAAGGGTAACGAATGCCAAGTAATTCTCCACCACAGTGCAGAACACCTCCACGAGACACAATACAAACACTACCAGGGTCCAAAGTAGGAAACACCCTACTTTTCAGAAGCTACCACCAGAGTGGCCTCAAAACTATTTTCCATCACCTTTAATTAAGTAAAACAACAATGACCTGCAGTCTGAAAGCACTCATGTCATTCTCACAAAGCCTCTAACTTGGTAGTTTCCCAGGAAGATTGCCCCACCTTAAAATGCATATAAACCCAGACCTGGAAGAGATCATAAAAGGTACACCATAAAGGTGAATGAATGATATTGATACCATTGAATGATACTGAATGAATGATACTGTCATGTAAACTAACCATGGGTAAAGGCCACAGCAGAGGCACGTACAAAGCACCAGAGGAATATGGAGGGAATGGCTACATGTGGCCAGCCAAGATAGGGAAGAGGTCAGTATGCGAATAGCATTCTTGAAGAATGAGTTCACCACACAGTGCAAGTGGCAGAGGAAACACCAGATGCAAAGGAAGAGGTACAGAGAGAACATCCAGAAGGGGGACGGGTATGGCCAAGGACTATGGTGTGTATGAGGAAACGGCAGAAGAATCTGGAAAAGTAAGCTAGTTGCAGATTATGAAAGGTCCCGAGTACCATGTTAGCACTCAGACTTGTTCCTCCAGGTGATGAGATCGTGGACAGTCAGCTCAGATCTGTAGCCCAGAAATACGTCATGCCAATTCGAATTAAACCACAACTACCACAAACCCAAGAACCAAACAATGTTTGATCTTACTCCTCTTTAACGTAAACTCTTCAGGGGACTTGGTGAGGTTCACACACTTATGTGTACATGCTTCTGGAGGGTGTCCTGCGTTCACGAGACCAAAATCAACTGTCGACTACAAACTGACAAACATCAAAAGTATGTTTCAAAACCACATCAATATTTAATGAAGCCAAGTTCTAAAAGGGCCAAGGGACATATCCCAGCCTCTGGAGGGGTCAGTGGCAGGGCCAAGACAAAATCTCAGTCCAGGGTGGTTCCTAGTTCCCCACAACTAAACAACACTGTTTTCTTTTCCCTTGTGCAAGGAAAAGTCTCTGCAGGGCAGGGGAGAGCCAAGGAGAATACACAGCAAAAGTTAAGGGTGTGAGACGATGAACAGCATGAATACTAGAACCAGGCTTACACGCTGCGAGCACTACATAAATTCTCACCATCATTTATGAGCATCTCTCTGAAGAATCATATAATCGCTGGTGGTTCACAGCAACCCCCACTGCAGCGTTTCATATGGGATTGGAAAGCAGGCAAGGACCAAGGGCTGTAAACACGTGGTGATGTTTCTACCTTTGGGGGGAGGGCTCCTGGAGTCCTCCATAGACAGCTTCAGCTGCTGTATGAACTCGCCGCCATACACACTTCGTTCTTGCCAGATGTTCAGCAATCTCTCTAAAGGTTTTTTACAGCCTTCATCTGCCTCTCTGCCCAGAAAAGACGAAAAGATATATATAAGCTTAAGATGTTTTGCTTTTAATTAGGACAGATCTACTTTAAAAACAACAACTGACTAAATGATTTGCATATTTAAAAACAGAAGGACGAGTGAGACACACATTGTGATGAACAGATACCCCAAATTTGTCCAGAACTACATGCTTCCTTGGTGCACAGAAAAGATAGCGATCATGTTACAGAAGTAAGCCGTGTCTTTTACCTCCTTTTAAAGATGAGGCATTTAGAGCAAAAAGCCAATAGCTGGTTTTTACAGAGAATTATAAAAAATTGATCATTTCAATTGTGACAGCATGCTTTTTAAGAAGATATTAATAGAAATGCAGTGCCAGACATTCTGCTGGAAACTAAACCTAAAGGGTCAAAACCTTTAAGGGTAGGAAAAAAAATGATTAAAAAAACCAAAACATTGACGATGGGGAATAAATTCACCACAACTCAGCAATGCTAACACAGCAACACCTCTACATGTATAAATTCAGTCATACACACATATATGCCACATATATGTGACCTATAAATGAACTACTTCATAATTACTTTAAGTCTGGGTTAGGTACATAGTCCCCATTCTCACACGGGTGTCTAATGGATAATCTTAGAACACACTGAGCATAAGATAGCCCTTTGTAATTTATACCTGAAAGAAGCTATGCAGTTTTTTTCCCTAATGTATTACACTCTTGAAATAGTATTTTCAAACAGATAACTGTAACCAGCACTCAGTGTGCAACAGCTGCTTACCAGAAAATGTCAGACAGCAAGAGGAAGAGAACGGGAAGACTTTGCGAAAGGAAAACAGATTCCTCACCATCCACATGTTACTATGAATTGTTCTGGTTTGTAAAGCTGTCTGGATGTCAGTGATCTTACCCTGAGTGACTTTCAATAAGAACAAATACGCTGACATCTTAGTTTCTAAGCCAGTATCTTTAACATGAACTTCAAGAAGAAGAAATACCAAATTCAACAGAGCTGGGAACTCCATCCACCTTCAGCCCTGACAGCACTCTTCTAAAACTTATGTTAACAGTTAAGGTAATGTGAGAGTTCAGCTTGATCTGGTCAGAATGCATTATTTATGAAATATTAGTGGCAAATTTCACTGAATCAGGGTCAAAGTACTATATCAGGGCACATACAGAATTTTCTTTTGGTCAAACTTTTTTTTTAGTCAGAGGTGAGGTGAAGGGGGAGAAAAGGAAAAAAAATTCAATGACAGTTTATAAAACTTAAAGATATGATCCAATTATTTGATATTTGTGATAAAAAAACACTTTTATTCCACCTTCAAAATAGATCTAGAAACAAATGACTTCTTGCTTCTTCCTCTGCTGCCTACCTGGTCCAAGCTGCTATTATTATCTCTTGCCAGATAACTGGTCTCCCTGCTTCTACCCTTGACTCCTACAAGCTCATCTCAAGCTTTAAGAATTCTTGCTCTTGCATCAAAGCAGATTATATCACTCTTTTGCTCAAAACTTCCAAGGGTTCTTCCCTCAGAATAAAAGTGAAAGTTCTTAAAAAGCCTACAAAGCCATTCTCAACAGAGCTTATTATTTCTTTGCCTCACCTACTCTCTCTCTCTTTTTCGCTCCCCAACAGCCTCCCTCTTGCCTCAGGGCTTTTACACATTTCCCTACAAGGTGGCACGGCTCAGGTATCCTTTCCTAATCTCCCTATTTAAAAATATTCTCCTGGAGCACCTGGGTGGCTCAGTCGGTTAAGTGTCCGACTTCAGCTCAGGTCATGATCTCACAATTCGTGGGTTTGAACCCCACATCAGGCTCTGTGCTGACAGCTCAGAGCCTAAAGTCTGCTTCAGATTCTGTGTGTCTCTCTCTCTCTGCCCCTCCCCACTCATGCTCTCTCTCTCAAAAAAAAAAAAAAAAAAAGATTACAAAAATTGAAAATAATAATAATTATTCTCCTACTCCTACTTAATTTTTCTCCATCAACTTGGCTTCTGATATGCTATATAGTTGACTTATTTATATTCTGTCCATTTGAACATAACTTCCACAAGGGCAGTGATTTGTCTTCTCCCCAAACTGCTACCCACCCTAGAACAGGCACAATATTGTCTAATTGTAGTATTTTGGGGGAAAAATTTTAGATAGATTTCAGTAGGCCATACAAATAGTACCTTTCAGCAGCCATTTCCTCACAACAAAGCCACCCGCATCGGACACAGCTAAACAAATTCCCTGGGCCTTCAATGAGGTTTATGAAATACTGTGCTTGGAATACAAAGAACAAGGTCTAGGGCTTGACCCAGTAGCCTCTTTTCTCTTTCCATACCCCAACCTGGGCTTCCCACTCTAGCAGCCTTCAACCATATGTATCTTCTACTCAGAACTTGCTCCCTCTTGTGTACATGCCTTCATGCCATTTCTTCTTTGAATGGAACCCCCAAAGTAAAACAAGGTGAAGAGGGAGAAACTGTGGGTAATGCAGGTGGATTAAGTATATAAGGAGTATATGGAATACAAGAATCTGGAGGGACAGAGTAGAATTAGATTATGAGGGCCCTGAATGCCTACTAAGTATGTGGCCTTTATCCTGAAGGCAATGAGAAGTCCCTGATGAGATCAAATGTATGGTTTAGAAAATAAAATAACTAGTATAACCAAATTACAACTAATCAGAACTTAATTAACTGGTTAATAATTTTAACAAACAACCTATTCTCTGCAAATTCTCCATTCCCTTAAAAGAGAAACCTATCATGACAAATGCTTATCAGGATATAGTTAAGGAGGCAGGGGACCACAATGCAGACTAAATATCTGGGGCTCCATTTAGACTAAGAGGGACTTGGGGGACAGCTGCAGTCACATTTCTATATGCAATGGAAACTGATACACGAACCTAGAGTCATTTTTAAAAGGCTTTTACCACTAAAGGTGAAAGCCAAAGGGGGGGGTTCTAGTTTAATTGGTGAATGTAGTTAACCAGGATAGGCTAATTCCTGGAGCAATGTAGTAAATCAAGATTTTGCCAGCTAAGTTGCAAAGCTACAGATACAACAGTCAAGAAATCTTTTTACTCATGAGGTTTTGCTGTAAGCAGCTCAACTGAACTGGAAGTCCCATTAGCACTTGGAATGCGGTACAACTAAAGCAATAAAGTAGTTTTATATCAGACAGAACTATCACACCAAAAAGTCCTTGCCATTTATGATTAATACATATATAACTTATGTTAAACACAAGTTAGTATGCATTTCAATTCTGATTAATTATAAATCTAATCACTGCAAAACTGATCTGAAAAATGAAAGTCGTGTATTATACATATAATTGCTGCTTGAAATGTCAGCTGAGGCCTTGCCAAGCCAGCGTGGGGACCTTTTCTGCTTCTGTAGTTCTAACAGCACTTCCTTGGTACACCCGCCATAATCAGTGTGCCTCTGTCTCACGCCATGCACAGCAGCAGGGATTCTTCTAAATACCCACAGCACTCCAAACAGAGCCTCGGGTGACAGCAGAAATGTTCCACTGCCGGTAGGTAGTTCAGAGAAGTAGCATAGCAAGCCCGAGACGGTTATCCTTAGAAAAGGCCTGCTCACCAGGCTGGCCCTTGGCTGTCATCTGGAAACTTGGGCTTCAGAAGCATTCTTGCAATTTCCTAACCAATACTCTGGGGGGTTTACTGTGCCTAAACTGTTTGTGCAAACAATATAATTTATGCTGAATACCTGCTTTCTTTCTGGGAGCCTGGATTTTTGGCAGAGGGTATCTGTGGCCAATGCCAATAAAAACCCTGGGCGCCGAGTCTCTAATGAGCTTCCCAGGTACACAAACTTGACGTGTGTTGTCACAATTCAAAGACGGAGGAATTCAGCATGTTTTGTGTGACTCCGCTGTGAGGGGGCTCTTGGAAGCTAAAACCTGGTCTCCTCTGGGCTGTGTCCCATGCACCTTTTTCTTTGCTGATTTTGTTTTGTATACTTTTACCATAATATATGACTGCTATAAGGAAGACTATACGCTGAGTTCTACGAGTCCTCCTACCAAGTCACCAACCCTGGAAGTGTCCTTGGATCCATGGCACAACAGTAAATAAATATGTATAAGGTGATAACTTCAAATTCATGTCTCCAGAAGTTAACTTCCTCCTAAACTTCAGACTATTTCATCCATCTGCCTACCTGGCATCACCCCTTGGAATATCTATTAGCCATCTCAAACTTAACACGGCCAAAACAAAACTCTGACTTCCTCTACCATATCTTTTTCCTAAACTTCATCTCAATAAACAGCACCATGAACCACCTACTTAGTCATGTCAAAAACCCAGACATAATCTGATTTCTCTTTTCCTTTACTATCAGCTCCCACAAATCCTATCAGTTTTACATGGGGGGGGGGCGCGGCGGGAGGGGGGGGAAGGACTGGCAAATAATCCACAAAGTAAACATTCAATAAACTAGAAGCTATTACTATCTTCTCACTGCTTCTGAGTCCTAGCCAATGTCACCTCTAGCCCACAGTAGAGCAATATCCTTCCACACTCATGTCCCTAGCGCTCCCTGGCCTTCATAACCCATTCTCCATACCAAGCCAGAGAGACCTTTTAACAATGTGATAGAATATATCATGCTGCTTAAAACTCTCACTGACACCCCATGAGAACAAAATCCTCTCTCCCAAGGCTTACAAGATTTATGTGACTGGAACCTGCCTACCTCTCTGATCTTATCTGGACGCCACTTTTCCCTTTCTCAATGCAGTTGCTCTAACCACACTGGCCTTCATCCTGATCCTCTAAACATGCCAACATTACTTCTACCTTAGGTTCTTTTTAACAGCTGCTTGTTATTACTTCACGCATGATTACCTCAAATGCTGTTTCCTTAGAGAGGTCTTCCATAAACCCACTAGAAGAGATCCCACTCCAGAATGTCATTCTATTTTATTATGTCCATATTATCACTCTCTGAAAGTATCTTGTTTATTTATTTGTCCTTGCCTGCCTTGTTCACTGAGGCTTCTCTACTGTCTGCACCAGTACTTGGCACCTAGAAGGCATACCAACATATGCTGAATGAAAAACAAAGTGCACAATCATCTCCATACTGAGAAGAAAACAAGAAGGCATTGTGTGGGGGAAAAAGTTCAAAGTCTAGCTAATTAAACTACTATTCAAATTAAATCTACCCTATGAGCTTGGCAGCTTCCTCTGACTGGAGAGGTTTGGTTTAGAGGGGTTTTTTGGAGGGGCAGGTGGGAGGGGGGCAGGGATGTGTTGACGGGGTTGGAGGAGGAGGTAGGAAATTACCATAAAGAGATTCCTAATCAATTTTGGTCAACATTAATGGGTCCACTATCTTTGTTCATCAACTGGGCACAGAAAACCAGACTGAGTACTTCTTATTACAGCTAAGGCACATCAGGACTAAAGTGGAGTAGCTGGCTTTTCTGTTCTAAAAATGATGGAAGGTGCTTGGAAACATGGGGACCCTGAGCCTAATATCCAAGAAGGATCTTAAACTAGAAGAATGCAAAAAAAAAAAAAAAAAAAAAAACC
>NW_027532409.1:4786107-4793748 GCF_008692635.1 Crocuta crocuta
AAGACCGGGTTTACTTTCCCCATAATGCCACAGAATCTGCCAAGACATCTTTATTTTTACAGTGCCTCCCTGATAGGCTTTAAGACATCACATCAAGTAGCAAAGGAATTTTCAATCCCAGTACTATCCATCCTTCTCCTCCTCCTTTCTACTTATCCGCTCCTGGTTTGGGGGGCAGTTAACATTAGCCTATTTTGTTTTTAAATATTTTATTTCTGAGAGAGAGAGAGAGAGAGAGAGAGAGACAGCGTGAGCAGGGGAGGGTCAGAGAGAGAGGCAGATACAGAATCTGAAACAGGCTCCAGGCTCTGAGCTGGCTGTCAGCACAGAGCCTGACGTGGGGCTTGAACCCCCAAACTGTGAGATCATGACCCGAGCCGAAGTCGGACGCTTAGCTGACTGACCCAGGAGCCCCAACATTACCCTATTTTTAAATAAAAACGTTACGTTTACTATTCCTATAGGAAATTATGTTAGTCAATTTCCTATGCCCTAATTAATTCATTCAACAAATACTTACTGAACCCTTCCTGTGCTAGGGCAGACCGCAATGTTGCCCAACTCCTGGGACACCAATCACATCAAGGCTACATAAATGGTCTCTAAAGCTATGCAACCTGGCAGCTCTGTGCCAGACTGTTTACTAGGTGCCCAGGATACAGTAGATAAAAAAACAAATGGTCCTTCTTGCCACATAGTTTCTCATTGAACATATTCCCATGAATGAGCAAAGACTGGGGACCGGGCATCATACTACGTACGTTCAGACAGACTGGTGTACTTCAGCCCCATAACAAGTTCAACAAGTAGTTGAAGTTTAGGAGACTTGGGCTCCACAAGCTAAGTAACACATTCAAGGTCACTCAGTGCTGAAGGTAGAGCTATAGCCTACAAAACTGAACTACCTCTCCTCAAAACAGGAAAATGCCTGGCTCCAACCTCTGATGGCTTTTCTAAGCCTACTATTCTGTTACAAGGATACAGGGTTGTTTCAATATTGTTAACACATTCTGCTTCTTCAGTGTCCATGTTCATCAAAAGAAAGAGCCAGCTCCGTAGTTGGCAAACAAAAATCTTTTTCCCATCTCTGGAAAACTAGATGTCAGTTCTTTCTTTTGGATTTCTCATTTTATTCCTTCAAACTTCTCAAATCTTTCCTGGAATGCTGGAGTCATTTACACATTTAAGGCCTTTCACTTACACTTTAGACCCTACAACAATTTCGTTTAACCAACTGGCCTCCTTTTTTGCTCTTCCCAATTTCCTTTTGCAAAGATGTTTTTTCTTTTAAATATGTTTGCTAATACTCTAGTGAAAAATAGTTTTTCTTTGCTCCTCCTGGGCAACCAACTGTGTCTACAGAAAGCAGTTTGTTTTTAAATAAATAAAAGTGATTTATAAAAGTTTTAATCAAATGTATTTTCTATGATATTAGCTACATGTGCTCTCCATGCTCTAGTTCTCTCGTTCACAAAACAAACAGAAGAGATTTAATATGAGATAGCCAGAGCAAGTATCTACTTTTCACACTAATAATTATTATCTTTCTAGTTACAGTAACCACTACTATTTTTAGTAAACTAGACCTCTAGACATCTAGAAGGCAGGCAGTAAAAATGGAGACATAAACAACTAATATCTTGCTATTAAGGTTTTGTTACTGGAAGGTTTCCATGCACTCTTTAGCTTTGTTTTCTGACCATAAACTAATGAGATAACTCAGCCAAACCAAGGAAAACACCATATTCAAGAAATGAGTTCAGTAAGTGAATATATCTAGGGGAAAAATGTTCTACAAGTGCTAGACTCAATCCCTTCAATGCATCAAAATGGTTACATGTCCGAGATGGTTCTTAAGGGCACAGCAAAACATAAAACTGTAATTTGGCCTCTGCAACACTCTGTAAAGCACACCCCTGTAAAATATGAAGTCGTCAAGTTACAAAGGTTATCCCAGAAAAGGAAAGAATAAAAAGAAAAGGGTAATGCATTTAAATACCAAACAAAACAAACAAAAAACCAGACAACATACCTGGCAACATGAGAAAAAGCATCCACAAGGACAGATTCAAATTCTCTAGTGAATTCAGGTCCTTTCCTTTTACTGTTTTGGATGACATCATTCGCTAAGTACAGAAAAGTAAGCTTTCTATTTGATTTGGCTGGAAAAAAAGGAAAAAAAGATAATTTAACTTACACCAAGGAAATGCTCAATCCACAATTCTTCTGCCCTAAGATACTCCTAAAGAATACTAAAACAAGCATTATCTACTTGAGATCAGGGCTCCTTTATAGTTGAAAAAACAACTTAAATAACTTTTTGACATCTCTAACAAAACAGACTTGAGAATACAATTTTGAAACAAAACAAAAGAATGGGCCATGTTCATTTCTGTGATATATTAACCAGAGTAATTGACAGTAAAAATAAAGAAAATCCAAAGAAAATTACTAGCGGATAAGCAATCAATATTCTCAAGAAGACATATTGAAACCAAGGTTTCCATTTATTCTACTGCAAAGATAGCATTTCGAATTCACTCTTAATTATCAAATCCTGCAGAATGAAAGACTGAGATAGGTTTCAGTTTTAAAGTAGATCCTTGTAATTTATGTTCATATGCTGAGAATTTATCTTTGGACATTCCAATAACAATACTCAGTCAACAATATCCACTCTACAATCCAGAGAAATCTCTAGATGCACCAATGGATATTTATCTCAAATACAAATAAGTATTAATGCTACATTATTATTGAAAATTTAAAGATGTCTGAATTCTGGATCTGCAAAATTATGGCTCCCATAAAAACCATAATTCTTCTCTCTTATACATATTAAACGTAGTATTTTCTATTACTCTATATGGTATCATATATTAAACCATAAAAACCTCATGCACTGTGTCTGAGTTACAGTTGCTTGGGGGAACATTACTGAATTTCCTGGCTTCTATGCACATAACTTCTCAACCGTAAAGTTACATCACTATCATTTTTGGTCCCAGTTTTCTTTTAAAAGAAATAAATAAGAACACAATCAGACAGTCCAAAACACTAAGTTTTCTCCTATGCTAAACTACTTGAACAAACTCAAGCAAGACTTATATCAACCTTTACATACCTGAATAACTAGTCTTTACGCTACTCCCTGTCAGAAACCACCTGTTTCTTTTGAAATGCATACAGCATGTATAGATTCTGACACAGCAGGCATTAAGATGTGATATTTTTAAATGTAGCTACAGAAAAAGAAATCAAGTTAAATACACGATTTTTAAAGTGTGTATTCATAAGACTAAATAAGGATAATCTGAGTTGCATTAACCTTCTGGTAATAATCTAGTTTATATGGCCAATTGAGGATAATATTTAAACCTGGAAGTACCTTTATTCTAATTATTACTCAAAAGCAGATGGAGAAAGTGTCAATAGTTACAATATTCTGCCTTGCTACAAAGCTATCATTACAACGAAGGCTTTTTTTTTTTTTTTTTAAANNNAACATTATTCTGGGATGTTGCAACAAGTACAGCTACCAAGTCTATAATGCCACTAGTTAACAGATTCAGAAGTAAAACAGAATTTCAACAAAGCGAATTTGACTATGTGAAGCTTCACAAACGCCATGTTTTTTTATGTTTTTTTTTTTTAAATGTTTTCTTTATTTCTGAGAGAGAGAGAAAGACAGACAGACAGACAGTGTGAGCAGGGGAAGGTCAGGGGGAGAGGGAGACACAGAATCTGAAACGGGCTCCAGGCTCTGAACTAGCTATCAGCACAGAGCCCGACGCGGGGCTCAAACCCACAAACCATGAGATCATGACCTGAGCTGAAGTCGGAGGCTCAACCGACTGAGCCACCCAGGCGTCCATACAAACACCATGTATTTTATGCTTAAAAACCCAGAATCCATTGTATAAAATGTCAATTTGGACAATTAAGACAGGATACATTTTTCAGTACTATAAACATGACAGCCAAGAGGCCAGAGAACCAAAGTTTTCACTATGTACAATGCCAAGGAATTTTCATCATCCTCAAACTCTGCAATGAGGATTTATTTAGCATGAAACTTTGTCCCTCCATACCCAGCTTCCTGAAGCCAACGTTAAGTATCACGTGTGTAAAGATACTAGGACAAAGCCCAGAGCACTTGAACACACACACCCTCCACTCCAGTCCCAGGTGACAACTCACTTGTTCAGGTGTCTTTCAAATATGACAGAATAGACCCTTTCACTGCCTATGTCCATTCCAAATGAGCAGCAACAGTTATTAAGCAAAATTTATATAATTGACCAAAAAAATTCACTTGTTTAGCTGGTTTTGACATCTAAAAAAGTTAGGGGAAAAAGGCCTATTTATCTGCACTCAAGGCAACATACAAAAACATTACTAAAAAAATTCATCTAAGAGCATTTTACATATAACTTCTCCATAAAGGGAGGTCCTACCTAGAGTGGAGCCCAAAGATAAATTAAGAATTATTCCCATTATTTTATCAAAATTCCTAATATTTTATCAAATTCTCATTATTTTTATCAAAAATAAAAGTAGTATTTAAGCAAAAAACAAAGCAAGCTCTTTAAATACTGGGATACTCACAGATAGTCTGTGAACATCTTAGGGAAAATGACTTGACCATAGACTGAACTGTCCACTTCTACAGACTCAGGGTTGGCCAGAATATAAGAGGCTAGACATTTTGAACATAAGGGCACAAAATCTTTTTCCACTTCAGTGTGGGGGCATGCTCAATTCATGAAGAAGGCCTGTGCATTGGGAAGCTGTATCCTGATGCTTGGAAGAGCCTCCTCTACCTTGGCACTATCCAATATGGTAGCCGCTAGCCACGTATAGCTATTGAACACTCGAAGTATAACTAGCATGTTATTTAAAACTTTACCTTCTGGGGCGCCTGGGTGGCTCAGTTTAAGTGTCCAACTTCAGCTCAGGTCATGATCTCACGGTTAGTGGGTTCAAGCCCCGCACTGGGCTCTGTGCTGACAGCTAGCTTAGAACCTGGAGCCTGTTTCAGATTCTGTGTCTCCCTCTCTGCCCCTCCCCTGCTCACGCTCTGTCTCTCTCAAAAAATGAAAAAACACTAAAAAATTTTTTTCAATAAAAAAAAACTTTAGTTCCTTAATCATACATTTCAAGTGCTCAACAGCCACATGTGGACATGACTACCTTGTCGGACAGCACGGATGTAAAGCATTTCACAGAAAGTTGTATTAGGTAGTGCTGTTTGGATCCTTTACTCAACCATGACAGTGATGTCAGAGACCACAACTGAACCCCTAACCTACTTTTGAACTGTGTAACAGGCACTATGCTAAATGCTATGACTGTTACAAAGAAACAAGAAGGTCTAGTTTCTCCCTCAAAACACAAATCTAGTGAAAAAGCCAGAACTAGTAAGAATGAAATAAATGCTAAATAAGTGTGGGGTGGGGTGGGATACAGTGACTAATTCTAACACACAAAAGTGCTATCAGTTTGGCTGGAGTCAGATGATCACCTTCACTTATTAACGGGCACTGAGGCGGTGGGTATTTGAAAGCACAAATTTTGGCATCAGAGGGCTCTAGGCTTATGCCCCAGCTATAATGCCCCTAAGTTTAAAGCACTTAATCTCTCCGTATCTTTACCTTCTCATCTATAAAATAGGAGATAATAATGCTGGTCTCCTTAAAACATAAGGTTCCATGAGATTAGAATCATAAAATTAGGGTTAAAGGGGTTTCATAAATGAATGCACTCTCTAAACGGTTATTTTCCAGAACTCAAACAGGGTGAGGTGGGGAATCAAGGGGGCTTCACAGAAGTGACATCTGAGGACTGTGACCTGAGATCCCTGTAGAGGTGACTCACATCTCAGATGTTAGAAGTAGTATCTGAATGGCACAGTGGGGTACAAGGAGGAGGATGTGGGGGCTCCGGGCTCTATCCCCCAACGGCCCAGAGGGGACCCCCTCTTGGTACAGCACATGGTATTTGGACCCCCCTGCCAGAGAGCCAGAACTGGGTCTCCTGAAAGAGTTCTGGATTCGCTGTCCAACAGTCTGATGTCATCAAAGACTCCCCAGTCCTGAGGCCTTGAAAGTGCCACTTAACCACGCAGGGGGGGATGCCCACCACACAGACAGAAGCACATGGAAGGTCACCTCCTACACTACGAAGGCCCTGCCATACAGAGGCTGTCCATAACTGCTATCAGGTTCACTGCCTCGGCTTTCTGTGGCGGATCATCAGGGTACTGCTGTAAAGGCACCCTTCGGTCCCCAGCAGGCTGCACGTGACGTGAAGGCAAAGACCCTGCCTCATTACCAGTAACTAGCAGTCCCATTTCATCGTCACTTATGGAATGCCTATGCTATGCCTGACACTGTGCCAGATGTTCATCTGGAGTATCTTGTCTACCCCTTATTACAAGTTGTTTGAGCCTCAGTTTTCCTCATCTGCAAACTTCCTACTCCAGATAACTCTGACAATTTAAAAAATGACAACGTATGTAGAGATATCCGTACTGCACCTGGCACATAATTAAAGGCACAGTAACTATCAGTCTTCCTCATACCCATTTGATAGGTAAGGAAACTGAGGGTCGTCAGAGAAGCTAAGCTACTGGGTCAGTGAATGGCAAAATCAGGCTTAAATTCCAGGCAGTTGCCCTTTGAAGCCAATGTGTTATCAAGCACCCACCCCAGTGCCTGGCACATAGCAGGCTGAGCTCAATGAACGTCTGTCAGATCCTGAGCAGGGTCCAGACTCAATGGAAGATAAGTGAGAAGAGGGGCCTGAGAGGTAAGGTCTAGGTAGCATGGCCCCGTAACTGCTCTGCAGTGGGGGTAACTGTACCCACTTCGCAGAGCGGCTGAGTGCGAGGATATACGTCAAGTCTCACCACGGTGACCGGCACAGAAGGCTCTGTAAGTGGGAACTGTCTCTGTCCTCGTTTTACAGATGTGACACAGAAGCAGAGAGATGGAGAAAGCAGCCCAAGATCACTCAACCAATATATGGCTAAGCCAGGACTTGATCTATGCAGCCTTACTCCAGAATCCTCTGGCGCCTGGCACACAACAGCCTTGGGCCAATACCTTCTACAAGGCTGTCAAGATGATAATGGTCACAAGTGTCAGGAGGAGCCGAATAGGGAAAGGGCTGGGATGAACTGGGAGTCTGGGAACCTCAGACAAGTACCTTAAACCTTCCGGGGCCTCAGTTTCTTTCTCCGAGAAAAGGGAATAACACTGTCTCCAACCGCAGAAGTGCCATCAGAGGCCGGGGCTTGGAAAGCAAGCCTCAACTAGGAAGGTAGAGGGGCCTCGGGACTGAGCTGGGGCGAGGGCAATCCAGGGGAGTCTCCAGGGGCTGCAGAGGGGGTGTTTACCTTTGCGGAGCTCGCGGTGCCACACAGAGACGATGGGTCCCGCGTGCTTGCGGTGGTGGATGAGCCACAGGGACAGGGTTTGCACGCTCTGTTGAGAGTTGCTCAGCTCCGAGAGCTTCTTCTCCAACGCCGACTCGGAGAAGGAGGACATGGTGGCGGCGGTGAGGCCCTGCAGGGAGCGGCCTGGGCCGCCCAGTGCGGCGGGAAGAGCGAGGGCGCGGGGCCGGGGGTCTGTCCTGACC
>NW_027532409.1:4793869-4865078 GCF_008692635.1 Crocuta crocuta
TAGGTCTCCGCAGTAACAGCCACCCGCGCCGCCGCCACAAGATGGCCACCGACCTCTCACCCCGCCGTGAGAGCTGGGTCAAAGGGCAAGGGCCGGAGAAGCGGGGCACCGGGAAGTGTCAGAGCTACAGAAATACGCCCCTCCAGGGGCGGCGGCCCCCCTGAATCTAGCTTAGGGCACTTCGAAAGCAACAGACGAGGAGAGAGGCGCAGTTCGGCGGCCTCCGGAAGGCGCTTTGACCGATCGCACCCGCACGCAGGCGCAGTGAGTCTCACCGGAACACTTTCTCCCGCTCCCGCAGAACCTTTCTGGCGCTGTACGGCGCACTAGTTAATACGTCACTTCCGGAGGGGCCGAGGAGGCGGGAGAGAGGGAAAGGCTGGAAGACGAGGTAAGGGAAGAGTGGCGGGAGGTAGAGGGAACTCGGCAACTGAGAGCCAGTGGGGGGGATCCCGAGGGAACGCTGATGTTGAGTGATCAGGAGTGGGTACGGGAGGGTGGGGGCTGCTTTCTCCCTCACCTGTCAGGCCCCAGGCCGCGCTCTTCTCCGTACGCGTTCTGCTCTCTGGCTGTCCCCCTAAAAAGCTTCCTTTTGGTTCTGCCAAACCACCCACGTGCACTTTTCACGTCTTGGCTCTTGCTGTTCTTCAAAGGTGACGCCCCTTTTCTCGCCTGCTGTGCTCCAGCACCACCCTTTAATGTCCCGTTCTGACGTTCAGTCTGTGACAGCACCGCCATAAAACACCTTTATGCCCTTAATTTGTTTGCTTCGTTCAGGAAATTACGTGCTGCCCTTGCCCAGGGGGGGTCCATTTGACTGTTCTCAAATTTAAGTAATATGTTGACTTTTTTGAGGGTGGGGACAGGGAAGTCAGTGGTTCCAGTGACCTTTAAAACACTATTTGAGACTCTGACCCCTTTACCTATTTTTTAAAAGTTTTAAAGTCCAGTTATCGAATCAGTAAAGAAATTTGTCTTTCTAACTGCTGTGGGGTGGTGGTAGGGAGTTAGGTTGCTGTAGACATAACCGAGTTTTAAATTTTACTGATTATTGTGGAGTTTACCAGTAATGGGCAAACTCCAGTTAAGAAACATTCTTCTAGTTGGTGACTGTTTTTGCTCTCACTGCAGTTCTTTGTTCAGATGCTTTTACTCTCTTCTAGACTAGAATCATCATAATTGTAGCCAACATAGTGAGCAGTTGCTATGGGTTAGACACTGTTTCCACACAGTTACTCATTTCATCCTCATGGGAAAGCTATAAAGTAGTTATGTTCTTCTCATTTGGCAAATGAGGAAACTGAGACAGAGAAGTTAGGTGACCTGCCCAAGATCACATAAGTAAGATTAGAGGGAAAGGACTGCATCTTACCTATTTCCTCATCCCACCACTTTATTCATAGCTAATTGATTAAATTAATATAAAAAAGGTGAATAGCCTAAAATTACACAGTCAATATCTAGTCATAATTGTAACCAAGGACCTTTGAGCCCAAATCTAGACCATGTTTCTGTATTAAGTAGCACCGTCATATACTGAACCCTTTTATACCAAGTCACTTTGTATCAAGCACATTATGTACTTTGTTTTATTTAATTCTTACAACAGTTCTGTGGGATGAGGATTATTATCACTATTTGAAAGATGAGAAAGCATGAAAAGGGGTGAGTAATCTGTCCAATATCACTTGGACATAGAAAATGACAGAGCTTGGAGTCAGATCAGGGTTATCTGATGTCTGATCCCGAAGTCTTCACTCCTGAGCTAGTGATTCATCCTTTCAACAAATATCTTTCAACAAATAATTGTTGAGCACCTATGTTTGAAGCACTATTTTAAGCAAACAGGATCTGTGTCCCAGGAAGCTTACCTTCTACAAGGAAAGGTAGATTAAAAGAATATACAAGCATAAAATAAGTCAGAAAGCGATACCTACCTTGCATGAAAATCAAGGAGGGTGAGAAATGCATTTGTGGAAAGATAGGAAAGATTGTTATGTATGCGGGTCAGAGAAGCCCTCACTGGTAGGGTGACATTTGATAAGAACCCTGAAAGAAATGAGAGAACAAGCCATATACTGTAGGTGGTATGTTCTACACAGAGGGAAAACCAAGTACAGTTGTTAGACCACTGTTGGCATTTTTGAGGAACAGCAAAGAGGATGGTAAGGCTGGAGAGAAAATGACCCAGAAGGGTAGAAATGAGTTCAGAAAAGTAGCCACAGACCACATGACATGGGCCACATCACATGGGAACTTGTAAGCCATAGTAAGGAATTTGGATAATACTCTGAACGAAATGAGAGTTCACTGAACGCTTTTGAACAAAAGAACTTTGTGGGTGTTAAGTAGAAAATAGTAAGGGCAGAAGCAGGAAGACCAGTTCGGCGGCTGTTGCGACAACCCAGGTGAAAGGTAGGGACTGGGTGGAGGTGGTGAGAGACGGTCAGAGTTTGGAGATAGGAATCTGGGGATTTTGTCTTTTAGAGGAAGACAAGAACCTGCTGACAAATTAGATAAGAGATGTAAAACAAAAAGGAGTTTTTATGTGGTCCCAAAGGTTTTATCGTAAGCAGCCATGAAAAGAGGAGATTGCATTTACTGAGTTGCAGAAAGAGCTGGCCTGAGGAGTAAAAGCAGTTTAGATTTGTACATGTGTGTCTCCATAGGCAGCCGGGTTTATGGGTCTGGAGTTCAAGGGAGAGATCTGATAGAGATGGAGATCTAAGTGTGGGAGTCATAGGGGGAATAGAAAGAAGATAGGCCTAGTGACTGAGTCAACACTTAGAAGTCTGAACGATGAGGGTGATATAATCATGTGATATTTTTCTTCTTTAGCCCACTAAATGCTAATTACACTGATTGATTTTCAAATATTGAGTCAGCCTTCCATCTCTAGAATAAACCCTGCTGTGTCATGGTATATAATTGTTTTTACATGCTGCTGAATTACATTTTCTAAGCATTTTGTTTAGGATCTTTGCATCTATGTTCACGGAGGAAATTTGCAGTTTTTTACTTCTGTATTGTCTTTGTTGGGTTTTGGTGTCAGGATATTACTAGCTTCGTAAAATAGGTTGGGAAGATTTCCTCGTCTTCTTTTCCTAGAAGATTGTGTAGAATTGGTATTAATTCCTTGAATGGTTGGTGGAAGCTCCCAGTGTAACCACCTGGGCCTGAGGATTTCTTTTCTTTTTCTTTTGATCTTTCTCTGTCTTTCCTTCCCTGTCATCCGTCTTGCTAGAAGTGTGTTGATTTTATTGATCTTTTCAAGGAATCAGTTGTTTCATTGATTTTCCTCTATTTTCTGTTTTTAATTTCATTGATTTCTGCTCCACTCTTTATGATGTTCTTCCTTCTGCTTCCTTTGGTTTTATTTTGCTTCTCTTTTTCAAGGTTCTTAAGGTTTAGATTATTGATTTGGGACCTTTCCCCTTTTNTTTCCTTTCTTTTTTTAAAAAAGTTTGTTTCTAGAGGGAGAGAAAGAGAGAAAATGAGCAGGGGGGAGGGCAGAGAGAGAGAGGAAGAGAGAGAATCCCAAGCAGACTCTGCATTGAACCTGATGCGGAGCTGGATCTCACGGCTTTGAGATCAAGACCTGAGCTGAAATCAAAGAGTCGGTTGCTTAACCAACTGAGCCACCCATTCATTCATTCTTACTTTCATTCGCTTCTATGTATCTTTTAAATTTTCCCTTGAGATTTCCTCTTTGATCCACAGATTATTTAGAAACGTGTTGCTTAGTTTCCAAGCATTTGGAGATATTCCTGATCAGTAATAGATCTCTATTACTGAGATTTCTGGTTTAATTCCATTGTGTTTGGGAATCATACTATAGTCTCTGTTTCATGGAGCCTGATATGATCTATCTTGGTATCTTTTCTATGGTCACTTAAAACTGTCTTCTCCTGTTGTGGGTTGTGTGTTTTAAATGTGGCTTAGATCTTGTTGGTTGATGGTGTTGTTGATTCTGTTATCCTTGCTGATTTTCTACTTGTTTTATCAATTTTTGAGAGAAGAATGTTGAAGTCACCATCTGTACTTGTGTGACCACCCATACTTCTTTCAGTTTTATTGCATTTTTGCTTCACACATTTTGTGGTTGTTTTGTATTTAGCATTTATGTCTTGACATAATCCATTGAAGATTGCTAAGTCTTCCTGATTGGTTTCCCTTTGAATGGTTGTAGAGTGTCCCTCCCTATCTCTGGTAATTTATTTTGCTCTGAAGTCTATCTGATGTTGAGATAGCCACTCTTGCTTGCTTTTGATTAATGTTTGCATCATAATATCTCTTTTTGTCTGTCCTTTTACTTTCAACCTACCTATATCGTTCTATTTGAAGAGAGTTTCTTGTAGACAGCATAGACTTAGGTCACGTTTTCTAATCCATTCGGACATTCTGTTTTTTTGTTGGTATATTTAGACCTTTTATATTTAATGTAATTATTATGATAGAGCTTACCCTTCCATTTTATTTTTTGTTTTCTATTCTGGTTTTTGTTTCTCTATTTTCTTTTTCTAGCTTTCTTATAGGTTACTTGAACACTTGTTAGAATTCCATGTTATTATTTTTGCATTTCTGAATGTACCTCTTTGAAACCATTTTAATGGTTCTTTTAGGTATTGCATTATTGGGACATAATTTATCCTTACCAGCACTAGTGAAGTATAGGAACCTTACTTCCCTTTATGTCTCCTTACCCTCCCCCATTTGTAATCTAATTGTCTTAAATATTTCCTGTACACATTCGTTTAGATCCAGATCGGTGTTACAATTTTTGCTTCAACTGTCAAACACAATTTAGAAAACTCAAAAGAATAAGGAAAGCCTATTAATTTATACGTACCTTCGCTACCATGTACTTTCTTCCTCCTTGACACTAACATTTCTTTTTATTAATGTTTATTTATTTTTGAGAGAGAGCAGGGGAGGGGCAGAGAGAGAGAGGGAGTCACAGAATCCAAAGCAGGCTCCAGTCTCTGAGCTGTCAGCACTGAGCCCCATGTGGGCCTCGAACTCATGAACTGTGAGATCATGACCTGAGCTGAAGTCGGATGCTTAACTGACAGCCACCCAGGTGCCCCTAGTTTACTTTTTTTTTAAAATGTGTCCTTTCTGTTAAAGAATTTCCTTTAGCTATTCTTTTAGAACAGGCCTGATGGTGATAACTTCTTTTACTTTACCTTCATCTGAGAGTGTCTTAATTTCCACTGCATTCCTGATGAGCGTTTTGGCTGGGTATAGGATTCTGTCTCGATAGCTTTTTTTTTCTTTTTTCTTTTCCTCCCAGCATCTGAAAGTTATTGTGCCACTTGCTTCTGGCATACATGGTTTCTGATGAGAAATCCATTGTCATTCCAATTGTTTTTTTTCTCTACAGGCAAGTTTTTCTCTAACTGCTTTCAAGATTTTTGTTGTTATTGTTCATTTTCAGAAATTTAATTATGATGTAAATATAATTGCTGTAAATTTCTTTGGGTTTACCCTGTTTGGGGTTCACTAAGCTTCCTGAGTATATAGATGTATGTTTCCTGCCAGATTTAGAGGGGGGTTTCAGCCATTATTTCTTTGAGTGCTTTCTCAGCTGTGCCCTTTTTCACCTCCTCTTCTGGAACTCTTAGATCTTTTGTTATGGTTCATGGGTCCCTGAGGCTCTTTTCAGTCTTTTTTCTTTCAGTTGTTCAGATGAGGTAATTTCTGTTATTCAGTTTTGCAACTCAAATTCTTTCCTATGCCCCCTCCATTCTGCTCTTGAGCTCATCTACTGACCTTTTTATTTGTTATTGAATTTTTCAGTTCTAAAATTGCCATTTATTATTTAAAAAATTTTTTTTTAAATATTTTATTTATTTCTGAGAGAGAGAGACAGCGTGAGCAGGGGAGGGTCAGAGAGAGAGGGAGACACAGAATCTGAAACAGGCTCCAGGCTCTGAGCTAGCTGTCAGCACAGAGCCTGACGTGGGGCTTGAACCCCCAAACTGTGAGATCATGACCTGAGCCTAAGTCAGACGCTTAACCGACTAAGCTACCCAGGCGCCCCTGTTTTTTTCTTTATATCTTCTATTTCTTTGCTGAGGCTTTCTATCCTTTCATTTGCTTCAGGCAAGTTCAGAATTGCTCATTGAAGCATTTTAATTATGGCTGCTTTAATAACTTTGTCAGATAATTCTCAAATCTCTGTCATCTCAATGTTGATTGTATTAATTGTCTTTATTCTTTCAGTCTGAGATCTTCCTGGGTCTTGGTATGATGAATGATTTTTGATTGGACTTTTTGCATTATGTTCTGATGCTTTGTATCTTATTTAAGTCTTCTGTTTTAGCTGGCTTTCTCTAACACCACTCTTGCAGGAGAAAGGGGTGCCCCCCTCCTTACTGTCAAGTGCAGGTACAAGTCCAGATTCCTCACTTGGCCTCCTTTGATCCCCCCCCCGCAAGGGGAAGAGCTCCTCATTACCGTCCAGTAGAGCTAAGAGTTCCACTCCTTACTTGGTGTGCACTGCACTGCACTAGGGGTGGCCTCATTATCTCAGGACTAAGTGCAAGTCATAACTGTCCACAGGGCTCCTCTGACACTACCCAATGATGAGGGAAAAGAGCATATAGTCTTAATGTGCTCCCTTTTCTAAGTTAAGAACCACTTTTCTAGAATGTACTGCCTACCAAAGAACTTCATATGTGGTAGAAGGGGTAGGCACATAGTATAAGTGTAATATAAGACGCTGATTCACAAGTATTCTGTAGAGGACAGCTGTAAACAAAATGAGCTTAAAGTAATTTCTGGAAGGATTTAAGGGAAGTCTCCTTGATACCCCTCCTCCACCTTCTATTTTGTATATGCCTTAGGGTTCTGCTGTATATGCCTCCCTTGCAGGGCTAGACCCTCCAGTTAACTTTGCATCTCCCTTTCCTTGTCAAGAACTTAGCACAGTGAATGGCACATAGTATATGCTAAGGAAACATTTCTAGGTAGAAAGAAGTAGGAGGCTACAAAATATCAGAGTATGCTGGAGGTTTCATGTTTATACAGCTTCTTTTACTCATTTAAAAAAAATGTTTATTTATTTATTTGTTTTGAGAGAGAGAGAGAGAATGCATGAGCCGGGGAGGGGCAGAGAGAAAGGGAGAGAGAATCCCAAGCAGGCTCCACATTGTCAGCACAGACCCCAGTGTAGGGCCTGACCCCATGAACTGGGAGATCATGACCTGAGCCAGTCAAGATTCGGACGCTTAACTGACTGAGCCACCAGGCACCCCTCTTTTTTTTTTTTTAATGTTTATTTATTATTGAGACAGAAAGAAACAGAACATGAGTGAGGGAGGGGCAGAGAGAGAGGGAGACACAGAATCTGAAGCAGGTTCCAGGCTCTGAGCTGTCAGCACAGAGCTTGACGCAGGGCTCAAACCCACAAACTGTGAGATCATGGCCTGTGCCAAAGTTGGACGCTTAACCGGCTGAACCACCCAGGTGCCCCAAGGCACCCCTCTTTTACTGATTTATTAAACAAACAGTGAGTGGGAACTGCTTGGCAGACACTGTATCAGATGCTGGAAAATCACAAGTAAAGCTGCAACACTAAAAAACTATCCTATTCAATTGGAGAGGCACACAAATAAACCAATCATTTTAACCCAAAGCAGTGGCCCCCCAGTGTGCTCTGCACTTACTGCTGGATGGATACTAAGTACGTAGCCCCTCCGTCACCTGGTTTTTAGTCTTAGAAAATAGAGTTTGTGTAGAATGTATACAATGCGGGATTCCCATGCCTGGCTGGTCATCAGACTGACCTTGCAAACTTTTAAAATAGTTTCCTAGGGGCACCTGGGTGGCTCAGTCAGTTTAGCATCCAACTTTGGCTCAGGTCATGATCTCATAGTTCGTGGGTTCGAGCCCCACATCAGGCTCTGTGCTGACAGCTCAGAGCCTGGAACCTGCTTCAGATTCTGTCTCCCCCTCTCTCTCTCTGCCTTTCTCCCACTCATACTCTGTCTCTCTGTCTCTCTCAAAAATAAAAAAAACATTGAAAAAATTTAAAAAAAAAGCTTCATAGGCATACCTGCTGCCTCCCCCACCCCATGCAGATTCTGACTCAGTAGCTCTGGTGTAGGGCCCTGGAATCTGTACTTACTTTGCTCCCCCTTGATTCTCATAAACAGACTGGGGGCACCTGTGGTATAGTGGAAAGTGTGCATTCAACCTTTGGAGTCACAGGCTTGAGGTGAATCCCACATCTGACGTTGCTTGCTGTGCGACCATGGCATCACTTAACCTCTCTGAGCCTGGTGTTACTCAGCTTATGGGTGAGGAACTTTTATGTACCTAAAATACCTAGCACATGCGGGCATTTGGTGAGTTTTGTTCAACAAGTATTAATTCCCTTCCTTCTGTTCAAGAACTTGTATTGGCAGTTCTCAGGTCTGAACTCTGGTCTCCGGAATCTAAACCCAGTCTTTGTACCCATATGCTTGTTATTCAAAGTTAGGACTCCTGGAGATGATCTTCTCTACCAAGTTCGTGTTATGTTGAAGAAACTGAAATTCACGGAAATCACACAGCCAGATGTAGAGCCAAGAAGAGAAACCAGTTAGTCAGATTTGTGTTCTTATCCTGTCCCTGTCCTGGAAACAGCCTAAAAGTGGCCCAGCCAAAATCTAGAGCTATGATTGCCCCTTAAAAATGAATCTAGGGGCGCCTGGGTGGCTTAGTCGGTTAAGCGTCTGACTTTCGCTTAGGTCATGATCTCGCGGTTTGTGGGTTCGAGCCCCGCGTCGGGCTCTGTGCTGACTGCCAGCTCAGAGCCTGGAGCCTGTTTCAGAGTCTGTGACTCTCTCTCTGACCCTCCCCTGCTCACGCTGTCTCTCTCTCTCCTAGAAATAAATAAAACATTAAAAAAAAAAAGAATGAATCTAGCATGATCCTCCCATAAAGGATGATATCATCTACCTGTAGGAATTACCCCACGAGAAGAAGAGGTTGACAGTTTTTCCCAGAATCCAGTTGAGGCATGGCTCATGTTAAAGCTCTACCAGTGAGAGAACCAGATCGTAGAGTATGGCTGTTGCCTCAGCAGGCATTTACTGAATACCTGCTCTGTGCCAGAAGCAGTGAACAAACCTGTCAAGTGTCACTCTTCTGAGCCTACATTCTAGTGAGAGGAGAGGACAGTAAACAAATAGTAGATAAGCTGGTTTGAGGGAGGGAGCTGAGTGCTATTGAGGAGAACTAAACTCTGAGAAAGGAGATAGGGAGTGCCAGGGTGGGGAGGAGTGAGTGAGGACAGATTATGGTTTTAAACAGGAGTGATCAGAGAAGGCCTCACTCAGGATTCATGTTTGAGCAAAACCCTAAAAGAGATGGGAGGGCAGATCACGAGGATATATGTATGGCAGGACAGCAGGTGCAAAGGCCCAGGTGATCAGGACGTCAGTCCTGGGTGAGGTGTGGCTTGCCTGCCGTGATGGCGTCTCTGCCTTGTCTCTGCATTTATGAGATGCTTTCACTCTTCTTCCTCCTGGCCTTTGCTTGTAACGGGCCATTTACCTGGAGCAGTCTTCATGCATAGCCCCAAACGTGTAGTCCCCAAATTCCAACACAAATCCTCCTCCCTCCATGAACACTTCACTGTTAATGTTCATTCTTTTTCCAAATTTCTTTTATACTTCTTTTTTTCTCCCTTTGTCACTTCTTGATTGTATGATGTAGTTAAGTTCCTTGTGGTTGACCATCTTCTCCTTTAAGTGTCTGTAAGGCGTAGCCCTTCATCCTGTACAGATTGCCCCGTCTGGTCTGTCTTCACCTGTATGCCGTGGCCCAGGGAAGGTCCCTAACCCATCCCACGACAAGGCAGAGAGAGGTGTGGTGGGGAACAGGCTCACCCAGGCACTACGACTGCAGGTCTCTTCCCTTGCCTCTCCAGTGACTGCTCCCCACAACCACAGTGTGGGTTCACAGAGCAGGTAAGGTATAGTTGGCCATCGGCAGTCGAGAACTGGTTTATGTTTATTCGGTCCCTGTCTGCCGCACTTGAACTCTGGGTGTTTTTCTCTACTCAGCCAGGGAATCCCCTCTTTCTGAAGGCCTCAGCCCAGTACCACTTTGGGCCAGAATGCCCCTGGGGCTGTCAGTTACAGCAACACCAGACCTCGCAGTGCCACTTTAAATAATCAGGGTTGCGTTTTATAGGAAGAGAGTCTGGAACTCCTGAGTCTCTAAATCCCTAAACGATTCCTTCTGTAATTAACATATGGTCACACAAGTGTGATTTCATGGCCATCCCATAAAGGTATATGATTGCCTTTTATAGTCATGGCAGAGTAGCAATTTGCTTTACTCTCTTCCTTACATAAAGCTGGTTTATATATTTCTGAGTCTATATAACCCATTTTTTTGAAGATCTCCAATTGTGATAAATCCTCATTTGTAGAATGCTCCATTAAGAGAACGTACCGTAATTTATCCGTTCTGCTGTAGAAAGACATTCGGGTACTTTCTGTTCAGGAGCAGTTGTGGATTGTGTATTCCAGAATGCATTTTTGATATATTTAGGTATGCGTTCCTGTTGGGTGTTTATCAAAGAGTGGAATTACTAAATCATAGAGCATGTGTACATTCACCTTTTAGAAGGATACAGCCAAAAGTTTTCCAAAGTAGTTGTACCAGTTGACATTCCTACCAGCACTGAATGAGAGTTCTAGTTGCTTCATTTCCTTGCCAACACCTTGTATTTTCTTTTTCTTTCTTTTCTTTCTTTCTTTCTTTTTCTTTTTTTTTTCCCAGCTTACCCTTTCTGGTGGGTGTGTAATATCTTGTTGAGATTTTAAATCTTAGTTTCCTGATTAATGATGTTGAGTGTCTTTTCATATGTCGATTAGCCATTTGGACATCCTCTTTTTTGATATGTCTGTTCAGGTCTTTTTCCATGTTTCTTCTGGGTTGTAAAGAAAACCGATGACTTATGACTTTCTTAATGACTTAAGAGAAATCTTATATTATCAACATGAGTGTTTTGTCGGATATGTAGCAAATATCTCCTTACTGTATGAGTTGTCTTTTCACTCTCTTAATGGTGTCTTTTGATGCACAGAAGTTCTTTAATGTAATCCAGTCTGTCAATTTTTTTTTTATGGTTAGCCCTTTTCTGTATTCTGTTTAAGAAATCTTTGCCTACCCCAAGATCACAAAGATGATCTTCTCTGTTTTCTTACATTTTCTTTACATTTCACATTTGAATCCAGTGTCTGATGGAATCAAGGCATGTATATGTTTTCATATGGACAGCCTTCCACTAAAAAGACTGTTCTTTCCACTAGGTCATTTCAGAATCCCCCTTGTCCAGTATGCAGATCTGTTTCATATACATACATACATACATACCTGTGTGTATACACATATGTATATGTATGTGTGTGTATGTATATGTATATATGTGTATATATAAGTGTGTGTATACACACACACACACATACACACACACAAATACTCGGTTCTGTTAGTCTGTCATTCTTTATGCTAATAACACACTGACTTTAATTATTATACCTTTACAGTAAATTGTAAAATCAAATAGCATAAGAAACCACAGATTACCAATTTAATCTCTCTTCTTCAAGATCGTCTTTGGTATCAGTTTTAGAGTCATATTGTTGCTTTCTACAAAAACCCCATTGGGATTTTGATTGGGATTATGGTGACTCTAAACCATTGGTTCTCATCCAAGGGCCATTTTTTCCCTCCATGGGACATTTGGCAGTGTCTGAGGACCTTTTTCATTGTCACATCTGGGGGAATGCTACTGACTAACATTGGGAGGACAAAGGCCAAAGATGGTGGTAAATATCTTACAATGCATGGGACAGCTTTTCCACTAACAAATAATTATCAAACCCAAAATGCCAACGGTGCTACTGTTGAGAAAGTCAGAATTAATATAATCATTGTTTCAGTTAGGCTTCTCTCTCCCATCTTAGTATTTGTTTTCTGATGACCCACTGGTTTTGCTTCTCTTTTTTCATTTTTTTTTAACCTTTCTTTTTTTTTGGGTAAATCAAAAGTATTCCATTTTTACCACTGTCTCAACTCATTAAGTATATATTCTTTTACAGTTCTTTTGGTGCTTACCCTGCAAATTTCAACATGCATTCTTGACCTGTTAATATAAACTATCTGCTAATATAAATTATTTTACTACCTCCTGATATTCCTAAACTCTTAATACACATAATTACATAATTCTTTTTACATCTCCTGCTATTATTTGTGCATTATTTTGGTTTTCTATATATACTTAAACTGCAGAAGACATCATACTTATGGTTCTGTACAGCCAGTATTATTTTATGTTCGTGTATTCCATTGTTCTTCATTGCCCCCTACCTACCCATGCTTCTGTCTAGATTCATTTTCTCCCTTCAGTTTTTCCTTCAGTGCAGACCTGATAGCGATGAATTCGCTTGGATTTTATCTAAAAACATCTTTATTTTACCTTCAGTTTTGAAAGATGGTTTCATAGGGTATAAAATGCAACATTGAAAGATGGTTTCATAGGGTATAAAATGCAACATTGGTGGTTATTTTTCTCTCCACACTTTAAAGGTGTCATTCTGCTGTCTTCCTGATTTCATCATTTCTGTTGAGAAGTATCTGTCCGTCTACTTGCTCTTTATTTTTGGTTTACAACAGTTGGACTGTGACCTGTGGGTTGGTCTCTTTCATGTGTTTGTACATTTCTCAGCCAATTGTCCCCCAACAGCAGCCTTCTCTCAAAAGCCGTGTATTTTGAGATCTCTGAAAACTGCAGTTTTGCCCCCTCAACCTCCCATAAGCCGCATTAAATGTATTGCAGTTTCTCTTTCCTCAGTGACAGCCCTCGGCCTGGGCCACACCACAATCCCAAGCTCATGTCCAGGGTTAGCAAATGCAGAGAGGGTGGAAAATAAAAAACAAAAGAAACAGCTATTAACTGTTGGCTCGCTGCACATTCACCCCTCGCTGGAGTATTCATCCCTTAATCCTTGTTGTATCCACGACTATTTATGCTTTTAAAAAGTGGTTTTGTAATTTATCTGTTTTTTCCTAGTTGTCAGCAGGAGTTTGGCCTGCCATACCCAACCATATCCGACTTCAAAGAGAACAGGCACGATGTTCGTGAGTGCTTGTCATGTGCCAGGTGCCCTTCTAGGTTCACGGTGTACGGTTGCCCAGTCTAAGGTTGCAAAGAAGGGGGCACCTGGGTGGCTCAGTGGGTTAAGTGACCGTCTTCGGTTCAGGTCATGATCTCACAGTCCATGGGCTCGAGCCCCATGCCACTCTGTGCTCACAGCTCAGGGCCTGGAGCCTGCTTTGGATTCTGTGTTTCCCATTCTGTCTCAGCCCCTCCCCTGCTCACACTCTGTCTTTGTCTCAAAAATAAATATTTAAATAAAGTTACAAAGACAGACGTATGTATACAAGGTAATATAGTGTACTAAATACCTGAGTGGCTGTTTGCACAGCACTGAAGGGGATATAGGAAGAAGGAGGCAAATGTGAAATAGCGTCACCTGTTTCAGGAAATTGCAAGTTTTTTCATTTTACACGTGGAAGGGGTGAAGCCCTGAGAGATGAGGTTGCTGAGATAGGCGGGAGCCTGATGGCAAAGGGCCCTGAGTGCCATGGTGATTAGGCAGGCTAGGGAGAGCAGTTGAAGAATTTTAATCAGAGAAGAGTGATCAGATATTTGTTTTGGTAAGATGACTCACATGTCAGTGTGAAATGTGGATCCAGGAAGGGCAAGCACATGAGGCGAGGGGGCCAGCGAGGAAACAGTCAGTCCAACGTTAAATAGATGGTTATCATCACCAACAGATTGGAAAGATGTTGAAGGGGTAGAATTGATGAAATTTAAGAGAATGGTGGAATTAAGAAGGAGGTGGAAGAAAGAGAGGCTAAGGTTTTGTAACTCAAGGTGAGAGCTGTAAATCACAAAGGGAGCATAGAAGAGTGAGCAGAGAAGTTCAGTTTAGGATGTATTGCGTGTTCCCACTTCATTGGCTCTATTGCAGTTTGTGTCATATAATCTGAGAAGGTAATTCAGCGGGATCCCAGGTTATTTTCTTGAAATCCTGAGACAAATAAGAGAGATGCAGAGCCCCAGCCCATTGCCTTTACTCCAGCTTCAACCAGACCCTCTGATTTTATTGACGTTATATGCTAGGCTTCCACTTATTTTCTTTTTAATTTATTTATTTTTCGAGAGAGGCCAAGAGAGTGAGTGGAGGAGGGACAGAGAGAGAGGGAGACACAGAATCCGAAGCAGACTCCAGGCTCTGAGCTGTCAGCACAGCGTCCGACGCGGGGCTCAAACCCACGAACAGTGAGATCATGACCTGAGCTGAAGTCGGATGTTTCATCGACTGAGCCACCCAGGCACCCTGCTGGGCTTCCACTTAAACATTTTATCTGAAGAAAGTTTTCCACACTAAAAGAAAAAAAAAAGTCACCAACAGACAGTGCTTCCTTTTTCATTCATCTTTCTATTTAAGTCTCTGTTTCGAGTTGTTTGCTTGCATGGAGTCCTTTCTCAAGTACTCGATCTTCCTGGGGAGGGTATGTGGGTAATGTCTTCTCTGAATCCTTGCTTCTGTGCTTGCAGTCTGACAGGTGACTCTCTTGGCGGTATATAGGGTTTGGGGGCCACAGTCCTTAACTGGCAGTCAGCAGATGCTATTCCATTGCCTTCTAGTGTCCCTTGTTGCAAATGAGAAAGCCAAAGCCAGTCTTCTTCTAAGTTATCTGTTGTTTCTTCCTAAAAGCATAGATGATTTTTCTATCTTTCAGAGTACTGGAATTTTACCAGAGTGTTACTAGGTGTGTAGCCTTCTGTCTTTCACTCTCCACTTAAATCTTTCTGCATCTCAGAAAAACGTTTCAGTTATTTATTTGTTTTAGCTCTTCCATCTGGTCCTTTCTCTCCTTCCAGAATTCCTCGCTATTTACACACTGGTTCTCCCACATCCGTTCTCCCAATGTCACGAGTTCTGTCTCTTTGTCCTTCTGCTCTGAGTTTGAAAACAGCTCTACTTGATCTTCCAGGCCACTGACGGGATCACAGTCTTCTTTTTTTAAAAAAATTCCATCAGCTGAACTTTTTTTTTTGGTGTGGCAAATCCTGTTTTAAAAATTCTAAGAGATATCATTCGCCTTGTGATCCAACTTTTTACTGCTTTTATTGTTTTTCAAATTCTTATCTGTCCCCGTGAGAGGTTCTGTTAATCTAAGACTCCCGGCCTCAAAGCGCGCTCTGCCAGCTTTCCCTGCCTCTGACTCCTGGGTCCCTTTAAGTGGTTATCTTCCCTTCCTTCTGTTCCAACTATAGTACCAGAGGGGATGGCACAGCAGCCTCGGGTCATGCAGGTGTGAGCCGGCGCCAGTGGGGTGCCGTGGCCACTGGCTGAGCCTCCTGGCATCAGGAACCTGAGATAGGGAGGATTTGAGCTTTCTGCCTGCCCTGGCTTCTCGGGGGCCACAGCGACCAGGAGGCGTCTCCCCCAACAAGCCTCACCGAAACCGGCATCGCCCTTGCTTGCAGAAGACCAAGGAGCTCTGTGGAGCAGACTCTTCCTAGGGTTTTGGAGGCTGATTGTTGCCCTGGAGCCCTTGCCTCTCCTGACCCGGGAGGAAAACCTGGCGCTGGCTCGCTGTCTCCAGGCCAAGTGGGTCTTGCCCACACACCCACCAGGCACCACTTTCCTGCCCGCCTTGTAGCCAGTGGCGCTCAGTAGGGTCCATTGGATTGGGGAGAGGGAGAGGCGTCGTCTGTCCAGAAGCCCCCAGCAGGTTGAGCCAATAGAGAGAGACTGTGAGAGACAGACAGACCGGCAGACCCCACGAGACTGGACGATTTCTAAGCCTCCTTCCAGTGCCAACATTTTACAAGCATGGAGGTTTGTGGTCTCCAGCTTCAGCTTAGTCCTCATACCCTTGGGCCACACTTTTATGTCTTCCCAGCATGCTCTGCTTCCCCAGAGGGAATATTTGAGACTTTCATTTCTCTCCTCAAGCCTTCTGTTTAACCCTCCTGCTTGTTCACTGTCTGCCCATGACTTTGAGTTTCTCCTCACAGAGAAAAGAGATTTCCTGGTATTGAGTTTTCTGGTATTCCTTCACTCACACAGAAACCCATCTCCTGGCACTGCCTGTCCGCCTGCCTCTATCTTTCCATCCTGCGGGACTCTCCTTACCCATGGTTTCTGTGATAGCTTGTGCTCCTGGTTTTCCCGCTTCTTTGGCTGCCGCCCTCTGTTTTGTTTGTTTTTTTTAATGTTTTATTTATTTCTAGGAGACAGACAGCGTGAGCAGGGGAGGGTCAGAGAGAGAGGGAATCACAGACTGAAACAGGCTCCAGGCTCTGAGCTGGCAGTCAGCACAGAGCCCGACGCGGGGCTCGAACCCACGAACCGTGAGATCATGAGCTAAGCGAAAGTCGGACGCTTAACCAACTAAGCCACCCAGGCACCCCAACCGCCCTCTGTTTTGCTCTGCCCTCGGTCTCACCCAGCTCTGACTCTTCCTTATCCCTGGCTGCCCAGGCATCTTCTCAGTGCATATCAACTTCCGCTAAAAACTGCTCCATGACAAGAACAGACAAAACTAATCCGTGGTGATAGAAGTCAGAATAGAGGTTACCACTGGGCAGGGGAAATAGCAATTGACTGTAAAGGGCCTTGAGGCAGCATTTTGGGTGTTGGAAATACCGTGTCTTGTTTTGGACAGTGCTTACATAGATCTCTATGTACACAAAAATCCACTTAGCTAGACATTGAGACTAGTGTGTTTTACTCTATAAATGTCATGCCTCAACTTAGAAAAAGATAAAACCTTCAGTGGCTCTCCATTACTACTACAGGTTAGGATCCAAACTCCTTAGAACAGCCCGCAGATTCTTATGTATTCCTCCCTCAGGTCTGGCTCCAGCATCTTCCTCCTGGGAACCCACCCTGGCTTTCCCAGGGTTCTGATGTACAGGCCTGCCTCACTCACTAGGGACCATGAGCGCAGGCCTGTCCTGATGCTTAGCAGGCCACGTTGCAACTGTCCGTCTGCTTCCCTCGCTGGACTGGGGGCCCCTAAGAAGAGCGGCAGTCTCTCTTCAGTCCCCTTGCCCCCCTCACGCCTTGTGCAGCGCCTGGCGCAGAGGCCCCACTAAATGTCTGTTGATCGACTGAATGCAGGTTCACTTTGTATTTGCCTTGAGCTTGCCCTTTACTGAGCAGTTTTCTTCCTCCAGCCTGCAGGATGCGTGCTCGGTGAGGAGGCTGCTGCAGAATGGCAGTGTTTGACACCCCAGAGGAGGCCTTTGGCGTTTTGCGTCCGGTCTGCGTCCAGCTCACGAAGACGCAGACGGTGGAGAGCGTGGAGCGCCTGCAGGCGCAGTTACGCGCCGTGAGCGACTCTGCCCTTCAGGAGCTCCAACAGTACGTCCTCTTCCCTCTGCGATTCACCCTGAAGACCCCGGGTCCCAAGAGAGAGCGCTTGATCCAGAGCGTGGTGGAATGCCTCACGTTCGTCCTGTCTTCCACATGCGTGAAGGAACAAGAGCTTCTCCAGGAGCTCTTTTCGGAGCTCTCTGCCTGTCTCTATTCGCCCAACTCCCAGAAGCCCGCGGCTGTGTCCGAGGAGTTGAAACTGGCCGTGATCTGGGGCCTCAGCACACTGATGCACTCGGCTTATGGGGACATCATTCTGGCTTTTTACGAGCCCTCCACTCTGCCTCGTTTAGGATTTGCTGTGTCTTTACTGTTGGACCTGGCAGAACGGGAGAAATCAAAGCAAATTAAGATCGCTGCCTTAAAATGTCTGCAGGTCCTGCTCCTCCAGTGCGATTGTCAGGACCACCCGAGGCCCTTGGACGAGCTCGAGCAGAAGCAGCTGGGGGACCTGTTTGCCTCTTTCTTACCTGGAATCTCCATGGCGCTGACCAGGGTCATCACAGGAGACTTCAAACAGGGGCACAGCATTGTCGTGTCCTCCCTAAAGATCTTTTACAAGACCGTGAGTTTCATTATGGCCGATGAGCAGCTCGAAGGAATCCCACAGGTCCAGCCGAGGCCCGCAGTGGGGCACAGGGTGGCAGAGCTGCTGGTTCACAGGGAGGCCACGTGGGTAAAAAATACCAGCGACAAACTGACTCTCCTCATTAAAAAGATAATCGAGTGTGTTTCAGTCCACCCACACTGGAAGGTAAGGCTGGCACTGATCGAACTCGTTGAGGCCCTTCTTCTGAAGTGCAGTGCGTCGCTGGTCGGATCAGCTGGACCCCTTCTGAAGGCTTTGGTGGGTCTAGTAAATGATGAGAGCCCTGAAGTCCAAGCCCAGTGCAACAGAGTCCTGAGGCATTTTGCAGACCAGAAGGTAGTGGTAGGCAACAGAGCCTTCGCCGACATCCTGTCGGAGAACCTGCATGCCCTTGCCACGTCTCTTCCCCGCCTGATGAACTCCCAGGACGATCGGGGCAAATTCTCCACCCTCTCCGTGTTACTTGGTTATCTGAACCTCTTGGGCCCCAAAGTGAACTTTGTCCTCAACTCCGTGGCCCATCTTCAGCGCCTTTCCAAAGCGCTTATCCAAGTTCTAGAACTGGATGTGACTGACCTCAAAATCGTTGAAGCGCGGCGCTGGAATTCAGATCACCTGAGTGCTTCCCCGGAGACCCTGGCCGCGCAGCGGTGGAGTCGGATGCAGAAGAGACACTTCCGCTTCTTCACCGACGAGAGGCTCTTCCTGCTCGTGCAGCAGGTGTGCCGGCTTCTTGGTTTTTATGGGGACCTCTATTTGCTCGTAGATCACTTTCTGGAGCTGTACCATGAATCTGTGGTTTACCGGAAGCAAGCTGCCATGATCCTTAACGAACTGGTTGTGGGGGCTGCTGGGCTGGAGGTGGACAACCTTCATGACAAACATATTAAACCAAGCCCTGAGGAACTGAGAGAGATTGTGACGTCTGTCCTTGAAGAATACACAAGCCAAGAAAACTGGTATTTGATCACTTGTATTGAATCTGAAGAAGTGGGAGAGGAGCTAACAGTGAAGCAGTCAGGCCTCCAGGCCATCACATCTGGTGCCCACACCTGCCAAGTTACATCTTTTCCAGCCTTCTCAAAGCCAAGTGCCACTATTTGCTCCATGAACAGCAACATCTGGCAAATATGCATCCAGTTGGAAGGGATTGGGCGCTTTGCATGTGCCCTAGGAAAAGACTTCCGTTTGCTCTTGATGTCAGCCCTCTATCCAGTACTGGAGAAGGCTGGAGACCAAACCCTGCTCATTAGTCAGGCGGCTACCAGTGCCATGATGGACATTTGCCATGCTTGTGGCTACGACTCTCTGCAGCACCTGATCAATGAAAATTCGGACTATTTGGTGAATGGGATCTCTTTAAATCTGCGTCATCTGTCTCTGCACCCCCATACCCCAAAGGTCCTGGAAGTCATGCTGCAGAACTCAGACGCTAGCCTGCTTCCTTTGGTGGCAGATGTGGTGCAGGATGTCTTGGCCACGTTGGACCAGTTTTATGATAAGAGAGCTACTTCCTTTGTCAGCGTCCTGCATGCCCTGCTGGCAGCATTAGGTACATTCAAAGCCCCTCTTATGCTGCTTAGGGGCCGATCTTATTGCCTGTGTGTGGTTATGTAAGGGAGGGCATGATTGAATAGTTGCTGGGCCAGTCCCGCGTGTTACACTAGGCTTCCACTGCCTTTTTTTTTTTTTATACTTCTAATAACCTCTACCATATATTGAGTTCCTGCTCTGTGTGAGGGACGTAAACCCTGCAGACTAAATGTAAACATCATTTTTATTTTACAGAAAAGAAGAACTAAGGCTCAGTGAGATCTTACTTACCCAGGGTCACGCAGGAAATAAGGAGTAAAGTTGGGATTTATGATAGTTTTGTTCTTTTCAATATACCAAACTGCTTCTGACAGTACTTGGAGTTAGCAGTATCTGTGCTAATGCAGACCAAGAGTAGCAGGAATAATTCAGTAGAACCTTGCCATCCAGTGGAACTTTCTGTGATGATGGAAACAGTCTATATATGTCCTGTCTATTACGGTAGCTACTAGGCTACATGAGGCTAGTGTAACAGATTCTTTATTTTAATTTAAATAGCCACATGTAGCTAGTGACTACCATAGTAGAGGTCTAGAAACTTTGTTTTAACCTGTTAATTGTATGAAGTGGTTTGACTTTCCTTCCTTCTGGTTCTGTTGAGTGTCTGTTGGAGGTCTTAGTAACCATTAAGGCTACGGAGTAACCATTAAGGCAAAGTTTTGGACTCCAAGAAAAAGAATATCTCAACTAGATAGTCTGTCTTTGAGTGAAAAAAAAATAATGAGCTATATACTTGAGTCCCTTTTATCCGAAGACCCTATCTCTAGTATTTATTTCTGTACTAATAGCCTCTGAAGTAGGTGGGAATGTCGCCGACGTCATTTTGTCAGCCGAGAAAGCCAAGGCCACGTAAGAAAGTCAGTCACAGCAAGACAGGTAACTGGAACAGAGACAGTCATCTGCCTTGTACCTGATGCCATTTCTACTGTTTGTTCATTCATTCATTCATTCATTCATGAACGTTCACATGCCGTCTGAATGCTCTTTAACTCATTCATTCAGTGAGGAGTGCCTGCCGCATGTCAGATACCACTAAGTAATCAGGATATAGCTGGGAACAAGACAGATAAACTCAAGGAATTTTCTGGCTACTACAGAAGAGATGAGAAACAAGTAAAGCACTGAACAAGTTCACCCTAGATTCTAATAAGCACCATGAAGGAAATAGACAACTTACTGCAAGGGAGCCACGGGGCTGGGCAACTTTAAGGAGAGTGGTCAGGGAGGGCTTCTCTGAGGAGGCAACACAAGACCCATAGGCTCTGAAGGGCCCCTTAGTACATATGGAGCTGTCGTATCCTTTTTATGGATTTTAAGAACATTTAGGCAAAAGGAACTGGTGCACAGATCTGGAGGGAAGAAAGGGCTTGAGGCCGTCGGAGACTGGAAGACAGGCCACTGTGGAGAGAGTGACACAAGACAAAGCCGAAAGGTTGGGCAAGGGTAAACCCCGCGTGGTCTTGTAGACCAAGGGAAGGGGTTTACTTTGCAATCCCTCGGAAATCTGTACTGGATAAGCTGCGGGGATGGGAGTGTAGACTGGGAGGAACCAGGTCCCTGCCCCCGTGGCAGCACTACCGAGGCTGGCTGACTGCTGACAGGCTTGAGGCTGTGACTCGCTTCCGCGGTCCGAATATAGCGCACTTCCACCTTGAGTGCTTTGGGGAGCTATACTGTGTGTCCATTTGAGATTTTAAAGATGCATTAGAAAAGGCCTATTAAATATACCCTCAGATACCTCAACGTGGGCCTTGAAAATTACATTCCCTCGGATTGCTGATATCTTTGTTCATCTCTAAAGGAGGAACCCTGTGTATGCGCTTTTTTTTTTTAATGTTTATTTATTTTTGAGAGAGAGAAGATGGGGAGGAGCAGAGAGAGAGAGACAGAGGATCCAAAGCGGGCTGTGTGCTATCCACACGCCTATGTGTTGTTGAGCCCCAGTGTGGGGCTCAAACTCATGAGCCATGAGATCATGCCCTGAACTGAAGTCAAGAGCTCAACTGGCCAGGCCACCCAGGTGCCCTGCTCCTCTTTTTTTTTTTTTTTTTTAATGTTTATTTTTACAAGAGAGAGACAGAGCACGGGTGGGGTAGGGGCAGAGAGAGGGAGACACAGAATCTGAAGCAGGCTCCAGGCTCTGTGCTAGCTGTCAGCACAGAGCCCGACACGGGGCTCGAACCCACGAACCGCGAGATCATGACCTGAGCTGAAGTCGGACAGTTAACCGACTGAGCCACCCAGGTGCCCCACTCATCTTCTTTTTTAATTGACGTGGAGGAGGAAGGGTCTCCACTGCAGAGAGAAAAATGAGGATGGTTGAGATTGACTTGAGAGCGTCCTAGGAAAAGAAGCAGATGGGGGATAGCTCTTCTGAGTGGAAATAGCCCCAAACTACTTGCATTTGGAACAGGAAGCAGTACTGAAGCGGCCTCAGTCCTGTGCGAATCAGAGCAGCACCGCGTGCCACCGTCTCCGTTTCCTGCCCGTTGTCTAACTGATGGCCACTCTTCGAGGGTGGGAGTGCAAGTGTGGTCTCACGGAACCACCTTCTGAGACCACACTTGCGCTCCCACCAGAAGGTCTGCAGAGAACCCAGCACGTGTTGTGGGAAACAGAGTTACAGAAACGCCGCTGTTTCACGTGCGTTGACCCAGTACCGCTGTGAGGGCAAGAGCGAGCAGTTCAGTCACTGCCTAGGACCACTGAGCAGTTGGCCAGTGGCTCAGAGCAGCACAAATAGGGTGGCTCTGAAGGTAAGGAGGAGTCCACGCCACGTACCTCAGCACTTAGACATGTGCCACATCATGCATGCAGGGCTGCCGGCTCGTTTCTGTGGCCGCGTAGGATTGTGCTGTGCCGCTGCGTGCTATTTAAGCAGTCTTTTCTTGGTGGAGATTTTGGTGGTTTCCTGTCTTATGCCACCACAAAAAAAAATGCTGCAGTGAATATTTTCATCGGACATTTTGAGTATATCAGTAGGGTTAATTCCTGGGAGGAGAACTGGCTTGAGGACAGCACATTTAATCTGTTTTTCTTTTTTTTTTTTTTTAAGTAATGTGTATACTCAGAGTGGGGCTTGAACTCACAACCCTGAGATCAAGAGTCACACACTCCACTGACTCAGGCAGCCAGGTACCCCACATTTAAGTTTCGTACGGAGAGTTTCAAATTGCTGTCCAAAGAGGTTGCCCTAGTTTAAGAGTGAGGTTGAGCTTCCTTTCATATGTTTACAAGCCATTTGTGAGCAAAGAATTTGGCACTGGCCTACTGTAGAAATAATCTTTGCAGCGCATCTGCTTTGAGTATTGTCAGTGCTGGGTCCTGATTTTAACTTGTTGGGAATGCAGTCCCTTGGAGGGTACTAGGGCTTGACACATCTGGGGCTGGGGCACTGAAGAAATGGCATGACTCATCCCTACGTATGGGAACCTCTAGATCTTGGATTGAAGGCTCTTCTGTGTTTGCCCTCTGCCACTCCCACTAGCCTGGCCCTGGCATCTCCCATCTGTCGTTGCTCCGTCTCTGTGCACATGCTCCTTGACGGAAAGGAGATTAGCAGGTGCTAAAGGTTATGGGAGGTATTTTTCCTGCTGTCTGTAAAAGGTGGGTGAAAATTCACACTGGGGTTTTTTTGTTTCTTTCAGTGTTAAGAGCCGTTTTTGAAATGAAGCCCTAGGGGAACCCCAGTATACAAGCATAGTTGAAATCAGAGCTGCTGGGTTAGAGAGGGTTTAGAAGTCCTGAGTCCACCGCCTTTAGCGTGCCGTCTTCGGGGCCCTCCCTGTTGTGGCCCTAAGACATTTCTGCAGAGCCCCAGGGCTCCTCAGGGCACAGCTTGAAAACCACTGGTTCAGTTCACGTTTAAGGCTTATTCTGTGGTGACGCGTCAGAAGTAGTGGAGCCTCCCTGAAGAAGGAAAAGCTTTGGAGAGACCGTGCCGGCCTTTTACATCAGAAATACAGATGCGAGGGGCTGTGTCCCTTCTGAGGCCCTGTAGAGCCTGTGTTCTGCTACTGAGTAGTGCATCTTCTACTCAGAATCTTGTCACTTGCATGTATTCTCCAGTCTAGCATATTTTTTCATCCGGCATATATTCTGAGCACCTACTCCATGCTGGGCATATTGGATACCGGTGGTGATGCATGGAGCATAGAGTCTAGTGGGAGATTCAGACACTAAACAGTACACTTGAGATAAATGTAATTGCAAAGCATGAGGAGTTGATATGGAAGGAAAGAAGATAGTGCTATATAAGAGCCTGTAAGGGACCTAAATTGAATTGGGAAGTCCAGGGATGGCTTTACTGGGCAAGTGCTACATGTATTGAGATGTGAAAGGCGAGCTGGAATTAGCCAGATGAGATGTAGTGGGGAAAGTATTCCAGACAGCGAGAACAGCATGTGCAGAACATTCTAGGGCAGGAAGACACCTGCCACATCGGAGGAATGGGAAAGTGCCCAGTTAATGGGCAGCTGGGAGTGGTTGGAAGATGAGGTTTTGGAGAAACAGAGGGACTAGACCACGTGGGGCCACACAGGCTGTGGCAGAGAGCTTGTTCTGCTTATTGGGTAACAATGCCTATTTATTGTCCCTGACCACGGTGATTGTTGTAACACTTTACCTACAGCCCAGTGGTTCCCGGACACAGGTGATCTCAGGCGACTCCAAGAGCAAAGTGCAGGGGTGGAGGGAAGTCATCTGAGCCAGAGACCAGCAACTCCTGAGAAAGGACTCGAGATTACCACCACAGCGGAAGACTTGGAGCAGTTTTTGCTGAGCTACCTCAGAGAAAAGGATGTGGCAGATGGAAATGTCTCAGATTTTGATAATGAAGAAGGTAACTATTTATTTTGACTTAGCCGTTTTTTTTTTTCTTTTCTTTTTGAAGCAGATTATTATAAGAATAAAATACCATTACAGGAAGCTTGGGAGTCAGAAAAGTCCCTCAGCCTCACCATGCTCAACATAAGCATCCTCATTTTCTGTGTGTGCGATCTTCTCCCGTTCTTTTGTGTCGCAAACCTATTTTTATGTGGTTATGGCCACAGTTTTCAATGCGTTCTACCCTTTTTGCAGTTAGTTATATAATCAGCAACTCTCCACGTTGCTATAGAGTTTTCATAATTAATGTTTTAATAGCTGCTACTAAGTATCCATCCCCCTGTGACCAGTTCGGGTTGCTTCCAGCTTTTCTCTCTAACAGCTGCAGTGGATGATTCTGTGCACGTGACCTTTTCCCTTTTATTTTTTTGCATAGTTCTTTATAAATCCCAGAAGTGGGATTTCTGGGTCAAGGATATGAACATTATTTTATGCTTGCCAAATTGCCTTCCCAGAAAGGTTGTGTCAATTTCTACCTTCCGTTCAGTGGGACGGGATTAACACTGGCTGTACCACAACCTTGCCGACGTTGGCCATTCCTCGTTTCACTTCTTGCTAAGTTAATAGGTGAAAAATGGTTCTTGTTATTTTGCTCTGCATTTCTTGGATTGCAGGCAAGGTTGACCATCTTCCTATCTGCTTCTTTCCTAACAGTTTTTTTCTTCTGCCCGTTGTCTGTTCATATGCTTTGTCTATTTATTTATTGGTGGGAGGAGATCGCAGTGTTTTTCTTAGCTATTTATACGATAAAGGAGAAGGGAGTTCAGGCTAGTTGAAGCTCTGGCTTGTTGTTTTATTCACAAGCTCAATCTGGAGCTTCAGGTCACGGAAGGATTAATAAATTGTTAGAATCTCCTCTGCAAATATAAAATGCCAACTCATAATGAGCTTGGTGGTCTCAGAACTATCCTAAATCGAACTGAGTCCCAAATTAGTTTGTTAGGTTGAAACTGAGCAGAGTTCTTTTTCCTTTTTGGTGACCTCTACTCTGAGACTGGTCAACTGAAGCCAGTAATTCCAGGATAACAAGAAATTAGTAGTTCAATGCAACTAACTACAGCAAATTCCTTCCAAACAGCAGAGAAGCATCACAGGCCCCCGATAATGATTTATACAGAATTGAGTCATTGCCTTCCCTGAGGGCAGTTTTCTGATCAGAAGTCTATTATCAGGCCTTTTCTTCTTGGTTTTATTTCTTAAGCCGACCCAGTCTTTCTTTTCCCAACCTGCATCCCATACCCAACCCCAGAAACCCCGGAGAAGAGGAGGCATCATGATCCCTCGTAATCCGGATTTGCCATTCTTGCTTGAAATTCTAGCATTGTCTGTGAATCCATTCTTTCACGATTAGGATCTTCTGGTTCTAGTTGATGTTGGCTAGGAGCAGACTGAATGAATCAACCTTTCTCTCAGTAACGGAAAAATCCACATCCCTCAAATAACATTCTGCAGTAGGTGAATTTCAAACAACAAATCCTCCTCTGGGAAGAAAAGCACAGCCTTATCATTCTTATAATTATCATTTGTCAAGTACACACCAAACACTTGGCATTATAAAGAATGTCTGGACTGATGTTGGTTTGACATGTGTTTTTTGTTTTAGCCACAATGAAAGCACCTCGCGTATCTGAGGTCCCTTTCTCCAAGAAACCCAAGCACTCTACAAATGCTTTTTCATTTATCTTTGCAGCATCTGGTAAAGACAGTGTGGCCTGTACTATAAGATTCTATTTTTTCCGGCAGAGGAAACTGAAATGGGGAAGAGTGAGGGAACAATGTTCAGCTCAGTGGACATGAGCGCAGCTAGTGGGGGCTTGGGCAGGGGAAGCTAGGGGCTGTAAGTAGATGAAGGAAACATTTCCTGGACAGGGATTTTGGCCTGGGTTTCATGCAACTCCCAAGTCTTTTTTGTTGTTTTAATTTACAAATATATGCCTACCGCATGCAACACAGCACTCTAGGCAGTGAAAGAATGATAATAGCTGGTGACATTCATCTTATTTAACTCTCTCAACAAGCAAATGAGGTGTGCATGCTTTGTACCTTTTTTCCAGATGAAGTGATGCAGGATGAGGGGGTTGCTAGCTAACAGGTGTGTAGGCAGGACTCGAACTGACCTCCTTTGACCAGACCCCCTCCCCATGTATGACACCAAGCTGCCCTGCTATTATCTCTCGTGCAGCATCAGTAAGGCCTGATCTTGGCCATCAAAAGGCCTTAACAGGCTGGTGGAAGACACTCGAGTCCTTTAGTCAAAGAATGAACCAAGAGGAAAGAAAGAGTAAAGGGCAGAGCAAGGCCAGCCGAGGAGCTACCCAGCCTCAAGGCTCCAAATTAGAATGTTGCTCTCTTGTGTTTTTATTTTAAATATTTATTAACGGAAATTTAGAAAAGAGCGAAGGCTTTGGAAAAAATTTGAAATGCTATATGATCTCACGACCCCATCTCTCTTAGTATTTCATTGTACTTCCTGCTATGCAAAAATTTATATAATAATGCTCCCACTGTGTATGCAATTTTATATACTGCTTTTCTCTTTTTAGCACAGTATTTTTTTCCTAAACATATTCCCTGGTTGTTACACGACCAGGTAAACACAAATTTGGGGACCCTTGTGATATGTCATTGTATGGATGTACCTCCCTTGAGCGGCCATGGAGGGGTTCCCCCGTGCCGCCCCCCCCCCCCCCCCAGTTTTTAATTAGTATAGTCAATTCTGTGGTGAATATCTTGACTCATAGCTTGACCCGCATATACGTGCTTTCCTTGGAGTCAGTTCCTAGACGTTTTCCCTTGTGAATGCCGTTCCCATGCCTGAGGTGGGGAGAGTCAGTCAATGCGGGGCGTCTCTCGTAAAACACTGTCCCTGGTTGTGCTTTCTTTCCAGAGGAGCAGTCAGACCCTCCCAAAGTGGACGAGGGTGACACTGGTCCTGATGTCGAGCCGCCACTGCCAGTGCAGGTCCAAATAGCCACAGATGTGATGGAGCGCTGCATCCACTTGTTGTCAGATAAAAGTCTGAAAATCCGCTTGAAGGTCAGTGAGCAGCCCGTTCCCTGCGTTTGCAGCAGCAGGACTCAGGTTTGGTCTGGTTGGCAGTGACCGCACGGCTGACCAAGAGGCCGCCCTTATCTCCTGGTCCACGTGTGGTGGCCAAGAGGTGGCCTCAGGAAGAACTTATCTGTGAGATGACAGCCTTACGTCCTTCCTTATCAGCTCAGATGCCTAAAGGGAGCCAAGTCCCCTTTCTGGAATTAGAAACCACAAAGTATTGGACAGTCGTGGAATCTCCAAGGGAAAGGAAGTCATACGCTTTGGAAGGGATATCATTTTCTGGAATGACTTGATGTGGGATGCAGGTTTTAATCCTTGGACGTGGCCATTCTTCCAGCTTGACTCCGGCTTCTATCTGTTTCCATTTCCGTTTCACACTTCTTAGTCTTAAATCCTTGTTTGCTTTGCTGGCAGTGTCCCAAGCAGCATCCCCGTCAGCAAGGACTTAAAGTGTGCAGTACCAAACCAGGACGGTGGGGCGTGTGCGGGTGGGGACAGGGCTTTCAGAACCACCTGGGAGAAGATCTCACAGCCATGGGAAGACAACAGAGCCCGGCCCGGCCCTTCCCCATCCCCTAGCAGGCCTGAGAAACAGCTGCCTCAGTGGGTTCCTGTTGGCAATGAGAGCACATTGCGCTGCTTGGGGCGGTGGGTGAGGAAACCCTGATTCAGGATTATCTCAGATTCGTTTTATTTCCCCAGAGACACTTCTTAGCATTCATCTCTTGTCCCATTCAGCAGGTACTCTTGGAGTGCCTACTGTATGCAAGGCTTTATTTTAGATGTCTGGGGGATACATTAGCAAAGCGTCTTCCCTTTCACGGAGGCTTTGTAGCAGCTGTATCCACACCGTAGTTGTTGGAATCAGACCCACATACCTGAGTTCATGTCCTGGCTCTCCCTGTGCAACCTTGAAAAAGTTAATTCACCTTTTTAAGTCTCCATCTCTTCTGTAAAATGGATGTGATGGTATCTATCTCACTGAGTCGTTGAATATAAATAGGAAAGAGTGGCCTCACACACACATTCATTCACTGAATGTTTATTGAGGCCCGCTGTAGGTCAGGCAGAGGGGGTGTGGAAGCATATGACACCAGCATCCACGTCTTCATGGAGCTGCCTGTCTCTGGTGGCGAAGGAGGCAGTACACACACACATACACCTATGAGGTGAGGGCATCTCTGAAGCTAATGGGCAGTTTCTGTGATAGGAAACAGTAATTCACCCATCCAGTGGATGTGCATTAGGAGCCTGCTCTGTACCAAACCCTGTTGAATAAGACACAGCTTATACCCTGATTTTGACCAGGTCATCGGGGAAGACCTTTCCTGCCATGGTGATAGTTGAGCCAAGGCTTAAAGGCTGAGATAGAGCCAAACTTCCAAGGGGCAAAGTCTGGGAGATTAACATTCCCAGAAGGAAGGAGGAAACGTAGATCTTAGAATCCATGACTCCCGACCTAACTTGCCCAGTTGGTGACGGAACTCATGCTCAGAGCCAGTAATGGCAGCGCCGTTGGCCGGTTACGCTGCTGTCCACTGCACACCGAGGCTCCTCTCACCCTCCTGCCTGCCTGCTCCCCCTGCAGGGCAGGGCCTCTTTTGTTCTTTGTTTCTGTTCCAGCGTCAGCGTGACCAGCACAGAGTGGACACCAGCAGGGTTCACCACTCCATGTTGGCCGGCCTCCCTCTGTCTTACTCAGACGTGCTCCTTCCCGTGTTCTGGAGGGCTGGCCCGTCTCAGGGAGGAAGGCCCACACTGGTCATCATCGTGACCCCTGCCAGCGGCACGGAGGCAGGCCAGTGGTCTTCAGTGCGCTCTGAGCTGTGGGAGATCAGGAAACCTTTTTAGGGAAGGCAAAAAATCCAGTTTACATGTAGGCGACCGCGAGCCTCTCTCCTGAAGTGGACTTGTATCTTGGCTGCCTGCTTGGCCTCTCCATTTAGAAGAAAGAGAACGTGACCTCACCCAGCTTCTCAGCGTGCTCCCTCCCCGGCTCCTGCCTCACCCAGAGCCACCTGCACCTGCTCAGTTGCCAAGCCAGACCCCATCAGCCCCTTGGGGCAGATTCCTCTCTTTGTTGCCCCCGTATGGCGTCTGTCAGGAGCTCCAGCCATCTCAGAACAGACCTCAAGGCCTTTCGCTCCTTTGGCACCACCCTGTGCTACATCCCTGTCCTCCTCTCAGGGGCCTGCTGGCCTCTCTCCCCCTCCGCAGTCCCCTCCCCACCCCGTAGCCAGAATGACCTTTTTAAAACATGAATCGAATCCAGGCACCTTCCTGCTTAACCCATTCTGATGGCTCCCCACCATACTTAGTACCAAATAAGAAATTCTTAACGTGACACCTTCACAGTCCAGCCCCCTCCTACCCCGCCGTCTTGCTGCATGGGGCCCTGCCTTAGTTTCCTAAGCCCTACAAGCCCTCCCTCCTCGGGGTCTTCCTCATTGGCTCTTTCCACCTCTAGGAACTTCTAGGAATGCTCTTCCTCCTCTGCGGAGATCACGTCCTCTCTTCTTTCAGGTGTTGGATGTGCTGGATTTGTGTGTGGTAGTTCTGCAGTCCCACAAGAACCAGCTCCTTCCCTTGGTTCATCGGGCCTGGCCCCCACTCGTGCACCGACTCACAAATGACGACCCCCTGGCAGTGCTCAGAGCCTTCAAGGTACGGTGCTGCTGCCCCACCCCTGTCAGTCGTGGGGGCGGGGGCAGGGTTAGCACAGCTCCTGGCGGTGTCTTTGCGGATGGTTCTTTTTATCATGATTGCAAGGTTATGTACCTTGAAGAGAATACAGCAAAATAAGAAAAGCACAAAGAAGAAAGTAAAAGTCAGTCTTATTTTGAATTTGAAGCAGAGGGAAGTAGGAGATGGAAAGGGCTGCCGGTATTTATGGAGCTCCCAACGTGTGCCTGGCATGTCCTCCCACACAAACTCCTCTCCCTACAACAGCTTGGCGAGGTAGCCACTACTCTCCCAGTTTTTGACACAGGAGGAAATAAGCTCAGAGAAGTTAGAGGATTTTCTCAGGATCACGCAGCTAGGAAGTGATAAAACTCAAATCTGTGAGTTTGTGCCCACATTCTTTGCACCACACTGGAGTCCAGGGGAAGGGGCCTACGTTCTACAGTGGGCATCCTCTGCCATCCAGTGACTTGGGGCAAAGCCCAGGACCACTCGTTTTCAAGTTGGCCTCAGGACCATGCATTCTGCCTTCCGCACAGTATAGTTGTCAGGGAGAAAATGGGACTATTTCGTGAAATGCTTTGGAAAGTTAAAAGCCATATATGTATGTCAGGTGTTACTCTCTTGGCTTTGTCTTATATCAGCACACCTATTTTGGCTTATTTATTTATATCTTTCCTTATTCCGACAAGCACTTAGGGCGACCTACAGAGAGATATTTATCAGGGCAAGCTAACATAAATTAGGAGCAGGTGTGTGAGATGAGGCCAGGAGAAAGGATGCGTAGGGACATAGCAGGAAGCCAGAAATGCAGCTAGTACGCTTGGCGAAAGTATTTTGGTTTTCTGTAAGATTCTCCAGTGTATTCTAGACCAAAATATTAGCTTACATTTAAAACATACAAAATTGTCAAAGTTGTATATTTTTTTCTAAAGCCAAATATTCAAAATCACACACAGACACATACACAGAAAGGGGAGGAGGGAGGTTGAGGGAAGGAGGGAGGCCTTGCTACATCTTCTTCGGATGTGCTGCTTTCCTTTGTAGAAATTAGTAGGTAATCCAAAATAACGGCAAGCGTAGGAAAAGAGGAAAATATACACATGCTGGGTGTGCTCTGAGGATGCTCTTCCACTCCCAGACACCTTGATGGCATCTGGGGTCTGTAACGGCTCGTGCAGGCCAGCTAAGGGACCTGAAATAAGGGCCTTATTCTCTGCAGAGGCGGCAAACACTCTCTGTGCTGGTTATGCCTTGCTTACCAATTTTTAAAGAAATTCCTATTATCCCGTATATTCAGCCTTGTGCAGCAGGGCAAAACGTTTCAATATGTTCTGCTAGAGAAAGTTTAAAATGAGGCGTGCAAAGAAACTGCCTGTCGTGGAAGACGGGACAAGGGTAATGTACATAGGAGATGGTGCGGTGGGATGGGAAGGGCCCCGGTGTGGCCCTGGCCCCTGGGTTCCTGCCACGACTCAGCTGCAGGGCCTCGGACACCACTGTTCTCCCGGTGCCAGCGCACAGCAGCTGGCCTCACTGCTTGTGTTTGCTCAGCTAGCTAGAGTTCAGAGCACAAGTCTGTTCTCAAGGCATGTTAGGAAGAGTCAAGAGATGATCTATGTGAACTGCTTTAAGCTTTTTTTTTTTTAACCAAAAAAGGGAGGAAAATCAAGGTATTAATCATACTATTCATCCAACCCAACCATTCCTTTGACTCATTCCCCGTGTAATCTGTATTTATGGATAGAAGCAGCCATGCCTTGGGAGCAGAGACCTCCGAATTCATAACTGTCAGAATCACAAACCATGGGCAAGGAATTAACAGCAGTAATTCTATTTTTTTTTTTTCCAAGAAGAAATTGAATCACCAGACATTCCCTAGCTCTCTGCTGCCGTGGCGATGTGCATTCACCACATTGGGGGCTGTTTCTGCAGGTCTTGGGGACCCTGGGAGGCAAGTGTGGCGATTTCCTACGGAGCCGGTTCTGCAAAGACGTCCTGCCGAAGCTGGCCGGCTCCCTCGTCAGCCAGGCTCCTGTCAGTGCCAGGGCTGGGCCGATTTACTCCCACACGCTGGCCTTCAAGCTGCAGCTGGCCGTGCTGCAGGGCCTGGGCCCTCTCTGCGAGAGCCTGGACCTGGGTGGGTACCCGCCTCTCCCCCAGCGACACGCGCCCCACATTGTTGTGCTCCGCTCCTGGTCGCGCTCCCCGCTCTCCTTTTGCGTGCACATCCTTCAGTCTCACTTTGGCCCCATGTCCCTCCTCCTCCCCCCCATCTTGGTAGAGATCCCAGGCCATCTCGCCTGGCCGCTCCAGTTCCACCAGACAGCAGTTGGTTACTGCTTGTCCCGAATGAAGTCTGAGGGCCGATGCCTGTTTTGTTTCTCCTCTCCGCAGGTGAGGGTGACCTGAATAAAGTGGCTGATGCCTGCTTGATTTACCTCAGCGCCAAACAGCCCGTGAAATTACAAGAGGCTGCCAGGAGGTACGTCTGCTTGATCACCCGCATCTCTTTACGTTTGCTCTAAATTATAGATGATTTGCTAATGGCGAGCAGAGGCAAGCCGTTCTCTGTGCGTTTCTCGCCTCGCTCCTCTTGCCAGGTTAAGATGGTTTCTTTAACTGGGCCAACTCTAGAGATGGTATTTTTACTAGATGCATTTCTCTCTGCAAGTAACCTTTTCCACTGCTGCAGTGTCAGGCATTGTCAAAGGGGCAAAAAGCAGAGAGACGGTGTGCTGGAGGGGCCATAGCGCTCTCCTGGTGGAGAGAGGTCTGCTCCGAGGCCCTCCTCCAGTGACCAGCTGACCCTGGCACCTCTCTGGACCTCGGCTCCTTTGTCTGCACAGCACAAGCGTTAGGTTACCGATCTGACTCCACGGAGCATCTTCACAGCCGTCAGGTGTTCTAAACCCTTGCACGCTGCGTACAAGATGGGGTGTGTGCAAAAGACACATATGTTCCTTTTCCAGGTAGAGTCCACCACATCCATCTGACTGTGATAGGAGTCTGGGAACCAGGAAATAGTAAGAACCACTTGACTAATGGTTTAAAGGGCCTTTTCTGGCCCAAAAATTATGTGATTGTAATTTCCAAGAGTTTTGCTTGTTTGAAAATAGCTGTGCCGCCTCCAGTGGGAGATGCTGTGTCTCGTTCCTTGAGTCCCAAAGGGTGTTTCTCAGAAGCTAAAACTGAGCACATCACCAGTCCCCAAATGTACCATGGCCCCCTCTCCCCACCTCCCCATCCACTGGAAGAAAGGGGCCGGAGTGGACTTGCCATCTCCTGGGTGTCTGCAGTGAGAACAAAATCTGGCCTCTCTGGCCTGGCACTGTGTATTACCCTGGGCCCTGCAGCTCCGTGGCCCAGAGCAAATAAACAATCCCTCCCACTTCTCAGGCTTCTAGAAACGTGTTTCTGAGCTTCCTTGGTGGGGTAGGAGTCATCTCATTCCGCAAAGGGCTGCAAGGCTGCTCAGACTGTGAAATGAGGAAGGCTACTTGCTCCCTTATAAACCTTGCACTCTCTGGGAGTGATGGAAATATCCTTTTGAATTGATTTATTGTCCTTTGCAATTTTTTGCTCTCGATTTCCCCAGTTCCCTTTTTTCTTTCTGTCACTTCCCCATCACTTCCCCTAGGCCCAGAATCAGTCATGGTTTCTGGAGCACAAGGGCGCATCCCAACCAGCTTCTTATCCTCAGACATTCTTGTTCCTTAAAGAACCAACTTAGGGTGAAAATAGTCTCCCCCCACCCCCCGGCAGTGTCCCTAAAGCTAATGGTGCTGACTTCAGGCACAACTCAAGAACGTAAGAAATTCATCCTGAAGTAAATCCTTCTGCGAGCCTGTTACAACCAAGAGTCACAGCAATCTGACTTGCACATTCTCTGCTCCGTTCTACTTTTCCTACACCTACCCCATACCTATTCTTCAAGTTTAGACCCATCAAACAGGCTAATATTCACAATTCATTATCTTTTCATTTCTAATTTTCTTTTGTGCCGCTAAAAGCAATTAAACCTGGAATTGGACCTTGCTGAATCTTGAGTTGGTATTCAAGGTGCCTCTGGAGGAGGAAAATGCAGCCAGACCACTTGACTGCAGCGCCTTTGTTTGCTCTACTGCATTCCATTCGGGGTTGAGTCAGATGACCTCCCTCTTGCCAGGCTGGTTGGGGGGAGGAAGTGCAAGGTTGATTGGTTCACAAACACATCATCTGCAAACTTATTTTGAAGTCAGGGGAAAAAACCAGCACTGTCCTTGATCAGGAGCTGATGTGGCATCTTGATTCAGAAATTAATAAGCTCTCTAAGTGGGAAAAGAAGGCTGAGATGATGGGAAACCTGGTCTCTTTGTGAGAGTCCTTACTGAATCAGGGAGAGAGGCGGTGGTGGGGGGTGGCACTGACACACTCATACCTGCAGGGACCGATGAACCAGGTCCCCCAGCTCAGCAAGTGGCCCTATCTTCCATTCAGTTGTCTGTCCTTCATTTTCCTCTTCCCTTGCACCCTCCATCCATTCCGCAAGGGAAGCCCGTCCACCTAACTTGCAGAGTTTCTCTTCCGACTATCTACGCGTCTTCACCTCCGAGCCGCCAGGCCAGGCCACCCTCTTCTCTTATCTGAACAATTGCAGAAGCTTCCTTGCCAGGCCCCCTGCCCACTCCTGCCCCTCTGTATCCCCACGCGGCAGGCACTGACCCCCGCCACCCACTCAGGGGAGAAGGGAAGGCCGTTGTGTTTGTTGTCAGGCCCCAAGGGGAAGCCCTGTAGCCAGAGGGTAACAGAAACCCAGGCCTCAGCTTAGTGTTCAGAAGAACCAGGAAAAGCCGGAGCTGTCCACAGATGCCCCGACGCCTGGCTTCCTTAGAGCCAGTGAGATTCTGACGCGGGCTGGGTGACCAGCCTCATTTGGAAGTGGCCCCTCTGTCTGGCAGGGCTGGTGAGGAAACAATTGAGGGCCGGTGGCTGCTCTGAAAGGAGATGGGTGAGCAGCCATATTAGGGGTGGAAGAATTTTCCTTCTACTAGGTTCTTTTGCTGGTCTCATACTTGATGTAGGACAGAATAATGGGAGAAAGACACATTTTTTTAAAAAATTTCATCCAGAAGGGAGCCTTATAAAAATGTGAGACCCAAGGTCAAGTGGGGCAGTTGAAGCTTCTTTGCCATCCTGAGAAATGGCCCAGGGGCCGGGGCTTCCCCAGGGGAGCAGGGTGGTTCACAGGCCCTAAGAAGAGCAGGTGTTTGGCAATTGGGTGTTTGCCCTGCGGTACACACGGGTTATTCATATGAAAAGTGACTTCTGGTAATAGTTCTCTTTCTGGGCCAGGCTCCCTATTCAGATTCTTTTAGGTGGTTAACGGAGAAGTAAAAGTTTTTCTTGAATCTGCTGGGTCTTGATTGCCTTCAGTCCTAAGTCAGTCAACCCACACCCCAAAATGGCACATTTTGGGGCAGCCTTCACATGTCTGTGGGTCCAGCAGGTCAGGGCTGGGGCGTCTGAGGAGGGGCCTCCCTAGCGTTGGCATGGAGACAGACTTAGCAGTTCCTGAAAGTTCCTCTTGTGTGCGTTATGGTTAGCTTTTTCCTCCCTCCTGTTTGCTTCTCCTGGCTCCAGAGAATGACCAAGCCTGTGTTTGCTTTTTTAATTTGTCATATTAAATAGAGCCTTTGTGGCAGGCTTTTACATCCAGGCTGTAAACTCTAGAAATGGAAATTGATCAGGGGGTGGTTGATATAACCAAGGCTGTAAATGCTAAGAACAGAAATGCCATTCCAGTTTAATGCTTTTATCTAGCGAATGTGCCTTGTAAGGAGGAGCATAAATCTTGCAACTTGGGGGAGGGGCGGGTGGGGGGTAGGGGAAAGGTAGANAGTTAAATAACTTCAGTGGGTAACAAGTGAGCAAAATCCTGTTTGGGGTGTCGGAGGAGGGGTCAGCTTACTACAAGTTGTAAACAGGGCAGTGTCCCTGAGGGGAAGCGATAGATTACAGATAACAGGTCCTTGCCCCCGCCCCCACCACGGCAGAGGCCGACTCAACTGATTTAAATTCCCGAGTAGCCCCGGAAGCCTCTGAGATCTCTCCCGGCATGCAGTGGGCCTCCACAGTTCTGTGCCTCTCTGACCATGGAGCTTTTCCTTCCCATACATGAAAGGAATCTGAGATGAGAGCACATACCCCAAATTTCTCTGTTTTTCCTTAAAGCCTGTACATGCTGTCAGCCTGATTCAACTCAACTCCGTTAAAACCACACTCCTCGGGCCTCTCTCTGAGCGTCCTCTGAGGCTCCCTGTCTTTTGCAGGGAGGACTCAAATCATCCAATAAGCCTTCTGCCCTGGGGTGAACAGGAACAATGCCTGTTTTGAAAAAGATGAAGTCCATCTCACCATGGAAGATGAGTGCTTTTAGGCCACTTGGTCCTCACCCCCCAGTCCTGCCTCCACCCACCAACCCCAGGACCCAGGTGGGGATGTGGGGGGCCAGCAGGTAGTGACTGGCAGGCACACCTTCTGGTACAGGCACCGAATGCCGCAGTCCTCTGTGTGGTGGTGGTCAGGGAGGGGTGCTGTGGGTGGGGGTCTCCCCCAGCCGCTCCCCCTGCATAGCCATTGTATATGACGGCCCCGGGCACCAGCCTTGGAGGCGGACACACCTAGGTTCACATCTTACTGACTCTGGGACTTTGAGCGAATGACTTGGTTTCCTTGTGCCTCATTTCCCTCCCGTGTAAAGTAAGGGCGGTGACAACACCTTCCTCCCAGGGCCACTGTGCACAGGAGCTGACATTTACATGTGAGGGAGACTGCTCAGCGAGTTCTGTCATCCCACTGACCAGCTGAGGAGCTGCCGCGTACCAGGCACTGTTCTGGGCCCTGACACTAGAGGAGAGGCAGAGAGAGGCGGCCTCTGCGCTTACAGGGCTTGTGTGCTGGGGTATGTTTGTGTGTGTACGCATGCCTACGTGGGGCACGCATAAACACACCAAACATATGACACATTGTATGTGCGTTCTGTACATTCGGGCATGGTGTTTCCTGTTGTAAGTCTGCTTCATCTTTACTGAACTCTGAAGAGAGTTTATTACCCCAGAGTGGTCTTTTCATGTTAATTGTGCCACGTCCCTCTGGCACCCTCTGCGTGAGAAGTCAGGACCAGGTTTCAAGGTTCATTTACTGGCTGACTTCCCTGCTTTCTTTCTGGCAGTAGGATCCCAGCCCTTCAAAGAAGCAGCCGGTGCCTTCAAACCCTGGACAAACACAGCCTGGCACAGGCTCGTTCATTTCATCCCCGTCAGAGCCCAGCTCCTCCCTTTACCCACACATGGGCCTATTATATTTGAACAGATCAGGAGCCACCGAGGTGATCCGTTAGTTCAGCTGAGCTTGAAATTAGCACATCCCCTTAAGTGTTGTGGGCAGTTCATTTGAGCTTGGGCTGCAGAGCTGTTTCCCCCTTGGATGGCACCCAGCATGGAAATGAGGGCATCCCCAATATTCTTCCTTTTGACACTTGATTAATAGTTAACAAATCCAGACCCAAGCAGTTAGCTTTCCTAATATCCATCTTTTGACGGGCATTGCTGCTTTTCTTTTCCAGGCTCATTGTTCTAAAAATACACTCAGATCTGAAGCGGTTCACTGTGCATATATAGGCCTGATCTCCTGGTGTCAAAGATAAGAGACATCTGCCACGCAGATTATAAACAAAGTGGATTGCTGGGTTTCAGATCTGAAGGCGGGGACCTCCATGCTACTTCAATGAAATGCTGCCAGTCCTTTCCCTGCTTCCTTGGCGTTGTTACGTGATTGATGATTTACCGGGGTCAACCATCTTGCCACCCGGTGGGAAAGGCAGGTGTGGGGCGTGCCTGCGCGTGTGCACACCAGCCGCCCTGGGTTGGGAACCGGGATCATCTGCAGAGTAGATCTCACATACCAGCTTCCCTAGCAAACCAGAGGGAAGCTATTTCATCACTTCACAGGGCCCGTAGTCTGTCCTGAGCACCGGAGAGGCTCGTGTGAATGTCACGATCTCAGTACTGAGTAAAGTAGCCAGGAAAATGGTCTTGGTTATCTTACTATATGTGTGTTTATTCACAAAAAATTTTTTATTAACAAGCCAAGTGTGCCGTGTCGAAAGTTGAAAGATTGCAGAGGTGAATGCTGAGTTAGAGTGAGCCTCGTGCTGCTGCTATGTAGCAGCGTCGCCTTGGGTGAGTCACGTCACTTCTCTAGGTCTCTCCTCCCTCACCTACGAGACTAGGGCGGGGGTGTCTGTTACCTTCCACCCAGGCACGTTATCGCCAGGATTCAGTAAACTCGTGCATATTATATTCTTGAGCACAGAATATCAGCACATGGGAGAAAATAAGTAGTGGTTATTAGCCTTATTTAAACTTCTTCCTGATTCCGAAAAAGACCAAGGGTGTTTTACCAATTGAGTGTATGCAACAACAACAACAACAATAATAATAATAATAAAAGGAAAAGCACAAGGTGACGCCAGGGCTGAGGGTCACATAGAAAGCGCACACCTGGAGCTCTGCGCCCCAGCTGGGGATGAGCCTGAAATGTGCTTCTCTTCCAACAGACCGAGCAAGAGGGAAGTGCCTATGTTGTGTGACTTCCAGGCATCCCTGAAATAAGAAAAGAGGGCTTTGTAGAAAGAAGCACAGCTTTCCTTAGTCCTGGACCCTAAGAAAATTTCTCCATGGGTCATCTTAGAAGAACACTGAGTACTGTTGTGACTAATATCTCTAACGCCCTTGCAGTGAGTACACAAGTACACTTCCTAGAGCTGTTTCTTCCCTGCATCCATCAGCAGAGGCTGCTGGCTTAGCGCCAAAGTGTAGGTTCCAGGAAAATAGTCGGGGGGGGGTGGCTGTGGGGAGGGGAACAAAATAGGTAGTCTGCTACAAAAATGTCTTTATCCTTCAGGTTTGCATGTTCGGGGGGGGGTGTGGGGTGCTGAGGAGCAGGGAACACCACATGTGGCCTGAGTCAGACCCCTCGGTGCTCTGGCACAGGGCCGCTTGGAAATCTGCACACCCAGCAGCAGCGCCATAGCTGGGGGGGGACGGGGGGGCCCAGGCCTACAGGGAGCCTGGAGGCAAGAGAGGTGGCCAGATGGAAGGGGCTGCTTTTAAATCCTGCCCCAGTGGGATTTAAGCCCTTCTAGGTTCTGCCTTAGTTTTGAATTGTCTGTAACAGATTGGTCCTCTCAGTGCCATATCTTTTTAAATATGCACAAAGCCATGGAGTCATTCCACTGCATTTACGATACTTTGTCTTGTGGTACTTTGGGGGTACGATTAGCATTGTAAGCTTCTACTGGTGTTTATGGTTTTAAACCCCGTCTCCGTTGCATTTAAATATTTTGATTATCGGTCTCTGTGTGAGTATGCGAGATGGAGTTAGATCGATAGATGAATGCTTCTGAACAGGTAAATATAGTTAAGTCTAACGAGTACATATAGCTGCAGAGGTAATTGGTAGTATTTATTTGGAGAGTAAATCGTTGCTCCAAGTCATAATCCTCCATTTCCAACATTTAGAAACAAAAAAACGACCTCCTCGCAGGAGAAGATAGCTAAATTGAATAGCAAGAAAGGACAGGCTTGAAATACTGGTTAACCAATGAACCGAGACCCATTAGAGTAAATTACCGAGATGGAAACATCACCCCACTGCTTGTTGGCTAGGACACGTCAACACCCTGAGCGTCCATTTGTTTAAAAGGAAACACGCAGCCTCATTTGTAGCATCAGCATGTACTGCGTCCTGGGAGAAGAGGTGGCCCGAGAAGAAAAGGTGCGGGCGGGGCTTCTGGCAGCCAGGGAGTGGCCGGGAAGCTAGGATGACTTCGTGGGTGTGCCAGCTCTCCGCGAGCGAGTTTATTTTCTGATTGCGTTTAGTCCTGGCCGTGTAAAGACAGCCTGTATCCTGTTCCTAAGGAGATATCCCTGAATAGCTTCTTCAGAAGCCCAAAATAAATAAATAAACAGATCACAAAGCCACAAGTTCTTTACCACTGGCACTTATGCAGACAGCTCATGAGAGCATTTTATAAATCCAGAAAGAGACAAGGAGCAGCAGATCCCTCAAGCAAGTAATTGACAGAGAAAGAATAGCCTGTCGCCCAGGAGGGCTGGGAGCTCCGCAGTTCAGTTACGGTTTATTTAGCTCTGCCGGACCTCGATTGGCTGGCGGCTTTCTAGAGCTTCTTTAGAGCAGATGTTGTCCAGACTGAGCGTATGCCCTGTAAAGTGTGTGTCTGCAGCAGAGGGCTTTCTTTGGGGGGTTGCCACGTTTGGTGGCAGTAAGAGGCCATGACCCGTTGTCTGTGCTCGAGGACCACCATGGGGCGCTGGGGCTGGCAGGAGCCATAGAACCGATGTTGACAGAGAAGCAGCTTGCCCGTGCCCTCCTCGAGCCCTTCCCCTGCTCCACCCCACGCGGGGCGCCTAGTGTAGCCCTCTCCACAGTACACCATAGGCCTCTGTGCTTAGTCCGTTCTCCCTGCCACATGGGGAGTCCCGAGGCCAGAGCCTTTGCCCATCCATCTTTGTATCCCAGGCACCCAGTCCAATGCCTGTGCTGGAGCAGGTGCCGGGAGACGTCTGGTAAACCACAAGGAGATGGGCCCCAGCCCCCGCTGCCCAGATTCTGATAGCACATTTCCTATGTCCCCAGGCCGCCTCTCCCCCTGCTTTGTCACTTGGAGCTGTCCGCTATTGATCATAAAGGAATGAGCCGCTTCTGTTGGTTTGGTGTCTGGAGTTTATTAGGTACTTGCTGATGCCCGTCAATTGTAGATAGGGCTGGAGTGCGGGGAAATGGCTGCCTGCATGAAGCGAAATTCAATAAAACTGCATTTTAAGTGAAAAATCAGTATAAACACCAGGCTTCTTTGCCATGGAAACAGAGGTTGCTTAGAAACTGCCTAACGGCAAGTTCTAAATTTTTTAAAGTCAAGTTATCATTTAAGCTACACGGCCCTACAGGTTATTGAGAGATAATCACTCGCCTCAGGACACTCGGAGGCATGAGGCACAGCTGAGTGCCTCCCGAAACTCTGGGGACCAGATAATCTCTTGATAACTGTGCTCCCTGGAGCCACTGATTTGGGCCTAGGGGAAGGAGAAGGAAATTTTTGTTCAGGACTTAAACGGTGTACATATATTTTTTTAAGTGTTTCTCTCTGGGTTTGAAAAAACACGGAGCTGGCCATTTGGCATGTTCAGCAGCCATCTCTGCCACATCTCACGATGTATTGGGAACATTTTCCAGGCACTTACCCCAGTCGCTTCAAAGCAGCACTTACCCCAGTCGCTTCAAAGCAGAGGTCCTGTCTTTGTCTTCTGGCTTTGGATTGTGCAAAAGGACCTTTAAGGTCTTCAGCTTTTGGCTCTTCACTTCCTGGGAGCCCCTCTCCCCAGCTCAGGACAGGCAAGAACCGGCCCCAGGACAAAGTGGGTCCAGAGTTTGGAGCGAAGCTGGGCCACTGAGCTCCCAGACAAGAGCTGCTGGATCTCCGCTCGCCTCCCAGGGCCTTAACGTGAGCAAAGTTCAGGTTAAGAACGTGTCAGCGTTTAGAGTTCAGCAGGCTGCATGTCTTTGGCCGAGCAAGCGCACGGCTACACCTGCTAGCACCTGGCTGCACAGCGTGGCTCTCGCTCCCCACCCCAGGCGCGGAGAGCAAAGAATATTGCATTCGCTTCTTCCTGAAAATAACGGGCAAAATTAGAACACTGTCGGCTGAGAACTGGGACCCCCACCAAGTCAGTAGGAAGGAAATTACGAGTGAAACAAAAGACAAATGTTTTGCCCTTTTCAGAGTGTCTGAGAAGTTTCCGTGGTGTGGCGGTGCTGCAAGGTTGGTAGTGATAATTATTCCTTAGACACACACATACTCTCTGGAAGGAACAGTGTTTTCATTATATACTTCAAAGTGTTTTCCTGCCCCTCATCTCCTTAGAGCCTCGCAACTGACCTGTGATGGGGAGTGGGGGCTGTGATCATCTTCCTTTGGAGAAAGAGGAAACAGGTTCACGGAGGCAAAATAACTTGCTCCAAGCCACAGAGGCAGGAGAGGGGACTTGTATTGCTGCCTGCCATTCGGGGGAGTCTACCCATTTAAGAGCTAAGAAAAGAGACCCAAAATAATTCTTCCAAGAAGTTGGCTTTTACTTAGTAAAAGAAAGTGAACTTCGTACACACGTTTCCTTTGCCTCCCTATTAGCATTTTATTTACGAGTTCTCACAGGGTCAGGTTAAGCATCTGACTTTGGCTCAGGTCACGATCTCGTGGTTCGTGAGTTGGAGCCCCACGTCAGGTTCTCTGCCATCAATGCAGAACCCACTTTGGATCCTCTGTCCCCATCTCTTTCTGTCCCTCCCCTGCTCGGCCTCTTTCTCTCTCTCAAAATAAATAATAAACTTAAAAAAAAAAAAGGGGGGGTCTTCACAAGGGCAAAGAGAGTGCTTCTTTCTTTGTCCTCTCCTGCCAGAGAATACAACATCTCCATTTAGCATGTTGAAAAGGACTCAGAATGAACATCACAACGCCTTTGTGCCACATACGTCAGAGCCAGGCCAGGGCACCACTTTGCTGGGCGTTGCCCAGATCAAAATACCCCTTAGTGTGCTGTGCTGTAGCTTGAGAGATTGTTCTAGTCCTGGAAGGGGAAAAAAATCATAGGAAACCTTTTGCTTTCTGACAGTCTTTGGCACCAGGGAAAATCGTCAACTGTGTCACATGTAAATAGAAATCAGCTTCCCATTTTTGGTGTGGTTTTTTTTTTCCCATAATTTCCCGTGCCACTCTAATTATCAAAGATATTTTTGTTTTTAAACAAAAATTGTCTCCCACGCAGGCCCCATCTCCTTTCTGCGGTGAAGTGGAAACAATGAATTAGAATATTCTAATCACTTCTCCAGCAACCACTGCTGATATTGTAAGCACAAGATTATCCTAAGTAAAGAAAACTTAAATTGTTTAGGCACAAACCAGACCAAAAAAAATGTTCAAAGGGCCCCCTCCCATCTGCCTACCTTGCCTCCTTAGCACATGTCTTTTAAACCCGAGGAAGGAAGCAAAACTGGCTTCCCCAGAGTAAAACCCAGATCCCCTGAGGGCACAGGTTTTTCAGATTAACAAAATTAAAAACAGAATTTAGCTCTATTTGGCAAGCATTTAAGTTCCTATTTGATGCCCAGCAGTATGGGAAAGGCTCCTAGGAATGGTCATCAAGAATAAAATGTGATCCATCAAATACATACTGTCTACCCTATGACTTGGTAGATAGGGATCGCATGGGCTAGACGCTGTGTAGGGCTGGATCTATGTTTTCTCATTTAATTTTTTTTTAATTTTTAAATTTCTTTATTTTTTTTATAGTTTATTTATTTTTGAGAGACAGTGCAAGTGGGGAAGGAACAGAGAGAGAGGGAGACACAGAATCTGAAACAGGCTCCAGGCTCTGAGCTGTCAGCACAGAGCCTGATGCGGGGCTCGAACCCATGAACCATGAGATCATGACCTGAGCCGAAGTCGGACGCTTAACTGACTGAGCCACCCAGGCGCCCCTTAAATTTATTTCTGAGAGAGAGAGCGTGAGCAGGGGAGGGTCAGAGAGAGAGAGACACACACAGAATCTGAAGCAGGCTCCAGGCTCTGGGCTGTCAGCACAGAGCCCGATGCGGGGCTCGAACCCACGAACCATGAGATCATGACCTGAGCTGAAGTCAGATGCTTAACTGACTGAGCCACCCAGGCGCCCCTGTGTTTTCTCATTTAAACCTCAGCAAAATCCTGAATGAAGTACCTCCCCAAGTTATGGAAGCAAGGCATTTAGAGACTGAGGGCAAGACAAGTTGAAAAATCTCCCACGACCACATAGCAGTGCCGTCTGCAACGTGAATCCTATTGGTAATGTTCCCTAGTGCTTCCTTGGAGGTGAGCAGCTGACCCCTCCTTCAGATCCTTTTACAGAATGTAATTTTCCAGAGAGATATGTCCTCTTAAGTATTAGTGTACAGTGTAATAAACCACTTACTAAATATAAGAACCTGTTGGCTGAAGTATTTGTTGAGAGTATTTGCGGTCCCAGGTGCCCAGGGTATAGCAGGGAACGCAGCAGACATGGCCACTGCCCTCAGGGGGCTGTACTGTGAGGAAGGGAGATGGTCAGTGGATAGTAAGTGCTGGGAAGGGTATCCTGAAAGAGAAAAGTAGGGCACAACCACCTAAACAAAATGGTCCTGGAAGGTCAGCCTCTCTGAGCACGTGGTGTGTGAACTGAGATTGGGAGCGGGTGGCAAACAGGGAGCTGCCCAGCTCAGGAGGACCTCCTCCTTCCCGAGATGGAAAAGCCAGACTCAGAAGCACCGCGTCAGCCAGGTGGGTGAAATTTATACTTGGACTGGCCCGTGCAGTGGCCCTGGGCACGTGGTTGATCATTCAGAAATGGGATATGAGGAGATACGAGGCAAGGGTTGTGACCCCGAAGTTCAGCCTAAGTTGAAGAGCCTCACCCTTGGTTGGCATATGGTGTTAGGTGGCCCTGGGCCCCTCAGCTCTGTCCCTGTCATGTGTAGGGCACTAGTGCTCTGCCTCTGCCAAAGGTCACAGGGCCGAGCTCAGTCAGTTCCTGCCTCAGGAAAAGCACTAGATCAGATCCCTTTATGAGTATGTCCAGAACACCAAGAATCCTTGGCTCTTGGTGGCCAGAAGAGGTCAGCCACCCAGTTCGGCAGCAGGCTGGGGGCCTACGATGAGCATCTGGCGACGCAGGAGTGGGGGTGGGCCCTGTGAGCTTGGCTTGAGGGGTGGGCCCTGTCCATTTCTTTGAAAACGTCTGCTTGACATCCCAGAACTTAAGTGGATTCTTTGCCAGGAGCTTGTTTGATGTCAATATTGTTCTGCTCAGACTAATTACTTTTCTTCTCTGTATCAATGGATATGAAACTATACACTCAGGGACCATCCTCATGGCCCTGTCTTACGAACTGGAGTGGTTTTGCCATGTTCTTCGAAGGGATTTGATATCGTCATCAGTTTCGTGTCGCATAGCCCAAGAAGCAGCCTCTCTGGTAGAACGCCANTCCACAGTGTTTTCCTCCACTTGATGAAGGTGGACCCGGACTCCACCTGGTTTCTCCTGAACGAACTTTACTGCCCAGAGCCGTTCACACCTCCCCACCCCAGGCTCCACCCCGTGCAGCTGCAGGGGACTGCAGGACAGGGCAACCCCTATGCGGCCAATGTGCTCCGCCTGCTCCAGAAGCTTCAGTGACCCCCACACACCTGGATACGGCAGCCTCCCCAGGCCCCACACATGGCCCTGACCCCACCCTGGCCAGAGGCGGCGGCGCAGCAGCAGAGAAGACTACAAAGGTGGATTAGACAGCCGATCGATTTATAAATTGATCGATCACACAACTGCTTAGAAATTGGATTGAAGGAAAGTAGCTGACTGTTATTTATTTATATTTCATACCTGGTGTTTTCAAATGACATTGTCTGGCAGCTCTAAGGGCTTAACTCCTTCGAGTACCATCCCCGAGGCCCCAGCTGCCTCCTAGGCCATCCCCACCACATCCCCCCACATCGGAGAGCCTCAGGACACGTGGAGGGGGGCTTCTGGCATGCACCGGTGTGTCCCCTGGGCTCCTGCCGACCATGTGGAAGTGCCACACATCCAAGTCTTCAGAGCACAGCCCTGCATCACAGATACGTGCGCGCCCTCTCCAACAATGAGCTGGAGCCAACTCCTTGTACCTAACCTGTTATTTGGAAGGAAATGAAATAAAGGCACTTCTCAGATGAAAAGTATGATCAAGAGCTCACTTTAAAGTTTGTTATTTAAATTGGGCGATTTCTAAGAAACAAGTTTATGTTCTTGAATGGATAACAAGAGCCGTGGTATAAAATCCAAGCAGCACAAAACAGAAACAGTGGGAAGTCAGTGTCCCCTCCTTGTTCCCCAGACCTCCGGTTTCCCTCTCCAAAGACAAACACTCTTGACAGTTTTTTGGACACCTGCTCAATAAAAGATTGATTGTTTTTTACTATTTATTATAGTATACAGCAAGCCCCATGTACTCTGCACATGGCCAGCCTTCTTTCATTGCTACCCTGTCCTGTTTACCTCCACAGCCTGCCCAGTCCCTGGAGTATTTTGAAGCACATCCCAGGTGTCTTATCCAAATCATTTTTTTTTTAAGTTATTTTTGAGAGAGAGAGACAGAGTGCACATGGGGGATGGGCAGTGAGAGGGAAAGAGAGAAAGGATCCCGAGCAGGGTCCTCGCTATCAGTGCAGACAGAGCCTGACGAGGGGCTTGAACTCACCAACGCTGAGATCATGACCTGAGCTGAAGTCAAGAGTTGGATGCCTAACCATCTGAGCCAGTTGGGTGCCCCCAACCTTTTTTTTTTTTTTTTTAAGTACACAACCCCAGTATCCTCATCACACCTAAACAAATCAGCCGTGGCCCTTTTCATGTTGTATGCAGTTCAGTGTTTACATTTCCCCAGCGCGTTGAATCAGGATCCAAATAAGGTGTATACATTACTGTTATCTGTATGTCCCTTCATAAATCCCTTTTAGTTTATAGATTCCCTCTCCACCTCTCTCTTCTTCTCCCAGTAAGTTTCTGTTGAGGAAACAAGGTCATTTATCCTACAGCATTTCCCACAGTCTGGATTTACTGATTACATCCCCGTGGGGGTCATTCCACAGGCTTCTCCTGTCACCTGTATTTCCTGTAAATGGGAAGGCAGAACAGGAGGCGCGATCCAGTGTGATTGTTTTTGTTTTTGTTTTTGGCAACACTCCTCCATAAGTGGGGTTATTTACTTCCATCGGGAGGTGTGTCGTATCTGATCTCTTACGAGACTGGCAGTCATTAGTGGTCCTCGCCCGATCCTCTCACTCATGCGGGAATGCACAGTAGTGCTGTTCGGTCCCACCACGCCGGCTTGCTTTTAACTAGAGTACTTGTGTAAAGGGAACCTTCCCTTCATCCACCATGCAGTAACCTTGAGGGAGTTCATGTAGAAAAGGCAGGATAAATACTTGATTTTTTTTTAGCTGAGGGATTTAAAACACAGATTATGTAAATTTAGGTACACAGCCACAGACAGACACACACACGCACACACAAATGTGCTGGAGGATCCTACGAATGATGAATGCTTCCTCACCAGATGCCTGGTGAGACACCATCTAGATAACTCCTCCAGGGATGCAGATAATCCCCAAGCTCTATAAAACCCAGAAGGCAGTTGGCATGGAGACATATTGGAGCAAGGGCTCCCAGCCAGCTCTAGAGAGGCCCCCTCATTTCCTTTTAGGGCCTCCTCTGCAAGGACAAAGGATGTCCAGCTTGGGTCTAGGTGGCAGCAGCCTGGCTTCTGGTCTCTGGGTCATCAGGGGCCCTCCCTCTCTTTGAGCTTCAGCAATCCCGCCTGCAAAGTGGAGAGAATGGGTCAGAGAGAGAGTTTAATTTGCCAGATTCTGGGTCCCTCGGGGGGGAGCCTGATGACAGAACCCCCTCTTCCCCATCACTCCGTCCTCCAAGCCCAGTCAGGCACCATCTCATCACCTGCGGGGTCTGTTTTGCTGACCTCACAAATTCTAGATACAATTCTAGAAACTTCACCTCTGACCCCACAGGGATCCCAAGTTCATAACCCCTGAAAGAGAGAGATAATCATTTAATTCTCTTCCAGTTTAAAAATCTGAGATGATTTCCTTTGGGAAAGGGAGAAAATGCCCTCTAATTGAGAATACTGTAAAAAGATTCACAGCATTGTTCCTAATTCCACTGGGGACACTAAGTGATAGGCTAATTCAATCTCTAGGTCCCGACAAAGGAGAAAACAGGTCAGAGAGGTGGTGTGACTTGTCGTGTATTTCCTGGCTTCCAGTGCGATTAAAGTGGCCCGCTTCCCAGGGCGCCTGGGCACGGCAGCCCGTGGTGGTGTGCCAAGAGGGGTGGGGGGAACATGCACACACATCCTGTGCCGTGGTAAAACGTGGACTCTCGGGAGGCTGTCCAGGAGATAATTCGCGTGGGAGGCCTCGCCATGGTGTTCCAAAAACCCACCTCCCCCTCAAAGAGTAAAGGCATCCTGAGTTGCTTTCAGATTCCTGCAGGCAGATTGTTGTACTTGATTAAAAAAAAGACCAAACAAAACCTTATTAGAGTGCCTCTCCGGTTATTATTATACCCGGGCAACTTTAATTGGAACCCGTCTGGCTGACTCATTCCAATCCTCGCTTACGTGGGCTCCTCAAAGTGATCATTGCCCTCCGTTAAACCTGGCTGGTGGGGTGAGGGTTTTTCTCTCATTCAGGGCTTCCGAGGGTTGGTTTGGCTGGAGTTAAGGGCAAGTGCTGAAAGGCCTCGAGTGTCAGGTGGAGACATTGAGCTCTGAGGCATTGAGATCAGATCAGTGGCAGTGGATGCCTCCTGGGAGATTCAGGAAAGCACAGACGTGCATCCGGGGACCCTGCAGATGGGTTGAGTGTGGTCCTCAGGAAGCTTGTGTTGGAGAAAGAGCATGGGTGATCTGGAGCTCCTGAGCACTGGGGTTGGTTTCAGACTCTACCTCTTAGTGTCTGTGTGACCTTGGGTGAGTCCCTTCCCTTTATTCTCCCACCTCTAAAATGAGGTTTGCTGCTTCTGCTTCTGCTGGAAGAGTAAGTGCTATCACGTTTACAGATGGTTAGCATAGTGCCTGGGGCGTCAACACTGCATCCTTACCCTTCCCTCCACGCGACCCCTTTGCCCACAGCTTTGTTAGGATGGCAACACAGACCCCCCTGGACAGTTATAGCTGAGGAAGCAGATGGCTAAGTCCCAGGATAAACCACCCAGGAACAAAGGAAAACCCCAACAGAGGAGGGTAAGATCCTGGTAGGGCAAGCAGACTTTGCGCAGGAAGAGAGGATAAAGGGCATTCCAGGCATGGAAAATGACATGCCGGAAGGCAGGCGGGCACACCTGCCAATATCTGCACTCACCATAGCTCCCTCCACTGCCGCCAACAGGAAGACCCAACTCAAACTGGCTTGAGCAGAAAGAAACGTCTTGGCTCACGTAACCAACAGGCCTCCCTGGTCCCAGATCCCAAAGCCAGGCCTCGTATTTTGATTCTGTCTTCCCCCCCCCCCCCCTCCTTCTCCAGCAGCCTCTCTCTATCAAGCGTCCAGGATGGCCACTAGTTCCAGGCTTATGTTCTCTAAGTTTTAATAAGCCTAGAAGCATGTGCACCTCCTTCTGGCAGTTCCAAGTTCAAGTCCTAGGCTTAGCTCCTCTCGGCTCAGCCAGTCCTTTGCCCCACCCCAAACCAAGCATTGTGCATCCAAGCAGGTTTTGGCAAACTTCCTCTGCACAGAGCCAGATGGTGAATATTTTAGGCTTTGCAGGCCATAGGATCTCTGTGGCATCTTTGATTTTTTTTTTTTTTACAACCTTTTAAACCTGTAAAATCCTTACAAAATAAGCCGTGAGCCATTATTTTGCCGGTGGATCTTATTTCGCTGCCTCCTGCTCTATAGCATTCTCATGGCACGCCTGGAGGCAGACGTTTAGGTCAGCTCACCCATACCGTATGGAGGCAGAGCTGGGGTGGAGTGGTTCCCGCTAAAGGGAAACACCGCATTTGGTTACCAGGAGGAGATGCAGCGTGGGCAGTGAGCAGGAGTGGCCGCCCCCACCCCATGTCTGGCAGTCTGGGAGGGTACTTGTTAGCAGGTTGTGGTTGCTAAGGCCACATTCATGAAGGGCCTTGAATGCCAACCTAAGGATTCCAGCCGTAAGAGATCGAGAAGTGGCCTTGGAAGGTTCTTGAACAGGTGAGTAATGTATGGAAAGCAGCATTTTAGGAATATTCATCTCGTGGCAGCATCCAGGAGCAATTGGAAGGGAAGCCAGAGAGACTGGCGATGAAATTGTGTTTCTGAAAGTCCCAGGACGAGAAAATGCACCTCTTCCATCAACCCCAAACTGTTTGACGTGCCGTGGTTCATGGGCAACTTGAGGCACATAAATATGTGCTTTAAAGTTTAAAAGTAAAAAGTGAGATGAATGGAGCCTCTGATGAGACTTCCTCCAGCTCGTGCCAGAGAGTTGAGAAGCCCTAGAAATGATTTTCCGCAGCTCCAGCCGTGATGAACAGTGCGGGGGCCCCTCTCCCTTTGTGTGACTTACCCCAGCCTCTGTGTCGGGCTTGATTGGAAGCAAAGTGCCCATGCTGCCTTTCCTCCAGAGTACGGAATAGAGGCCAAATTTCAGAAAATAATTCTGAGTGATGGCTGACTCTGTCGAAGCGTTGATTGCTTTATAAATGGCATTCTCCTCTCTGTGCCCCCCACCCCCCGCCACCACTGAAGTTTGGAGGCAGCGGCTTTTCAAATTACGCTTGAAAAGCAGCCTGATTTCCCCCAGGAATCATCTCCTAGATTAGGAGCTGTTCTACCTTTTCCGACAGTTTTACCCAGAGTACAAAGCCTGTCTGCAAAGGGCGAGGAGGGAGTGGTGCTGTCCTCCCTTCAAAGCCTTCAGCACAAACCATTTATGAAAATGTCTCTCACTGCAGCCATCCTCCCTGCGTCCGGGGCTGCCTGCGTTTGCGACAGGAAAGGGTTAAAAAGCACTGATGAATGGCTGCCTCCAGCCCCCACCCTCCTGCTTTCCCTCCTTATATAATTTGCCATTCTTTTTGCACAACAGCTCCTGGGTCTCAACCTGCTCTCTCAATCAGTACCCTCACGTCCTCAGCTTCCTCCCACACAGGCGGGCTCAGAAGTAAGGAAAGCACCTTTCAGAATCTCCGAGGCCGTTTCCAAGGGAGAAGATGTTGGTGGGGGGAGAGGTGGAGAGAAGTAGTGGAGAAGAGTCAGAAGTTTCTTCATGAAATAAAAATGTTGCATTCCCTAAGGCAGAGGTAAGGGAGTAGACGCAGACCTTGGTGCACCCACCTCCCCTTTGCCCCATCTTCGTGTCCTCTCTCACCTCACGGAGCCCATCCAGGGCTCTCGCATGTTCCACCCAGGACACTGCCCCATTCCCTAGGAGAGGCCAGAGATTCTAATTGAACTGCGCTGCAGCTCACAGGTAACCTTGGGCACTCCCTCCCCTTCCCCCCGGCCTCAGTGTCCCTGTCTGCTCCGGAAAGGGCTTGAACCAATCAGCCTCCAAGCATTGTGCCACCCCCTAAAACATCTGTGACTTGATAATAAAGTGTTGGCAAGTATGTGGGAAAACGGGTGTGTACGGTGGCACAGGCTCTTTGGAGGTCAATTTGGCAATATCACCAAATTTGAATGTGTGCACCTTTCGACCGGCAATTCTGCTTCTAAGAATTTAATGCCCACACATGTGCACAAAGATGTACGTGCATAGGCAATTCACTGCAACATTGTGATTTACAGGAACTCGCAAATACTGAAGGTCCAGTATGTGCCAGGCATTATGCCTAATGCTTTACGTTAATATCTCAAGAGACTGGGTGCAAAAGATAGGAAATAACCTAATCATAGGACATAAACGTCTATCCAAAAGAGGCCAAAACATCCCCTGTACCTCCCCCTCACAACACAGAAATAGTGAACTATATATACTGAAGAATAGTGCATCAAAAGTGAACTGTTAACTATTTTGTAAAAGCAAATGTTGAAAAGAAAGCAGAAGGGGCGCCTGGGTGGCTTAGTAGGTTAAGCGTCCGACTTTCGCTTAGGTCATGATCTCGTGGTTTGTGGGTTCGAGCCCCGCGTCGGGCTCTGTGCTGACTGCAAGCTCAGAGCCTGGAGCCTATTTCAGAGTCTGTATCTCCCTCTCTCTCTGACCCTCCCCTGATCACGCTGTCTCTCTCTCTCTCTCTCCTAGAAATAAATAAAGCATTAAAAAAAAAAAGCAGAAGAGCTTGGGGAGGGAGGGAGGGAGGGGCTGGTTAAAATAAACTAGGGTACATCCCTGTAACAAAATGAATACAACAGCAATAGCTATCAGAATTTAAAATGTACACACCCTTTGACTCAGCAATCCTGCTATTAGGACTTTCCTTGTCCGTGTGCAAAAAGGATGAACAAAGTGTTCGTTGAAGCATTGTTTGCATTAATAAAAGGTTGGAAACAATCTAAAGGTCCATCCAGAGCGGCCAGCTAAATAAGTTCCTTACCCACACATAGTTTGCCATGTGGGCTTTAAAAAGAAAGAGCTAGTTCTCTGTGTGTATCTCCAAGATGCATTATTAAAGAAAACGGCAAGCAGAACAATGAAACTATTTGTGGGGGATGGGGGCACTTTATGTGTGGAATTTCTCTTAAAGAACACCCAAATGGCAGCCTCTAGGACGGGTAACAGGATCAGTGATAAAGAAGTCTTTCCTTTTCACATAATACCCTTTATACTCTTCACATTTTTTAACCATATACCTGTGTAACTTATTCACTCACAAAAAATTTTTATTATTAAAATGTAAGACATTTGTACCATAGTCTACAGTTCTATGGTGAACTCACATTTTGGTGATAGGAGCCTAATGTCATCTGGGTTTCCTCTTCTGTGCTTTGCATTTCTCAAGTGGAACCAGGGCTGGAGTTGGGGGGTGGGTATTGACTAATCCATAAATGCAAAGGGATCTTAGAGAGGATCTCTTCAGGGGATGGCTGTGCGCTTTGCAGGCAGCCCCCCTGCCCCACCGTGGCTCCTGTGGGAATACAGGAAAACCATTTCCCATCTATGTCCTAGCTCATCTGAGCCACTTAGAACCCCAAAAGAAGCAGGTCGAGCATCAGAGCTGTTCGTGACTTCGCAGACAGAATTTAGGGCTCATGCTCCGTGCCACAGCTCTGTCCGGGGCCTGCAGCCTTTCCCGCGTGGAGGGGTTGTCTTCCCGACGGCATCTTCAGCACCTTGGACAGGGCTGTGGTTGCGTTGTCCTCTAGACATTAGGATGACTGAGCTCTCCAATGCCAGGCCCGAAAACACCAAGTTAAGGACAAAGATAGGATTCAAGCCTGAGACTGCTAGCATCACATGATCAATTATATCAAGTTTATGCAACAGGATCCAAAATCTGCAGGATGGAAACCAATTCCATTTTTCGAGGCTTTGTATGTGCCAGGCCCAGAGACAAAAAAGACATAAATGCTGCCTCCTAGGGGCTAGCCTCAAAGGAGAGCTCGACAAGACATGATGTCGTGAGGAGGCAGGTATAGTCTGTATTAGGAGGAGGTCAGAAGCAGCACTTCAGAGCCATGGTCTCTGGAGATGGACAGTCTGGAATTGAATTCTCACCCTGATGCCTTGGGCAAGTCTCTTCATAACTCTAAGCATTGATTAAGTGGGCATAAAAATATAGCTCCCTGAGAGCATGGTGAGAAATCGGCTGATAAAGTGCTGGACTCAAGGCCTGGCCCCTGAGCAGTGCTCTGTAGGAACTGGTCATCGTTATGAAGATGATGATACCTTAGAGGTAGAAATGGCAGCACAGAGGCTGAACTGAAAGGAAATCAGGAGGCTTCCTGGAGGAGAGGCCATCCGGGCTAGCTTTGCAGTATTTGCCTGTCAGACACAAAGGGAAAGACCCCTGTGGGTAGAGGAAACAGCATGCACAGAGGCTCACACAGCACATTCAGGGTGCTGCTCGTGTCAGTGGGAGGTAGGAACAGTAAAGAGTGAGCCTGAAGAAAAGGATGAAGAGAGAGGTGGTCTGTTCAATACCTCTGCGAAAATTAGTAATGGGGAACACCACTAAAATGAAGGTTTCAGCAGGGGGAGCTCTCACGCCCTACCACTCTGTCAACTGCAGACCCAGAAGGAAGAGACAGTTTTGCCGTCATGCAGACTTGACCTTGCACGTGGATACTACTCATGCTTTCCTTATCTCCCCAGCAACAGCTCCACCACTGAGAAGCCACCACACTTCAAACTCTGTTTACTCCAATGGATTTTCAGTTCTGAACAGCCTTTCCAGCTTGTCCCTTTTCTCCTTAAAGAACTGTGCCTCTCCTTCGTTCCCAGCTTGCCTATGGCTTTGCCACAGCTTGTTTGTCCCAGATTGCAATTCTCTTTTATTCCCGAATAGACCCATCTGTTGCCAGTAAAATAACTGGTAGTTTTAAGGTTAACACCCCAAAGGTGGGCCTGGGCTCTACCGCCAGTGGGCACCAAAAAGATGCCTCAGGAATGGATTGGTAGTATTCTCCTGGAAGTTGTTCACCAGGGCTTTTCTGCAGGGGTCTGGCTGGGTAGAGGGCAGAGCTCACCCTTGCCATGCCACCCCCAAGCCCCTTGTCCCCCACTTCTGAAGACTGTGGTGGGGGCATAACAGTCCTGCCAGCAGTGAAGTGCACGGGCTCTGAAGGCAGACTGCCTTTGCCACTTACACACAGTGTGGGGTTCAAAGCAGGCTACCCCAAAATGGTCCACTTTAGCATGAACATCATTTTGAGTTAAAAGCAATCAAATCCCCACAGATTCAGGAAAAGCCTTTTACCTTCTCCTCTTCTGCCTGCTTATACTGGGAAGAGAGTTATTCACAAAGATTCCTTTTTACCTAAGAAACTTATTTCTGTAACAAAGGACAACCTTTGTTTTCTAAACATCACGTCTCATCTTCCTGCTAACAGTCTTTCTCTCCTTTGTATCCTCAGACCCCTACTGCTCTCCTTAGCTCATATAAGCATCATGTTGCTTCACTGCCTTCAGAATTTCCGTGTCTATGTGGACTCCTCATACGTACACTATTAAATTTTATTTTTATTTATTTATTTATTCATTCATTCATTCATTTATTTTTTACAAATAGTTTATTGTCAAATTGGTTTCCATATAACACCCAGTGCTCATCCCCACAAGTGCCCCCCCCTCCATGCCCATCTCCCCNTGTTGTTTCCTTTTCTGTGCAGAAGCTTTTAATCTTGATGAGGTCCCAATTGTTTATTTTTGCTCTTGATTCCCTTGCTTTTGGGGATGTGTCAAGTAAGAAGTTGCTGCGGTGGAGGTCAAGGAGGTTGTTTCCTGCTTTCTCCTCTAGGGTGTTGATAGTTTCCTGTCTCACGTTCAGGTCCTTTATTAAATTTTATTTTTGCCTGTTAATTTGTCTCCTGTCAGTCTGAGTCGTGGTCCAGCTAGAAGAACCTTGAAGGTCAAAGGAAATTCTTCCCCCCAACACCAGCCATGTGATCTTTGACAAGTCAGTTTTTTCGTCTGTAAGATGGAAATGATAATAGTAGCTCACCCCAAAAGAATTTTTTGAGGATTATTAATGCATGGCAAGTACTGAGCACTGAAGCTAGCTGGTGCTCAGACAAACATAACTGTTTCTTTTCTGCAGAGCTACCAGGCCCCTGGGAACATTAGGATGAGTAAGACCCAGGAATGGCAGACCCACCGGATGAAGCCCAAGACTGGGCAGAACAACCATTTCTTTCTCGAGGGTCAGAGATGGCTTACTGAGGATACGGATCAGCATGGGCAAAGGCCCTGGGCAAGAGCTGCTCCCCTCCAAGCCTCAGTTTCCATACCTGCAAATGCAGGTAATAATGGCTACCTGGTTGGTTTGGCTGTGAGGATTAAATGAGCTAATGCAAAGCAAGGGTGGGCCTGTGAGCCCCCTCTAAGGAAAGAGTAGCCTGTTTGTTAATAAGACCCTAAGAGTTCAAACCAGTTGGGGCTGCTGGGTAGCTACTTCCTCAAAATAGACTCCGTCCCCCCATAGTCTTTCAGGGAGGATAATACCAAGGTACAAGCTGACATTCTGACTACACAGCTGTCTGTAATCTTCACTACTAGCCATGAGATTGAACCTTGTGCCCATTGTACAGGGGCAAAACCTGAGCTCAAAGAGCTGGAGAAATAGACCCCCACCGTGAAAAAGGAATAGGGTCCTAGCCTAGGCTATTAAAGGCTGTGAGCACCTGCTTTGCTGACATCTGGGAGGTCTATACAAAAGAGGGGGTGCAGCGCCTAAATTTACACTCCAGTGTGGGAGGCCAGACTTCCCTGAGAAACATTTTCATTTACTAATGGATTTAATGAGTACAGAACTTCCTGTTTTAAACAAACAAGTGATTAGCATTGACTACAGAAGTGAAAATGGATCCTAATGAATTGCTAATTAGCCTCCTCCTCTTCCTGGGGTCTTTAGCTGGTAAATTCCCTCTCTGGCTACTGGGAGTCTTCATCAGTCTGACTGAAATTCATTCATTTGTTTCATTTTTTTCATTCATCATACATTTCTTGAGGATCTGCTGTGTGTTACTTAGAACAAGACAAGCAAGAGTCCTTCCTTATAGTCCGATGGGGAAGGCAGTATTAACTAACCTCACAAATGTGTAATGACACACTTCTAGGACAGGGAGCTGGGGCACAATGCAACAGGAGGACTTGTTCTTGTCTTGGGGTGGGTGTGGGGTGTCCCTCAGAGAAGGCTACTTAGAGGACAGGTCTTTTGAGCAAAGATCTGAGGAGTAAGTAGAGAGGCGCTTGGGTGGCTCAGTCAGATAAGCCTCCAACTTGATTTAGACTCAGGCCATGATCTTAGTGAGTTTGAGCCCCATATCAAGCTGATAGCACAGAGCCTGCTTGGGATTCTCTCTCGTGTCTCCTCTCTTCCCCTACCCGGCTCGTGCTCATTCACCCTCTCTCAAAATAAATAAATAAACTTTAAAAATTAAAAAAAAAGGAGTAAGTAGGACTTAACTGAATGAAAGGGGATAAGAAAGAATAATAGAGTGTCTCAGACATCCAAAACAGTATATATCAAGGTCCTGTGGTGGGAGGAAGCAGGATAAGTCTGACTAAAGGAAGGCTGTGTGAGAAATGTGCAGGGAACGTGTGTGTGTGTGTGTGTGTGTGTGTGTGTGTGTGTATGTGATGAGGCCAAAGTTAAGGATGTTGGTCTTCCTCCTTGTAGCAGATAGTGCTGAGAGCCAGCCCATATTCCTCTAGTCTTCCCACTTCAGTGTGCTCCAGCCAACTTCCAGCTGCCTCACACTTGCATCTCTTTGCCTGAGGACTTTACAGTTAAGGAAGCCTTTCTGTCTTAATACTTTGTAGGCCGGAAGTCCTGGCAAATTAACACCCTGGAAGCAGCCCTCGGCCAATGACTGAGGGAGTGGAGGTGTATAAACCACCATTCTCCAGCCTTTGGGCAGGATGAGTTGGAGGTGTGTCCTCTATATTGGGTCCCAGAGCTTCCCAGCAGGATGGGGCCCCACTTGCCCACAACGGTCACTTGTCTGACAGTGCTTGCTTTCCCTGTCTCCTTTCCCCGCTCCCCTACTGGTGCTTCCTGGGATCACCCCCAGGTAAACTTGCCCTGAATGTCTTGGCCTAGCATTTGCTTCTGGAGGAACCCATGCTAAAACTCTTCTAAATAAGACACGTATATTTCCTACACTTCTCTGTACACTGGTTACCTCCCCTTGCCTGGATGCCTTCTTCTCTCTCATTTGCTTCCCTCACAGAATCTGGGGCCCATGGATGATAGTGGCCCAGCTGGGGTCTGCCTGGCATGATATAGACCAGCCATATCACCAGTCTCCTTCATGGTACTCTGCCTCCGTTAATATGACCTGAGTGCAATTTGATAGAACCTTCTTCAATGATGGAAATATTCTCTATCTGTGCTGTCCAATAGAGTAGCCATGTGTTATATGTGTCTATTGAACATTTGAAATGTGACTAGTGTAACTGAGGAGGTAAATATTTTATTTTATTTATTTATCTATTAATTTATTAATTTATCTATTAATTATTTATTATTATTTATCTATTAATTTATTAATTTATCTATTAATTATTTATTTATCTATTATCTATTAATTTATCTAATTAATTAATTTATCTATGTTATTAATTTTAAATAGATATGGGTGGCTGGCAGTTACTGTATTGGACACTCAGCTCTGAGACATGCCTTACCCCCTGTAGGCTGCTAAGTCTCCTGGAGCCCAAGCCTGACAGACTGTGAGAAGGGCCACCAGGTGAACCCAGCTCTCTGCTCCCAGTTCAGTGACAGGACCTACCAGAACTTCCTCAGGAAGGTCACAGGGCCCCAGGGAGGTTAGCAGTCTGGGCCCCAACAGATCCTATCATGAACTCCTCCTTCTGCAAATGCACCATCCTTCACCCACTCCCTACCCCCTGTACCTAGAGGAGACAACCCTGAGGGAGGAGAACTGGGTGGCTGGCCTGGGGACAGGGAGTTGGGCCTGGTGGTGCTGAATGAGAGACATCTGCTATACCCACCAGCCTGGCTTTCTTTTGTATAGTAAACTGAAAATTCCTCCCTAGAGTTGAGGAATAAACATGTTTTTCAAATAATACAGTGTACTGAGCCTAAAGTACCTAGAATTCAGGACAAAGTCAGGCTCGCAGTGGGGCCTGCTGGAAGTGATCCAATGTCTATCTTCCCTCTCCTCTGAGGACAAGAACCCTGCTATTTATCTAGGCACACAGCCGTCAGAATAAAGGCCATATTTTCTGGTGTCCCTTGCAACTAGATGCGGCCGTGTGACTAAGTTCTGTCCCGTGACAGGTAAACAGAAATGATCTTCATCATAAAAGTGTCTTTAAAGAGAATGTGTACCTTCTCACCCTTTTTCTCGTTCCTGCTGCCTGAAACACATGCCCAGGGAGGAGGGTAGCCCTCTTGAACTGTGAAGAGAAGCCTGGCTGTAAGGATGGTAGAGCTCAGGGTAGAAATGCCAACTAGTTCAAAACAAGGATTTTTGTGAAATTTAGGGCAGGAGAAAACAGGGCTCCAAAAAACTTCCTTTGGTTAAATAAGATGCAGTGGGTCCAAACGTTGACCCAACTCTTACGAGCTGTTAATGTGTGTCAGAGGCAAATCTTTATTTATTTACAGAGTTTGTGCCCAAGGCCAAGACTTGTGCGAGGCACTAGGGATGCAGCAGGAAACAGGACACTTAAGAGTCTGTGCCCTCACAGAGCTTCATTACCATTCCCGACATTTCCTAGCTCAGTGTACATTCTAATGTGTTTTTACGGTCACCTGCAGTCAAGATGGCATTGAGTCTGTGCTTTAAAAATAACCTGCTCCCTAGCCAGAGCCGTCACACATTGTAGATGGAAATGCAAAATGGTGCAGCCACTTTGAAAACCAGTTTGGAAGTTCCTTGTCAAGTTAAACACACACTTAGCTTAGTGCCCAGTAATCCCAGTCTTAGATTTTTACCCAAGAGAAATTAAAACATGTCCACACAAAGACGTGTGTGGATGTACATGGCAGATTTGTATGTAATAGCCTCAAACTAGAAACAACCCAAATGTCCATCAGTAGAAGGATGGATAAACAAATTGTGATAGATCCACACAACAAAATACTGCTGAAAAGTACAAAGGAATGAAGTCTTGTATACAGGATATGGATACATCTCAAAATCACTGTGTTTGGTGAGAGACACCAAACACAAGAATATCTACTGTCTGATTCAATTTATATGAAGTTGTAGGAAAGGCAGAACTAATCTATAGATATAAAGCAGATCAGTGATAATCTGAGGCTGGGGTTTGGGGAAGAGGATTGATAGCAAAGGGGTACAAGGGAAGTTTACGGGGGGTGGTGATGAAAGTATTCTTTTCTTGATTGTAACAGTGGTTACATGACTATATATTTATCAAAACCCATTGAATTTTTACACTTTACATTGTGGCTTTTATTGGATATAAATCATATTTCAATAATGATACAGGAAAAATTAACCACACTGTGCATGAATTGTGGGGAAAAATAACTTCTGTTTATACAATGCAATAATACATGAATTATATATGTTTTTAATAGTGAAATCACATAGCCATACTCACAAATATGGTAAACTCTTTGGAATGGAAAGGGATGAGAAATACAAAGTAGATGGAGGTTGAAGCCTCAGACCTGTCAGGCAAGGAATTCAAGTCCTGCAGAGTAAATGGGGACTGAAAGGATCTTGGAGAACCGGAGGTCTGGCATTAGACTCACTGCTTAAAACTGTATCTTAGGTAACGGGGAACAAATGCCGATCTAGCAAAGGGGACCTGAGCTAAGCCACCCTGACTCATTAACTTCATCTGTGACGTCTCTAATATCGCCCCAAACTGAGAATCCTGAGCCACCTTCAGGAAGCCTGGTTTGGGACCAGGGTCCCAAGAGTCTGGGGTTAGACAAGTTCAGAAGAAGAAAACGGATGGAAAGATTCCTCTTAAAAATAAGCCTATGAAGAAAACTGACACTGAGGCAGCCAGTAAGCTCAACCCTTAACAGATGGATTCACTTGTGATAAGTGCAAATAATAGAGCAACCTGCAAGTGGCTTTAAAATAAGTTTAGGACTTTAAAAAAGGTAAAGGAAGGAATAACTTCCTTTCCTGTAAGAAGGAGAAAGTTGTGAAGCAAACAATTATTGGTCTGAAAAAGAAACAATGAGAAATACTAAAAGTGAAAAGCATCATTATTGAAGTGAACTCAAATGGAATAAACTCTAAATCAAACACATTTGAAGAGACAGTGAATTGATAGATATTCCTGAGTAATTCACCTAAACAGAGATAAATAAATGGAAAATATGAAAGAGCCAGTTAAGACATGGTAAACAGGGGCGCCTGGGTGGTTCTGTCAGTTAAGCATCTGACTTCAGCTCAGGTCATGATCTCAACGGTTTGTGGGTTCGAGCCCCGCATCGGGCTCTGTGCTGACAGCTCAGAGCCTGGAGCCTGCTTCAGATTCTGTGTCTCCCTCTCTCTCTGCCCCTCCCCCCTTGTGCTCTCTCTCTTTCTTGCTTTCTCTCTCTCTCAAAAATAAACATTAAAAACGTTTTTTTAACAAAACAAAGACATGGTAAACAGATTGAAAGATTCCAACATATGTGTAATAGAAATTCCAGAAGGATAGAATACAGGCTGTAAAAGAGTTACAATATTTAAGATATGATGGCTGAGAATATTTCAAATCAAAAAGAGAGTCCTCAGGCAAAAAACACATACCAGCAGTTAAAAACGGGTTGGTAAAAAATATATCTCAACCAGAAAAATTGTAATGATAGAGCAGAATGTCAAAGATAAAGAGAAAAATCTTGAGTTATAAAAGAAATTGCCTATGAAAGAATGCCAATTGAGCTGACAGAAGATTTCTCATCAATAGCAACAGATGACGGAGAGTAATATCCTAAACATGCAGAGGGAAAAGCATAATCAACCTATCTCAGTACACAAACACTGAGAAAGGAGAGCAAATGACAGACATTTTCAGTCTTTCATAGATTAAGAGAGTTTACCACCCATATCCTCATTGAAAAGATTAATAAAGCATGTATTTCAGCAAAACAGAAAGTGAAAGAAGAAAAACACGAAGTCACAAATTGGTCAAATATGTTGGTAAATGTAGTTAACTTCTGATCATATAAATATTAATTTTTATGAAAAATGATGTAATTAAAATTCTAGACTATTACAAAGAAGATGAGGTGGGGGGAGTTCAATTAGTAGTTACATTGTATTAAAGGAATTGTCTTGTCAAGAGGAAAATAGATACTGAATAACTTTAAACTGTTAGGAAAATACATAGTTAAATAAGTATGTTAAAAAGTGAAATAAAACCACTAAAAGAAATGTGATTTATAGCCTTCAAAAAAGTGGGGAGGAAAAGATATGGGCTACTAAAAAACACTATTTATCAAAAGTTAATTAAGAAAAAAAATTAAACTAACCACACATGTTCTTCACCCTACCTCACCTGCCAAAATCTCATGGTAATAGGAAACACACACAACACACACACAAAATAAGATTGCAGAAAATAAATCCAAATAAATCAGTAATCACAATAAATGTAACTGAACTAAACTTACCTATTAAAGACAGAGACTATCAGATGAATTTTTTTTCTAAATCAAAATCCAGCTAGAAGCCATGTATAAGAGATACTATACCTAAGACAATGACACAGAAATGTTCAAAATAGACAGAAAAAGATATCCCAGGCAAATACTAACCAAAGAAAACTGGCCTAACAATGTTAATATCAGGCAAATTAGAATATAATGCAAAAAAGCACTACTAGGGATAAAGTGAGTCATTATATTTATGATGAAACCAAGAATCCCATCAAGAGGGTGAAAACTCATGAACGGAACTCCTTCCCTGGAATTTGAATGCAGTCCTTTTGCAGCTATACTTATTCAAGGATTGATGGTTCATTAAACTGAATCTTCATGCAGGCTTAAGTCCCTTAATGTGGAAAAAGATGAGGCGTGAGGACAAAGGGAGATTAAAAAATAAGGTTGCTTACTAAATTATTAACCATAAAGCTATGGGCTAAATCAACATAACTGCAACCAGAACAATAAAGGCCTAGCATACCCTAAATCACTTGTGGTACATTTGCATATTAAATTAGAACACTTATATAACTGTAGCCTAGAAAATGGTCTTTTTGAAAATGTGCCCATAGTTAACACTTTCAGAAACTAAACTCACGTGGCCCCAAATGCAACTCAGCAAGCCTAACCTCCTTCTCTTTGGGGCGGGAGTAGAGATGGTAAAAGGGCTGAGTTGTAGTTGAAGGAAATCTTGGAGGCTCAAGAAACCTAGGGCATTTGACAAAAGTCACATTTGATGACCTTGTAGACAAGAAAGACGAATGAGTTGGATGAGGCACATTTAGGTGAATTTGTCTTGAGCCCCAAAGGGCAGCTGATTAATAGATGCTGTTAAGCAGGAGGAAAGTTCTTAATTGTTGAGTTCTATAAGCCAGGCTCAAATCCTGGGTCTCTCATTCATTTACCAGCTAGGTGACCTTGAGAATTTTTTTTTTTTATTTTTCTGGTTATCAGTCTTCCCAGAGAAAGCTGCCCATCTCAAGGATCATTGTGGAAATTGAAAGAGATAACTCATTAAAATGCTCAGCACATGACAAGCACTCAACAAGCGATACTTCCATTCTCTAGAATAGGATCCACATGTATGATACAAGTTGCAGAGTCTTAGTGACACAGAGTTCAACAGTATAAAACAGCAGTTTGTAATCTGGGCTGCAATAATAGGAGCATGCTCTTGATAGTGAGGGAGAGTTCTGCTCTGCTTAACACTGGTCAGACCCCATCTTGCGTAGTGGTTTTATCTGGGGAAGCCATGTTTTTATTGGGACCTAGACCAGTGGTTCTCAAACTGTGGTCCCCAAGACCAGCAGCATCAGCATGGTGAGGGAATTTGTTAGAAATGCAAATTATTGGGACTCACTCCAGCCCTTACTGAATCTGAAACTCTCAGAGTGGGACCTAGAAATGTATGTTTTAACAAGCTGATGTTAACAAACATTAACATGATTCTGATGCATGCTAAAGTTTGGGCACCACTGACCTAGACAGACATACATATTAAAAACACGTCTCTTCAGTCCAGCTGAAGGACCTTAAGATCTTCAGCCTCAAGGAGAAAAGATGTGATCAACCTAAATAAGGGAAGATGGAAGAAGGAGCTGGCTTGTTTCTCCATGCCACTCCAGTGATGGTTAGGATCAAGCACGGAAAACACGGGGGAACAAAAATAACATGGTGGGTTAAAGAAAGTGCTCTTGTCTGCAGGTAATTGACAATTGACCCAACTGGCCTAAATCATAAGGGATTTATTGATTGATAATAGGAATCCAGAGGTAGGGAGGTTCTTATCCGACTAATTCACCCAATCAACCGCATCCTGAAAGACCTAGGCTTTTCCTACCAGTTGCTTCTACATCTCAAGTGGATCAGCCACTCTCCATGTGGTTGCTCAATAGTAGAAGAATTTCCCAGCTCACATGCTTAGACACTAAGAAGCAGAGGAACAAAGTGTGACTTCCTTGTGTCTCCTTTTAAGGAAACTTTCCCAAGAGGGGCTCCACTCTGCCTCCAGCAGATGTCCCCTCAAATTTCATGGTGAATGGAACACAGCAGGTCACATGACCCTTCTTCAGCAAGTCCCCAGCCAGGATAATGGAATTGCTAGCATTGGCTTGGACCAGGGTTTATCTACCTCTTCTGTGCCATGGACTTCTTTGGCAGTCTGGCAAAACCTATGGACCCTTTCTCAGAAGACTGTTTTTAACTGCATAAAATAAAATGATAGCATTACAAAGGAAACCAATTACACTGAAATACAGCTTCCAAAATATATTATTGAAAATGTGTGATATAGGAATAAACTTGCTTCTTTATTAGTGCCTTAAATAACAAATTCTAGCAGCAGATCTAATAACAGCCATAATTTTGAAGTAGTGATGAGTGTGAACAGTGTTCTGAGACACTGTAATAACTTTTGTGATATGAAAATATTTGTGATTTCTGTTGGTGACAAAGTCACAGAGTTGCTGCCAACACTACTATGGTTTGTTGCTTACATTCATAATAGAAGGAAATGCTAAATTTCAGTTGGAGCTTAGTGAAGACAGAGGTGTAGCGGTTGTTTCCCCCATGCAAGTTGGTGAATCCCATGTGTATCATCCACGGACCCCAGATCGGGGTGATCTGTGAACTCCACACCAAGAGCCCCTAGCTTAGATTAATCAAGATTCATACGCTGGGGCTAGGAGCGGGCAAGTCTTCATGGAAACAAATGGCTTCCAACAAGTGTGGATACCTAAGCCACATCAAGACTAAATCAAGCAACACAAGAAGTGGGAGCGGGGAGTGGGTGGGAGTGCAGGGTGGAGGGAGAGCGGGGTGGGAATGGCTCTGAGGTCTGCTCCCCGTCCTATCAAACACTCCTGCAGAAGAACCCTCCTCACCACCGGAGGGAGAGACAGCTCAGTCACCGCATGGTGCACAAAGCAGGATTCCCTCCATATTATTCACTTTTGTTCCTGGTTAGTTTTTGAAAAATAGTTGTATGCATATTAAGTTACAGATGCAACACTTGCCCTTTACAAATGTTCGGCCCACTGGGGTATGTTCCTTCTATTCTACTCCTTAGAAGGGACCACAGCCCTCAGCTTGGTGGGTGTCTTTTCAGACAACTTGCTGTGCACACAAGGCATCCCAACAGCTCACGAGCCAGCACGCAGGGAAACTTGTGAGCAATGCAGATTCCCGGGAACTGCCCTTCTCCTTGTTGGTGAATGAGGGCAGCTTCAGTGTGTCAAATGCTAAGTTCACACTGTCCCCTTAAATTCTACCCCCCCCCCACAATGTTTTAAGATTGTCAGAGTTGTTGGGGGAGAGCAGTTGGATAGACTCTCTCCGACTGAAAGTATATAGTCATCTCTCTGGTGCTAGTATCTCCATGCTTTAAGGATTTCCCACACACCCTGAAACACCCCGAGTGTGTGACACAGTTCATAGACCCATATTTGGAGAATCGTTACCCGCAACGGCAAATCATCAGAAATAACTTAGCTGTCCATCAGTAGGTGAGTCCTTAGGGTCATTGTGGTGCCTCCGAGTGGTAGAATGCTCTTTCTGTTAGCAGCAAAACCCAGAGCTGGTAAGAAGCAAGGCCTATGGCATGTGGTTAAGTGAAACCAACACCCACTTTTAGAAAATGTGTTGTTATTAATTTTTTTTAGTTATGTGTGTCTGTTTCTTTAAAGGATCATACGGTGCGGTATTTCTCAAACTATCCATTGGCCATATCCATCAGAACCCTGTTGGACATAGATTCCTGGGCTCCACTCTAGAACTGCTGGGTCAGAATCTCCAGGGATATAGCCCCCAAACCCGGGTTGCTCACTAGCTCCCCTGACTCAGATGCCCCGGTTCTGCCAAAGTGTGGGCCTGGGTGGCTCCCGAGTCCCTGTCCCCATCCCCTGGATCAGGCCTCCATCATCCTCTGCCCCCACCTGGTTCCTCATTCAGGTGCTGGGATGATTTTGGAGCTGTGCCTGGACCTGTAGGTCGCTCGTCACATAGCCAGGACTTGCCAGGACAGTCAGTTCTGCCCTGAACCCGGAGGGCCAGCCCCTGGGTTGAAACTCTGACACTCTGTCACCTCCTAAAATGAGGCATCCCTGCCTCACACCCTGAATCCTGGGGTGAAGGACCAAGAGTGGAGGGCGGAAGCCTTATCCCTGTTTTCAGTTACCCCATCCCCACCGTGCACGAGGCAGAAAGGGAAGCTCTGGGCAGGATCAAGAGGGGAGCCCTGAGAGGGTGGGGCTCACACCAGGGTGGCCAGGCAGCTAGGGTGGGTGGGGTTTGGGCCAGAAGTCAGGGCCTTGGAGACCAAAGGAGCTGGGGGCTGGAGATGCAAGAGTAAGGGAGCTGAGCCAGAGGTCCCTGGCCAGGGGCCTGCTCTCCCTCCCCATCATGAGAACCACCTGGGGCATTAGCTATTGATGCAGGCAGGGATCTGAAGGCCAAGAGGGGGCCTGGACATCTGACTTTTAAGTACACCAGCCCCTTGTTATTCTTAGGGTGCTGCACAAAGGAGGACGTGGCCTGCCACTAAGCTGGAGGTATCCAGAGGCTTATCTGAAACTTAAGGATAGACCTAGGTATACTTTTAGGAACGGAAGTGCCCTGAGGTCAGCACAACTGGGTTCTGGCTTCCACACATGAATCACAGCAATATTGGGGCACCTGGGTGGCTTAGTCAGTTAAGTGTCTGACTTCAGCTCAGGGCATGATCTCACAGTTTGTGGGTTCGAGCCCTGAGTCAGGCTCTGTGCTGACAGCTCAGAGCCTGGAGCCTGCTTCGGATTCTGTGTCTCCCTCTCTGCCCCTTCTCTGCTCGTGCTGACATTTGGTCTGCACGTCTCTGTTGTCTGTCTCTCAAGAATAAATAGTAAACATTAAAATTTTTTTTTAAAGAATCACAGCAACATTAATAGGGAGTCAGAATTTCCTGGGTGCCCCCCCCCCCACGGGCACTGTGCTGCAGTTAGGAGCAGCCCATTTCTTTCAACAGATTTATTGAGATATAATTCACGTACCATCCAGTTCAGCCATGTATACAATTCAGTGGTTTTCAGTATCTTCACAGAGCTGTGCATCCGTTGCCACAGTCCATTTTAGAATATTTCAGTGACCCCATAAAGAACCCCCCACCCATTAGCAGTCACTTCCCGCTCTTCTCTCCGCCTAGCCCTGGCAACCACCAGCCTGCTTTCTGTCCCTACGGATAGTCCTGTTCTGGACATCTCATATAAATGGAATCATACAGTGTGTGACCTTTTGCATCTGGCTGCTTTCACTTAGAATAGTATTTCCAAGGTTCATCTGTTGTGTAGTGTGTAGCCCTCCCGTTTATTGCCCAAATACTATTCCATGGTCTGGACACACCACGTTCTATGCATCTGTTCATCACTTGGTGGGTACGTGGGTTGTGTCCACTTTTTGGCTGTTATGCCTAATGCTGCTGTAGTATTCCTGCATACGTTTGTGTGTGGCTATGTGTTTTCAGTTCTCTTGGCTATGTACACGGGAGTGGAACTGCTGGGTCATAGAGTAACTCTCTGTTTCACATCCTGAGAAACTGCCTGCCTATTTTCCCGAGGTGCCGCAGAGTACGAGTGTTCGCCAACGCTTGTTATTACCTGTCTTTTTGATTCTCGCCCTCCTGGTGTGTGCAAAGTGGTATCTCATGATTTCTATCTATACCTCCTTGGGGGCCTCCCCATTTCACAGAAGAAGAAACTGAGGCTCAGAGAGGTGAAGAGCCTAGCCTGAGATCCTGAGGATGTCCAGCAAGGATGGACAGAGGCAGGATTCTAATCCAGGAGTAATTCTACTCCTCTCTCTTGGGCTGTGTTCCCAATGGAGCAAGAAAACTCCCTCCAAGGAGGTGGCGGCTGCTCTGAAGATGGGGGAGACTGGAGACAGGACCCATGCCCTTGGGGGGTATAAAATGAGATCCTGCAGAATCGAAGGATTTCCCATGGAAAGCCCTTCACCAGTGTCTGTTGTGGAGTAGGCACTCAGAGTACTGTTATCGTTCTAGCACAAGTCTGTACCCTCCCCCATACCTTTCCAGAGGAACCTGGGCTTGTCAGGGCCTGCCTCGCACTTTGGTATTTCTGAAAGGGACCATATTTGTTGAAAAAGGCTGGGCGCTGCTCAGATAGGACCACAGGCCATATAGATCATCCTGCACAGGGATACGTGGATTCTGCAACAGGTCCCCAGCCCTGCCTCGTAGCCTGGTTTATCCATGTCCTTAACCAGCGAGCCAGCCAGCCCGCCTCCAACCCACCCTTCCCCACACTTGATTCTCCTCATCTGAAAACTGGGGATACACACTTCCTTTTGGGGCTGCTGTGGTGATCAGTACAGGGCCTGGGGCACAGTCAGTGCTCAGCCAAGCACTGTTAGGTCCCAGTCCCTGCCCTTGAGAGAGGCTTGCTCCGTCTGGCTGCAGGGGAGCTCGGGGACAGGCTAATGCCCCAGGCTCAGTGTGGGTGGTGCCTGTGGCCCAGCTGGCTGTGAGGGTCTCACCTGAAGGTCCCAGAAGGCCACACCCTCAGGCAGATTCTCAGCAAGACTCTGGCAAATGGGACTCTCCTCTGGCATGAGCCAAGGGGAATCCAAGCCCAGGGCATGATGGGAGAGGTGGTGATATCTGAGGGGGTTCCATGTCTGGCAGAGTAAGAGTCCAATGGCTGGATGACCTTGGGCAAGCCAGTTCACCTTCTGATGCTGTTTCCTCAACTGTAATAAGGTGATGGTGATACCTCATGGGAGCAAATGAGATCCCCAAACCTCTGACCCAGCAACCCCATCCCCACCCCAAGAATCCCATGCTCACGTGCACCAGAAGCAGGCGAGAATGCCCATGGCAGTGTGGTTGACAATAGCACCCAGATGGGAACACAGATTTTTGTCAACAGTAGAATGGATAAATAAGTTGTGGGATATCCATGCAGTAATAAAAAGGGGCCAATCACAGATGCCTGCATCACACGGATAACTCACAGAGCGATACATGCGAGGATGGAAACGATCTGACTCCATGCATCTCTCATCATCAAGTGAGAGAGCAAACCCCACTGTGCTGCTTATACATCTGGGCAGTAAAGCTGTAAAAAGAACAGGAGAAAAGTGCTCACTTTAAAAGTCAGGGCGGTGCTGGGGCGCCTGGGTGGCTTAGTCGGTTAAGCGTCCGACTTTCGCTTAGGTCATGATCTCGCAGTTCGTGGGTTCGAGCCCCGTGTCGGGCTCTGTGCTGACTGCCAGCTCAGAGCCTGGAGCCTGTTTCAGTCTGTGACTCCCTCTCTCTCTGACCCTCCCCTGCTCATGCTGTCTCTCTCTCTCTCTCTCTCTCCTAGAAATAAATAAAATATTAAAAAAAAAGGGCGGTGCTTACTGTCTAAGGAGGAGACCATTGGGTGTGGCGAGGAGCGGCTGGGCTGGGGGCTTCTGTTCTGGGTGCTGTGGTCTGGTAGGTGGCTCACCCGTCCTTGCTCTATGATGTATTTATTGACCAAACAGTGTAAACGTGACTTAGGCACTCTTCTGTACGTGTGACTGTCTCAGAATCTAAGAAGAACTCAAGTGCCTGATGGCTGGACTGGAGCTGGACAGAGGCTGGCTTCCTTGGGCCCTTGCCTTGGGCCCCGGCCAGCCCGTGTTCTGCGCTTGGGGGACAGAGGGCAGGAGCGAGAAGTTGCTGGCCAAGCCTGCCCCCCACCTGCCCCTCCCCTGCTGCACTCTCCAGACACAAACTCCCCAGAAAGACACTGCCCAGAAGTTTTGGGGTTTTTTTTAAACCGCTTTATTCAGGTTGGCTGGTAGTCACGGATTGGATCATGTGAACGGGGTTACCCACACACTCCCCGGGCAGAGCCCTCGGCCCCTCCCATATCCCAACTCCATCGCTGAGGGGCAGCCAGAGGTTTGAGCCAGTTCCCAGGGGGTGTTGGGCCCAGTAGAAATATTTACAAATCATCAGGGGGCAGGTGTCCCCCCGATCAGGAATTTTGAAGGGGTTGGTGTGGGGTGATGGGGGGCTTTGGCTCCCAACAGCCCCAGGCCCTTGGGCGGGCGTGGCATGGGCCCCAGGAGGGGGCTGGGACATTGGGAGCTGGCAGAGGGGGGCTCTGGGGAGAGCCTCGAAGACCCTCGAAGGGGTCCTGCTGGTGCACAGCTCTGCATGGGGCCACTGGGTCAGAGGGGAAAGGCCCTCCTTTGGACTTGCCACGTTGAACACGGGCAGATTCCTAGTCCCCCCACCTCTGCAAAAGGTGGGACAGGGAGCTATTTCTTAGGTATAAGGAAGCTGGACAGGAAGGAGCCACCAGGAGGCAGTGAGGTGTCTCCCTCTCCCCTCAGGGTCCCTGTGGGTGACCCTGATCACAGGCCACAGGCTCAGAGCAAGGCTCTCCTGGGGGCTCTGTCCCCAGTTCTTCACCAGGGGAGAGGCCCTAGTTCTGCTCAGAAGATTCAAGTCCAAATTCAGGGAGGGGTCACTGTCCACACCCCCAGGTTCAAGCAGGGGATGATGGGGAAGGAGGGTGAATAAGGCTGGGAGGCCCCGGCTCCGGACAGGGTGGGGGACAAGCAAGCAAAGCAAAACACTGGACTCCACTACCGAAGCCGGTGACAGAGCGGCAGCCTGGCCCTGGCACGGTGCCCACCCCGGCGTCCAGGGCGGTCGTCTCCTTGGCGCCTGGGGCCACCTTCTCCGAGCCAGGTCACCGCAGGGGTCTGAAAAGGGAGGGTTGGGCAGGGCTTACATGCTGTGCAAGGGAGTGGTGGGCAGAGGGCCGACGTGGTGGCCACAGGCAGTCTTGGGGATGGGGAGGCGGCTGGACCCGAGCAGTCCCGTCCCCGGGGGTCCAGCAGCTCCTCATGCACTCTGTACAGCAGTAGGGGCGCGGGGTGGGCGGGTGGCCGAGTGGGCATCAGTCTAGAGGCTGCAGGCCTCCTCATCCAACGAACGCTTCCGCAGCTCCTTGCCGGGTTTTGGGGGGGGTGGGGCGGGCGGGGCAGGGGGGGCCTCGGGCAG
>NW_027532409.1:4865356-4887095 GCF_008692635.1 Crocuta crocuta
AGGACCGAGTTCTCTCCCGGCTGCACCCGAAGGTAGGCCTTGACCTTGTGGTGCCGGGCCTTGCCGTCGCTGAAGTCGATGACTCGGCACTCGTAGGTGCCTTCGTCCGTGGGCTTCACCCTTGACAGACGCAGTTTGTGGGAGATGTTGCTGCCTGCCACCTTGACCACCTGGGGAGGGGGACAGAGAGACGGTGCCCTGGCCATCAGGTGGCAGCTGAGAAGGCGGGGAGCGCTGGAGCCAGGAGCACACTCACAGCATGGGGCCCCAGAGACGCTCCCACAAGGGCCCTGGGGGGCTTGCAGGAGAGGGAGTTAAATAGCAAACTCCCCACCTCTTTTGACCTGCTTGACTCCTGTTCATTTTCAACATCACCTCCTCCAAGAAGCCCTTGATCACAACCCCTTGTTTATCTCCCTCATAACGGTCATTACAGTTTGAGAACCATTTATTTGCTGACTTGACTTTTGTTTCTTTCCCTGGCCAAACGATAAACACCAGGAGGACAGGGACGATACCCATTTTGTTCATCTTAGTGGCCATCCCGGGCCTTGTACTCTGCAAACAACCAACGCTTGTTGAATGAGTGGACTCACGCCAGGTCCTTTCTTCAGGGGAAGTGGTACCCAGCCGTTGTGCTTTCTAATTTGAGGTCACATACACACGACTAGACCCACTTTATAGATGGTGAAATGAAGGCTCAGAAAAGAAAAGCAGCTTCCTGTGGGCCCTGCGTCGGCGTGGGGCAGAGCTGGGAGCTAAAGCCAGGCCCGACTTCATGCATGCTACCCCTCCCAAGGGCGTGGCAGGCCCACCAGCGGCCACCCAGTGCTGGCGGGCCACAGGGGCGCTTCCCAGGCTCCCGAAGGAAAGAGGAGGGGTGGGTAGGCAGCAGCAAGGAGCCCGGCCCATCTGCCCTGGTTCTGAGCCTTCTGGTGGCCATGACCCCCACAAAGCGGGAAGGTATGGGCCTCTGGTAGGAGAGGAGGCACAAGATGGGGACCAGGCGGGGCTCCCAGTAGCAGCGGGGAAGCTCTCCCAGCCGCCCCTCTTGCTGTGGGGCTGAGGACCAGCCTCCCCTGCCCAGCTGGAGGCCACCGGCCCTGCCAGCTCCATCACCTCTGACCAAGGGCACAGGGAGGCCCTGTGGCCCGGCCACGCTCTCGGGCGAGTTAGGAGATGCTGTTGCAAATGCGCAGCGGGGAGCGAATTACCTCAACATCTGTTTCCCTCACGGATATTAATTATCCTTCATTTGTCAACCCTACAAGGCGCTAATGGAGTAATAATGCGAAGCGCTGGGAGCAGCCGCTCCTAGGGAGGGAGCAGCAGCCGCAGCCCTCCTGCCCCTAGACAGCAGGCAAGGCCCGGACCAGCCCTCCCCAGGCAGTCCGCTCCCCCCCACCCCGACCTTGTACCCCTTCTGCCAGCAGACACGGAGGCCTCTCAGAGAGGAGGAGGAAGTCGAGGAGCACCACCAGGGTGCTGGGAGGCTGCGTCCGACCCCGACCAGTCACCAGCACCCAGGCTCTTGGGGTGACGGATTCATCATGCGTTTGATGGATGTTTAGCAGGAGCCCACTCTGCGCTGGGCGCTGGGGTCACAACTGTGAAGCAGCCAGACCCCTGGCAATGCTGCGCGGGCTCACCGAGAACCCAGACCCCACACGGAACCCCGCACCTCAGGGACAGTCCCACGTGAGCCATGGCTCTCTCCTGCCCTGGGGTCTACCCCTTTAAGCACGATCTGGAGAAGGCAACTAACAAACACCATAACAGCAGGAAGAGTAGGGCTGGCAGCCAGTGTCTACAGAGCACTTGATCGCTGGGAGGTGATGTGCTCACAGCTTCCTGCATCAATTTTAAGCCTTGCAATAAACCCGTGATGTAGGCCCTGCTAGGCTACCCATTGCGTGGGTCAGGAAACTGAGACTCAGAGAGTTAAGGTGATTTGCCCAAGGCCATCCAGCTGGTGACAGAGACCAGGCCTTACCCACATCTCTGGTGAGCCTCCCATGACCAGGGAACCACAGGTCTACCTTTTCACCCCTTCCTACCTCCTTCCCTAGGTCCCCAGCCTTTCTTGTCTTGAGGGAGCCCAGCCCATCCTCAGACCGTATCCTATGGGTGGGGGTCCACCGTGCTGCTCCAGCTTCTTGGGGGTGGAGGAGGGAGCCTCTTGGATTCCCTCATTCACAAACCGGGCAGAGAACCCTCACACCCAGCCCTCCAGGGAGACTGGAGAGGCCAGCAGGAGAGGAGACCCCCACTCTGGAGCTTGGCTGTAAATCATAATCACCTCAGCGCTAGCATCGACAGGCCTTCGCAGTGCAATTAAGCACCTAATTATGCTGAAAGAGACAAGGCGAGTCCGTGCCATGACCAGGCTCGGCCTCCTTCCTGCTCACCCATGGCCCAGGCATGGCAGGGGCACCCCCGGGCCCTCAGGGCCAGGGTCCCTCTCCAGAGCCACCCGGGAAGAATGGACGGTGCTGATGTATGTCCACGGTGCCAGACCTCTCCTACGTGCAGCCCCACGGCTGAGCCGGAGAGTGACATGGTGGCCCCGGGAAGGTGCTGGGGTGGAGTTCGGGGGTCAGATGGTCCCTGCCCCAGGCCAGGGCCTGCTCTGAGCCCCGCCACTCCCCGTGCTCTATCAGCAGCACCCAGCCGCTTTTCATCAGCCTCTCTGCTTGTTCAGAATCCAACTCCGGGTCTCCCCGAATCTGGACCCCCGAAGGCCTCACCTGCTCCAGCCAGACCCTCCCATGTCATCCCTGCCTTTGCTCCTTCTGCCCTCCACATAATCAATCCCAGAATCCCATCCATCTTTGCTCTGAACAGCACTGGGCCCCTCCCCTCCTCTCCGGAGCCCAGCCCCCTTGCACTGGCCAGGGTCCCAGCTTCTCTCATCTGGTCATCATCCCAGCCTCCTCCCAGGTCTCCCCAAAGCCACTGAGCCCCCCCACCCCATCTGTTCCCATGACAGCCAGCCAGATCTTCACACAGTGTCCCCAACTTAGGGCCCTTCCATCAGTGGCTCCCGGCAGTGGCTGGCCAGGTCCCTCGGGGTCTCACCCCCACCTGCACCTTGGCCAAACCAGCCTCCTGCAGTCCTCCAACATACACACCCAGCCAAGATCCCCCGCTCCTAGTCCTCATCACCTCTATACTTCAGTGCTTACTTCAAATAGCACCTCCTCCAGGAAGCCCTCTGGAACCTCCAGATTAGGCCAAGTCCTCTGTTACCGGCTCAGACCCCCGGGCAGCTCTCCTCATTTTGGTGGTCACAGTTGTAATTTTACTTTTTATCAAGTGTGATGATCAGATTAACATCCATCTCCCACACTGGCCTGGGAGCACCTGAGGACAGGGACTGGGTGTGTGTGACCATGCATCTTTGAGGCCCCCACCATGCTATGGATGTTTCAGGCACTCCCAAGATGGATGGAGTGATTTTGGCTCCACGTGCATCTGGCCTCCCTGGAGGGCCTCAGGACTTAGTGCTCTGTGTACATCGTAGATCACTGCAGGAATTTAAGATAGAAGCATCCACAGCAGAAAATAAAAATTGTAGTCAACCATGAGCCACCACTTGGCCTGTTGATCCCTTGTGAAGGAGGCAGATGTTGGGCGCTCCTCAGGCTGTGGCAGCCCTCCACCGGAAACTCCAGTGTCCACATGCACGCACACCTGCGGATCAGCGGGCGGCGTTCCCAGGGGCTGGACCCATGCGGCCACTTGATCTGACAAAGGCCCCTGTCTTTTAACCATTCGTGGAGGTTTCATGGAGGTTCCAGAGGGAGGCTGCAGCAGCTTCCTGAGGCCTCTTCAGGGCCGCACCTGGCTTTTAGGGCTTGGTTGGAGGAGATGTAGGCTTTCGGATGAGTAGGCCTGGGCCACATGCACATGGGGACCCAGGTGGCCCGGGGTTCTTTCCCACTAACACAATTAACAAGATGAAGGCAGGGAAGACCCCAGGCAAAGAATTTAGTGTGTGTGTGTGGGGGGGGGGGGTTCAGCTTGTCTTAAAATTAGGAGGTTGGGACCAACTCTATTTGCAAAACTGGTTAAGGGGAAATCAGCCTAAACTCTAAAAGAAAGAACTTTCCATGAGGCCAAAAGAAGAACTTCCAGAACTTGAAGACAGCCAATTTGCCTGAGCCACAGAAATGAGGCCCTGAAGGTAACATCCTTAGCATCTGCAAGCTACCCAGGGAGATGTTTTTAGGCCAGAGGTCTTTCCCCAGGCCCCAAGTTAAATGAGATAATTGACGGGAAGCAAGGCGCTCATCATGGTTTCCGGCATATGGCGGGCACTCAATAAATGTTAGCTGCTTTATTATCATTACTGTTTTCTCACAGATGCCTGTCCTCCTACATAACTGATCTCCCTACATGATCCGGAGCTCTTTCGTTCCCTCCCCTGTCCCTGCACAGGAGCTGGGCCCCCTTTCATGTTCCAGCCACCCCCCTGCATGCTGGGAAGAGGAGTCTAATGATCACACATTCACGGAATGTTTCCAATCTACTAAACCACTCTCATTCACATGGCCAATCTCGAGGACTTCACAGTTTACAGAGTTACAGGGATGCCAGGTGCAGGCCCCTCTGTGTCCTCAGCACAGTTGATTCTGAACCTTCCCAGGGTTACCAGGGCAGCCCCAACAGGTCACCGAAGCTGATGGGACCTCCTCTCCCAGAACCCGAGACCCCACGGTGCCCACACTGCCCAGCCAGGACGCCACTCTGTTTAGCTCCCACACACGTGGTTTTCAAATTAGGTCCCAAAAGTTAAAAATCAGGAGCTGCCCCAGTTGGTTGAGCATCTGACTCCGGCTCAGGGCATGATCTCACAGGTCGTGAGTTCAAGCCCCATGTCGGGCTCTGTGCTGACAGCTCAGAGTCTGAAGCCTACTTTGGATTCTGTGTCTTCTGTGTCTCCGTCTCTCTCTCTCTCTCTCTTTCTCTCTCTGCCCCTCCCCAGCTTGTGCTCTCTCTCTTTCTCTCAAAAATAAATAAATAAACTTAAAAAAAAATTAAAAATTAAAAACCAATTAACTTTTAAAAAAATCAGGAGCTGCCCATGGCAATCAGGATTTTAGACAGCATGGGGTACCAGGCTGAGCTCCTGCCCAGCTCATTTGGTTCCTCCAGACACAGGGCCTGGGTTCCAGGCTCCACGGCCCCATAGGAGCCACTTTGTGCCTTTGCATCACCTGTACATGTACAGGCAGGGATGCACATCATGTTGGCCTGTCCTTGCATGAGAATCTGTGTCTGGGTTTATATCACTGTTGGCCTGGGTGTGTCTGTATATGTCATTCAGTTATTTATTGGGCACCTACTATGTACGAGGCACTGTACTAGGCTCTGGAAGTGTACCAAGCTCATCAGGCAGGCACAGTCCCAGCCCCACTGCCTCTAGGGGTGTTGGGGGTGGGAGGAGACATGAAACAGATACACACACGGGTGATTGCAGATGGAAACGCGGCCAGGAGGGGGAAGGGGTGCCAGCTGAGCCCCAGGGTCAAGGGAGGCATCCTGAGCTGAGCTCTGAAGGAAGAGAGAGGAGCAGTTTTCTGGGCAGAGGAAGGGGCCCACGCAAAGGCCAGGTGGTGAGAAGGAATGGGAAGGCAGCAAAGCAGCCAGTGGGGAGGGGAAGGGGAAGCCAGGTCATGCAAGATGAGACAGTGCCAAGGGTGAGAAGAGCGAGTCGAGCAGAGCCCTGAAGGCCGTGGAGACACGTCTGAGCCTTCGGGACTGCGGGAAACCAGGGTGTGCGTGTGCTCTCAGGTGTCGGCTAACTCCGTGCCTGGGTATTTAAGAGCTGTCATGTACAAGGAGGTGGTCTGTGCCTCTCTGTGAGGTTCCTAACCAGACCCCCAGAGCCCCAGCTGGAGCAGGAATCACAGGGGCTGGGGATGGGGAGTGATTGCACAATCACGCTGAGCACATTTATTTTGTTTAACTAATTAGCAGCTTCGCATTCCCCTCACGTGGGGCCTAGCAGCTACGAATTCTAATCCTCTAAGTCAATTAGATTATTCTTCCCTTTGCCTGAGACACTCCTTAAACCCCAAACAAAATCATAGCAGAGAGAGTTGCAGGTATGTTAAAATATACACAGGTCTCCACCTGGCCAGGCTTAACGGGTGGGTGTTTGGGCAAGACACGGGCATTGCCTGTGGAGAGGGTGAGGGGCACGGGTGCAGGAAGGGCTATAGCTGTCCTCACCTGGAAGCGGCTTGAATTTCCAGACCCCAACTGTGCAGACTGCACAAGTGTTGCTTTAAAGGCTCTTGTTCTCTCAGACGTCCACCTCTTGTTAGAGTGGCTGTGAGACCCTCTTCCCTGGCTACCTGCCTCTGCTCTGCCGTCTTCAATGTCCAGCATGCCCCCCTCCCCATGCCTGCTGGCGCCCACTCTTTATGCTGTGCCTTCTGCTCTGGGGCAAGGCTCCGCAGCACATCTGTGTCTCATTGGCCATGGGGTCCAGAGCTCCCCCACAAACCCTTGAAAAGTGGTGGAAGAACCAATAGAAAAGAGGGAATTTTGAGGTCACTCCACCCCCCCCCCCACATACACACTCCTACCCTGGGGGCACCTACATTTCTAATGTTTCTAGTGGATCTACTATCTCCTGCTAGGCTGATCTGATCCAGCCAAGCCCACGGTCACACATATCCCCAGGCCTGTCCCCATCCTCAGCATGCTTTTCTCTTTCCCCTCCTTTCTCAGTCACGCCTGCCTCTTCCAGACCTGGCTGGGGAAGTCCCTTCTCCACAAAAACTGTCACTCCCTGAGGCCCCTGGGTCCCCAGATGAGGCCCCAGCAGAGTCTGGAGACAAGGAGCTCAGGCCCTGAAGACAGGCAGCTTAGCCACATCATGACCACCAGCAGATCTTTGACCCCTCTAAGCCTCAGCTACCCTACCTGTAAAATGGGCAAATGCTTGGCCATTCCCTATGCAGCTGTAGCACTGATAAAAGGAGCCCATGCATAAAAGGGCCCGGCCAGTCTTGAAATCTTTCAGCTGTAGTTTACCGTCCCCCCCCACCACCCCACCCCTGGGGGCCAGGCTGACCCAAGTGACCGTGACATGCCACCACAGTCAGTCGTGATGGGCTGAAAAAAGCCAGCTTAGTCTCATTAGACCCTGTTGGTTTCCCAAATAAAAAATGCTGCTGAGACAGACACAAAGCATCTGGGATGCACACAGCCTTGGCCCCGACAGGAGGGAATGCGTCTTCTCTCCTCGTCATTTTTTGTGCCTGTCATTCAATGAACTTGAAAGATCTGCGTCTTTTAAAAAACAGAACGAGGCCATTTTTCCCCCTTTCTTTTTTCTTCTCCTCCATCTTCGTGCCCAAGCTCCGAGCTGAACTGGACCCTTCCTTTTTTTTTTTTTTTTTTTAAATTACAGCTGTGTCCTCCATTAGAGCCCTTGCAAGAAGTCATTACCAAAACTCACACTTATTTTGGTGGCGTCCTTCCCTGTGTCTTCCTGCTGAGATGCTTTTAGCTGTCGGGAGGGAGCGGGAGGGGCAGAGAGAGCAGAGACAACACGTTAGCATCGCGGGGCGGGAGCACAGGACAATAGCTAAGATTGTAGCTATATGGCAAGAGACGCTCTGGGGTCTGGAGCCGGGCGTCCCTCAGCTCTGTGTCGCCTCGGGGTGGGGGTGAGTCAGAGCCAAGGAAGATAGAGAGGGTGCCGGTCAAACTGTGCAGTGCATTTAGCTGTGTGGGGATGTGGGGGTCTGAGGGCATGGGTCAGCCTGCCTGGGAGGTCTGTTGGCTCGTCAGTCTCTACACTTGTGTCTCTGTCTGAGTGTGTTTGCACTGTCAGGTGTACCACATCCCTGATCGTGTGTTTGTGGCAAATCCTATCAGAGTCCTGCCCACGTACTGTTCCCTGTAGGCTGACCCCAGATGCTTCCAATCGCAAATACCTGCAAATCTGTGCCCACGTGCTTCCTCTGACCGCCCCCTCCCCCGCCCCGGAGTCCTCTGAACCCCGTGAGAAGGGCTGCAGAGCTGACACAGAGTTCAGTATGTATCTGTGAATATGTTAGAGGCTACTTCACGAACGCGCCGGAATGTGCGCGCATGCCTGGTGTGCACCTGCAGGCGCCTGAGCATTTACGTGTCCGTGTGTTCCGTGGGCAGATATGCACGTGTTTGGGTATTAGCTGCGTCCACCACGTGTAAGAATGGAAGCGTCTTAGTTTGGGTTCCCCCAGAAGCAGACCTTGAGACAAAGATTCAAGTGCAATTAGTCCACCTGGGAGGGCAACCCCGGTAGGGGCGTGGGTGGTTGAGACCACCAAGGGGAGGAAGCCAATATAGCTCTCCCCGGGGGCACTGGGGGTCCCCTGTCCCCTGGGGGCAGCTGGGCACTTCAGGGAGAGAATGCAGGGCTCTGCAGTTACCCCAGCGGCGGGCGAGGTCGCAGGGGCGCGTCCTCCAGGTTTGTCTGCCAGCCCTGGACCGCCTTGCTGGCCAGCAGGCTCCACTGCCCAGAGGAAACCTCAGCAGAGCTGGGAGGGGCTCGCAGTGGGCCTGGTGGCGGGTGTGTGCGGGGCGCCAACAGCGTCTGTTCCAGTGAGTGCGTGCGCAGTGGCTGGGTCGCCCGCCTTGCCCTGTAACCTCTGGCCTCAGTTTCCCCGCCTGCACACGGAAGGGAGGGACTCTGCTCTTCGGAGGGGCCTTCGTGCTCTGGCCCTTCCACGTGCTCAGCCCAGGTCTGCCTCCTGCTCCCGCCCTGGGGGCCGGGGTTCTCCCAGCCTAGCTCGGGGGTCACCCAGGGGGCGGTACCTGGTTCGAGGCCCACGCCTGCTTGTCGGTCCAGTCCCTGTGGCTCCGCACGTACCACCACTGGATCTCCAGCGAGTAGGAGGGGGAGCCGCTGCCGCGGAAGGAGCAGGCCATCTCCACGTCCTCGCCCGTCCGTGCCGTCATGTCGTGGGGCGTCTCTGTGAACAGGGCTGTGCGGAGAAAGTGGGGGAGGAGTGGCCGGGGCTCAGGAGACAGCAGTGCCGGTGGGCTGGCCAGTGGGAATGGCCTGGCTTCACACTCGGCCCCTGGAGGAGCTCATCCAGGCCAGGGCCAGGGGTGTGGCTCAGCCTCCGGCAGGACACCGACCGCCCCACCCCAGGCGGGTCTCCATCCCAGAGTCCCTGGGGGCAGGGGACACCCACCCAGGTGAGGGACCAGAGGAGGGCCTGGTTAGAAGGCATGAGCAAGGAGCCCTGGGAGGAAATTGCCATTTTCGTTAATCCTTCCAGATTTTTCTAGTCAGCCCCACCAGTCTCGCTCCCGGATTATCCCCGACCCCAGAGCACAGCAGCCAGCAGCAGCCTTGCAAGACCAAGTCGGACCTGGCCAGCCTCCCACTTAGAAGCCACCCGGCTGCCCGTCTCCTCTCTGTCCTGTGAGCGTGCCTCACTTTTGCCCTGACCGTACCCAACGTCTGGAATGCTCTATCCTTGGTCTCTCTTTGCCCAACTGGCTCCTTTATCACTCAAAGCTCAAACTTGGCCCCTCGGAGAGGCCTTCCTTGACCACCCGGGGTAGGATCCCCCTCACCCTGACCTCCTGCCCACCGGGTCACCGTCACATGCGTCCACGGCAGGCACTGCCTGCCCGGCTCCTGGAGAGCAGGGAAGTGGAGCTCCCACTGCCGCTCCCAGCCCCCAGCAGGTGCCCTGTGTGTGTACTGAGTGGGTGGAACATTCTCCATCCTCTGACAGCCCCCCAGGTGCGGTGGGAGCCACACCTGCCTCCCGTCCTTCACGAGGCCCGGCTCCCCATGAAAATCCCAGGGCAGGCACTTCCCCTGACCCAGCAGGAGCCCTGCCCCCCCCCCCACACCGACAGGTAAACGAGAAAACAAATCCCTGTTTAACGTGGCCGTGCCCCTCCCCACCATATGTTCTGTCTCCTGTCTCTGCAAACGAATACTGTCCGGAGATGCCATTAGAATTCTCTCCTCTTCTCAGGAGGGATTATCTCGCCCTGGCAACACGCAGGTCACCCAGGGAACGTGTCCGTCCCCTCTGCCCGGTGCCCCACCTGGCTGCTACGGCCTGCCGGGACCCCCACCCCCGGGTGCCGATCTGCCACCACCTAGCCCCAGTGGTCCCTCCAGTGTGTCCCCGGCAGGGACGTGAGGGTCCCGCCCTGGGGCCACGTGCCTCCTGCCCTTCCTCCAAGATTCCAAGGGCTTTGGGAGCATCAGGATTGACAAACAGCTCCACCTGCAAGTCCCTGCCTTTTCTGCTGGACACACAGGGTGTCCGTGTGGAGCCTGACTCCGGGAACTGGGTTCTGGGCTCAGATAGTTTGCAAGGTCCCTGATCCCAAAGGTTAAAGGTTTATGAGACAATTCCTGGAGGTTTCCCACATTCTGTGAGGTCAGGGAGGGACTGGCCGCCGCTCCAGAAATNACTCGGTTAAGCGTCTGACTCTTGATTTTGTCTCAGGTCCTGAGCTCACGGTTCGTGGGTTCTAGCCCCACATCTGGCTCTGTGCTGTCAGCTCAGAGCCTGGAGCCTGCTTCAGATTCTGTCTCCCTCTCTCTCTGCCCCTCCCTGCTTGTGCTTTCTCAAAAATAAATAAGCATTAAAAATTTTTTTTTAAAAACTTTAAAATATATATATACATGTTAAACAAAAAGGAGAATGAGTGTTTGAATTACTGCACATGTGCCCAGTGAGGTGTAAGGTGCCTTCACGAGCATTGGGACCGTCCTTATTCCCACGGGGCAGGAGACAAAACCAGGCTCCTGGAGGGAAGGTACTAGGCCATGCTTTTGCCTTTCCGGGTGCCCAGGCCCCAAACTGTAAATCCGTCCTTGACCCCCCCCCCCTCTTATAGCCCACATTCAGTCTGCTGGGAGCCCTGTTTCAATTGAAATGTAAATAGCCACTTTTAGGTAATGGCCACTGTATTGGACAACACAGCTAATACATTTATGTTGTGTTTATTGTCTGCTTTCCCTGGAGGCAAGGACTGTGCCTGTCTTGTGCACAGATATATCCCCAGGTCCTAGAACAGTGCCTGGCACATAGTAGGTGCTCAATAAATACTTTTTAAAAATGTTTATTTATTTTTAAGGGGGCATATGGGCAGAGAGAGAGGGAGACACAGAATTGGAAGGAGGCTCCAGGCTCTGAGCTGACAGCACTGAGCCTGATGCAGGGCTTGACAAACCCACGAACCGTGAGATTATGACCTGAGCCAAAGTCGGACACTTAACCTACTAGACTACTCAGGTGCCCCTCAATAAAGCCTTGTGAGTGAATGAATGAATGAGTAGCAGCAGAGCAGGGTCCAGAGCCAAGAGGTCTGTACCCTGAGAATCCTGGGCCAGGCCCAGCCCTCCCCACCTCCCCTGATGCCAACCTGTTGCTCAAGCAGGACTGAAAGGGGCCATCGAGGCCTTGAGCCACGAAGAGGAGCTGAGAGGTGACCAGTGAGCCCTTGGCCCCTTGTCCTGGGACAGCTGGATTTTGCCTCGATCCAGACCCAGGATCCTTTGCAAGCTGGGGAGAAGTAGGGGCGGATCCAAAGCAGACAGCAGTGGGACCTGGCTGGCCTGAGACTGTGAGAGGTGTGACCTGCAGGTGCCACTGCAGAGCCACAGGAACCAGGAAGTACTCGCCCTTTTCCCTCCCGCGCATGGGGAAAGGGGTCCACAGCTGCTTGGGTCACGCACTAGGCAGGGCAGAGCCAGCCCTCGAACCCCGGCCTGTGTGACTCCGCCTCCACGCTTCTCCTCTGCCTAGGCACGCGTGAGTGGGGGAAGTGTGTCTGGCCGACAGAAGAGAGACGGTTCGCAGGGGTCTCATGGTGGCAGGAAGGGCAGAGATGGGCTCTCCTTGGACGGGGACTCCATCGGGGGACCTGGAGAGGGGCCAGACCTCCATCCACGCTCGCTCAGCCTCCCCTGTCCACAGGCCCCCCCAGACTGATCAAAAACCCCATCCCAGCCCACCAGTTCTTTTTACTGATACAGTAAGCAAGGCTCAGAGAGAGTGGCGTCTGGCCTGGGGTTCCGCAGCAGCCAGGGGACAGGAAGCTCAGGCCCCAGGCCCCCTCGCCCCCAAACAGCCTTGGGGGAAGACCCCTTCATCTGGCCACGGGTCCCCTCCCCATCCTAGTAATGGTCCTGTAGAGGGCGCTATCCAGCAGAAACCGCGCACACGCCCTGCTTGTGAGGCAGGTACAGAATTTGTTAATTTTCTAGTAGCCACATCGAAAAAGTTAAAAAAAATTTTTTTTAAACAGATGAAATTAATTTTAATCATGCATTTTATTTAACCCAAGATATCAAAAAAATTATTTCAACATGTCATAGAAATTATTAATAAGACATTTTACATTCATCCTTGTGCTAAATCTTGGCGATCCAGCATGTACTTTACACGATTACAGTACATCTCAATTGAGACAAGCCCTTCTGGCAGATGAATCTCCCCTCCCCCCACCCATGTCCCCACTGCTCAAAGGAGGCAGCCAAGGCCCAGTGCAGGGCAGTGACCCTTCCCAGGCCACACAGTGGAGCCTGCATTTGAACCCAGGTCTGTCTGACTTCCAAGACCATGTTCTTCCCAGAGTACTTAAATTCTCTTGGTTGCAGAGGTCTTTCTTAAAAAAGTAACAGGCCAGAGGCACCTGGGAGGCTCAGTCCATTAAACAGCTGGCTCTTGATTTCGGCTCAGGTCATGATCTCATGATTCGTGGGATAGAGCCCCGCGTCAGGGTTTGTTTGCACTGACAGTGAGAAGCCTGCTTGGGATTCTCTTTCTCCCTCTCTCTCTGCCCCTCCCCTGCTCATTCTCTCTCAAAAATAAATAAACTTGAAAAAAATAAAGAGTCTAAAATGGCCAACCTCGCAGAGCCCTGCGGGGCAGGCCGGGGACCACAAAGGCTTGGGCAAGCACAAAGGAGGCCTCTCACCCAGCCTGAGGCATTCAGGGAAGACTTCCCAAAGGAGGTGCTGGGCTCCCTACCTACCCCCCAGCCGCAGGCGGGGCAGGTGGTCCTGAGCCAGGAGTGGGGAAGGGCTTTGGGCAGGAGGGTGGATAGAAATCTGGCTCCAAGAACTCCTGGAACCAGGTGAGTCATCTGTGGGTGCAGCCACCACCTCCTCCCCCTCAGTGACTCTGGTCCCAGGGTCTCCTGACCCCCTCAGACCCTTCCAGGACCTGCCTTCAGGTGCAGTGGGGGGAAGGCCCCTCAGGACCCCACAGGCTCCAACCTCAGTGGTGAAGGGGCCAATGTGTCTGTCAGACAAGTGGCGAAACCAAGGTTCTGGGCATTTGAGGCAGACTCTGAGTCCCCCTGGTCACGGGCAGCAACACGCGGGGCTGTCCCCCGACCTGCCCCTGAAGGAGAAGCAGTGTATGCGGGTGAGCGCCTGGAGCGCAGAACTGGAACCGGGGACGGAGGATGGAGCCTGTTTCTGCCAACAGACAGGCTGTGTGACCTGGGGGACACCTCTCCCCTTCTCCAAGCCTCGTCTGCTCCTCTGTCCCATGGGGGTGGGGGTGGGGGTCAGGCCTGTGGTCTGAGAAAGCCACTGGCTCAGACAGTCTGAGGGAGAAGGTGATGTGTGTCCTGACAGCCCTGTCCTGGGCACTGGGAAGGGGAGGGGGCGCATGGCAGCCAGGCCAGAAGATGAGTGGACCCTGACAAGCAGAGTCCGGGGGAAAGGAAGGGTGTGAGCCAAAGCAGGAAGACAGAAATCCAGAGAGCTTGGTTGCTGTTGTTCAAAAGAATCCATACCATTTATTAAGCATCTACTCACGCCTAGCACCATGCAGGCACTGTCTCTAATACTCTCTAATCCGCTCACCCCCATTTGACAGATGAGGAAAACGAGGCTCAAAAAGATGACAGGACTTGCCCACGGTTCCCACAGAGCTGGGTGTGGAACCTGGGTCTGACCAGCAGTTGTGACCAAGACCCGGGGGCCCAGCAGCCCCCATCAGGGTTCGGTTTGAGCTGATCAGGAAAAGTTCAGCCACCAGCTTCCCTTCCTTCTGCATCCCACTTGCACACTGCCAGAGTTGGGAGCTCAGTTCCTCATACCTCCCCTGCAACTGGGCAGCTCTAATTGGCCCAAGGTTCTTGTTTCCTAACCTAACTCCGTGAGACAGGATAGCGCATGAACACCAGAAACTGGGAGGTGAGCCACCTAACTTTGCTGATGACAGTGCGGTGATAACGTCTAAGACACAGGGCACTTGCATCGGGCCAGGCACTGTGCCACCCTCTTCACGGACATGCTGCTGTGGGGGAAGTGTGATGCTTATTATCCCCGTAGTTCAGGTGGGGAAGCTGAGGCCCAGAGAGGTCAAGGACTTGCCCAAGGCCACAGAGAAAGCGTGAACATTTGAACCCAGTTCTAGAGCGCTTGAGAGCAGAGCCCGTAACTTCTAGACCTTGTTCCTGCGGCCCCTCTGCCTCGTCCCTCCCCCACCCCCTTCCCTCCAAACACCCAGAGCTCCCCCCCCACCCGCTCCAGTTAGCTGCCTGCTGAGTCTGGGCCAGAAAATCCACCTCTCCTCCTTAACTTCCTCCTGTCCTGAGCCTCCTTCCCTGCCCAGGGAACTCCTCATGGCCAGTCCCTGGGGGAGGCTGGCATAACTGTAGATTTTAGAGAAGGCTGCAATTGTGTTCTCCTGCCCCAGGGCCTGAGATGGGCTGGGCTAGCTGGGAAGACAATTAAAACGGGTGTCCACAAATTAGGATTCTGCAGGAGCAAGAGAAAGGGGCCTGATTGAATGCAACCTCTTCTTCCTTTCCGCTTTTAATTGGGGGAGCAATGCAGTCATTAACCCCAAGCCCGCTTATCAGGGCATTGTCAGCAGGAAATAACTCTGTGGCCCTGGCCCATGTCAGTGGGTTTGGTTTCTGGTAAAGGCAGAGGATGACTTGGAAGAGCTTGTCTGCCCTTCAAGAGCAGGTCCTGACCTCCTTCGTAACCTTCCAGGCCCTGGTTCAATGTCTAGGGCTTGGCCTTCAGGCCTGGGTTCGAATCCTGTTTCTTCTGCTCCCCAGCTATGTGACCTGGACAAGCCCCTTTACCTCTCTGAACCTCCGCTCTTCTTTATATGAAAAAAAGAGAGGAGAGAATGCCTCATGCTTACCATATAGTAGGTGCTCAACAAATATCACTCCCTTCTCTCACATTCTAGCTCAAAATTCTGTCCCCTCGGAAGATTTGACAGATGCTCCTTGCAGCTCCGTCAGATTATGCAGTGGGTACAACAGCCGTATCTCACTCATACCTGGGCCCGTGTGCGACTACCCATCCTTTAGTCCTGTATCTGCTCCTTCCTCAGTTTGCTCCTGACAGCCGCCTACCAGTGACACACAGGCAGGCCGCAGGGGACTTGTCCACCAAAGGCAGCCCCAGCCCACTCCCTGCCTCCCTGCATCTCTGAGGCCAGACCGTCTGGCCCCAAATCTCCTCTCTCCTTCTGCACAGTCCCCCTTGCCCTTTTCGTCTTCAGATCCGTGGCTTGAGGCTGCCTTCTCCAGGAAGCCTGCAGGGACTGGACCCATCGGTCTCTGCCAGAGTGAGGGCAGGTTCCCCTTGAAGACCAGTAAAAGGATCAGCTCCTTGTCAGGGGAACCAAGGCAAAAACGGAGCTCGAGGGAGGCCAGGAGGGCAGAGCAGAGAGAGGCCCCGACGGCCCCTAGGTCCCCACTCAGCCCGTCCCTGGCTGCGCCCTAGCTGGTCATGGCCCGCTCAAAGTCCTCCAGTGAGGAATGCATACACAAAATGTGGGCTGTCCACACAGTGGAATAGGATTCAGCCTTAAAAAGAGGGCAATTCTGACACGGGCTCCAACACGCATGAACCTGGAGAACACGATGCCGAGTGAAATAAGCCAGGAGCCAGAGGACGAGTGCTGCGTGGTTCCACTTATGTGAGGCCCCAGCGCCGTCAAACTAGACACAGAAAGCAGAGGGGGGCTGCCGGGGGCTGGGGGAGAGGAGAAGGGAGCGGNCTGCTGCACAAAAATCTGAATATATTTGTTGCCACTGAACTGTACACTTAAAAATGGTTAAAATGGTAAATCTGATGTTGTATAAATTTTACCACTATTTTTGTTAAAGCCTCCCGTGGCTTCCCTGGCCTGCAGCAGTGGTTTTCACACAAGAATTTCCCTGGGGTTGTGCCCGGAACACTCCCCACCCCCACCCACATCCCACGCACGGGGGGCCCCTCACCTCATTCAAACCTTTGCTCCCGTGTCCCCTCCTGCGTCTTCCCCATCCTGACTGTCCCCTCGTCACTACTTCACGCTTTTCCCTCACCACTTACACTAACATACTCTCTCATGCGTCTCACTCACCGCCCCACCCCCAGCCTGAGGGTAAGCCCTTCAAAGACTGGAGATTTGGAGCCTGCTGTTTACTGTGGGTTCCTGGCAGCTGGAGTGATGCCAGGCACGCAGTAGGTGTTCAGTGAACACTGGCTGCTGTCACGCATGACATACAGGATAGCTCTGGCAGAAGGCAGAGAAAGGACCCCAACCCCCGGCTCAGGGACCCCTGGGAGCTCCAGGAAACACACTCGGGGACGCTGAGTCAGGTTCTCGGCTCTGCCGAACACTGACGGGGACCCCTCCTGCCTCTCCCAGTCACTCGCGTGTGTCCCCCCTGGAGCCCGGTTCCTGGAATCCCAGCTCACAGGTGGCCCGTGCCCAGAGACGCCCTCCCTGCCAGGGCTGGGGGCCCCTGATGGTCCCTGAGTCGTGCCCTGCCCCCACTGGAGCACGTTACTAAGGTGTCTGCGTCGTCCCCAGCCCGGGAGGTCCCTCAGCCCAGGGCCCCCGCTGCCAGCTGGGGGTGGCACTCAGAAGGCGGTTAGGCAGGAGCTGAACGGGGGAGTGAACGGATGAATGAATGAAGGTAGAAAGGTCACACAAACCCCCACAGGACATAAGTTTGAGGCTGTAAGGAAAAGAGCAAACCAAACAAGGGAGACAGACCTCTTTTGTTTGCTGGGTACTTACTAGGTGCCAGAATGGAGTTTGGGGCGGACTTGTGCCCACAAGGGCAGGGACAGGGACAGACAAATGGACACTGTGGACACAGCAGCCTGGGAGGTCCTGGTTGGGCCCCAGCAGGCCGGGCCTCTCCCTGCCCCTTCTGGCCCTCATGACCACAGGCCGCCCGAGCCCAGCCCGGCCCACACGGGCCCTGCCAGACCGACAGGCAGGCTCCCTGAGAGGGCCCATAAAGTTGTCATATGAAGTGCGACCAGGAATGAAACGGGATAATAAATACAGGCGGGCAGTGCCAGGAAGGGCAGTGGCTGCTTTGCGGGCGGCTCTCTGCATGCTTGAGGCCCGTGGACCAGCACCATCAAGCCTGGGATCAGACACAGATCGTCACAGATCCCATCAGACACAGGATCATCTCTCCGACTGGAGGCCACAACACGCCAGAAACGGATGCGTCTGATCCCACACAATCCCCCAGAGCCACCCTGCATGTTGTCAGGGATCGTTGACTCCTTCCTACAGGTGGGAAAACTGAGGCTCACGGAGGTTTGCTGCACGTCAGGGACTCTGAGGAGCTGGGATTCAGGCTCAGGCCTTGGGACCCGAGTCCAAACTCTTCCCCTGTCCTCTGCTGGTGCTGGAACCACAGTGATGAAGGCAGGAAGTGAGGGGTGTCCACAAGAGGGCCCCTGAAACTCCCCCCACCACTTACCTCCCTCCATGCCCGAGCCTTTTCCAGCAACTTGCGGAGAACCGGAGGCCCTCAGGGAAGGAAACCCCTCTAGGCGCTGTCTGTACACCGGACCCTACTTCATCCTTCCAAGGACTATTTATTGTCAGTCCCATTTCACAGAGGGAGGTGTTAAGATTCAGAGAGGGAGTGTCAGTGCCTGAGGTCACACAGCATGAGGGAATAAAGCCAGATTTCAGCCCCAAGGCTGACTGCAGAATTTCCCAACCAGAACCTGAGTCCATTTCAGCTCCTTTCCCCTTCTGTTCTAAAAAGCGTAACTCCTTGGGGGCCATTTCCAGAAACCTGCTCTGTGCCCAGCTCAGCTGGTGGCCAGGGTTGCAAGGCCCGTGGCCACTTTAACTCCCAGCTGGGACGCAGAACAGGGGAAAGGCTGCAGAGGGCGGGCTCAGTGGAGCCCCAGCTCATCTGTGAATCTCACCTTGCTCCAGAAATCAGGAGATGTAAAATGTCTGTAAGAGGAAAACCCAGCCAGACCGGACAGAAAAGCTCCCAGGGTCTGAGAATCCTGGCTGCGTGGAAGCAGCAGGCAACAGCCAGTCTTCCCCTCCCTGGGGATGGGTGCAGAGCGTCTGCTCAGGGATGGGCTCGGGAGGCACACCAACATTCTCTGGCAGGCTGCGTGCAGCTACAGGGATCCAGCTTGTTTCGTCTTGGAGTGGACAAGCACTCCTCTTCTCAAGAAGTGGGAGAAGGCACTTTGTACAAAAGCTCAGTGAACTGCAGTGTGCCTTAGCGGGAAGATGGCGGCCGGGGCATTCCGTGGGGGCTCGAGTCCTCCCCGCAAACGGAATGAAAGAGATCAATCTTCATGGACACCGACGTGTCCTGGGCTTCCCAAGATGCGGCCCACAGTCCACAGGAAGGGCAGACACACAGACCAGTGACTATTGTATGGACAACAGCTGGGACTGAGCCTGCATTGCCATGCACAGTTGTTCAGGGTGTGTACCATCCACACAGCCATGAATCATACCCTTCCCCCCAGCCCAGAGACATGCAGAGCACAACTGTATGCAGAAGCTTGGGATGCAGGTACAAATGTGAGGGAAGATCAAGGCAGGCCCACATCTGCCTGGACTCAGGGCTGGCTTCTAGGAGGTGGGGCACATTTGGACTTGGAGGCTGCTTGGAGTCGGCACGGTTAGGAGGAGCTCCGGACAGGAAAGGGCACACCCGAGGGAGAGTCTCCCACGTCCAACCTTTTGGGGACCACCTTCACCATTTCTGCAGGATCCCTGATACACCTGCACTATTACTTAATATTTATTTTCAAAGCATCCTTCCCTTTTTACTTAAATAAATTCAGCTTAAAAGGAGACTTTTATTACTGCCATAAACAGAAAATCAGCATCACTTGCCATAAATAGAGGGTAACTGTAAAAATAAACACTATGAGAACCAAACGGCATCTGTAAATCCTAGCCAGGGAAGGCGGCTTGCTGAAGGCTATGGGCCTCAGTCTCCATTCTCCTGCATTAACAGGGGAGTCTGGCGAGAGTTACGCATTAAATTCAGAGCAGCGCCAAGCAGAGACTCTTCTCGATCAGAAGGGCTTGGGACGCAGGGCCTGCTGAGGGCCGGACACAGCGGGCAGCCACCGCCACTGTTACCGCTGTCACGGGCTCTGGCGCCCTCAGCCGCTGTCCTGCTCCCCCATTCGTCCCTGGGCCCCACCTCCAGGCCCCGGCTTGCAGAGGCCCACGGACCTGGAGCCTCCCTGCCACTCACTTGTCACAACGCTACCGAGCCTGCCAGTCCGGCTGATGGGGCAGCCTCCTGCCTGAGCCACAGCCAGGCTCCCTGCGTCTTGCACGCGGTCAGGACGAACACCCACTTCTGGCCTGAGGAGGCCCGCGTGGGGCGGACCCTCGTCAAGCGGCCTCTGTCTGATCCGGGCAGAGGCCTCCTTGGTCTCCGCAGCCTCGGGCTCCACAGGCCTTGGCCCGCGCAGGGGACTGTTGATGTGGTGTCTAAAGCAGGGGAGGGGACAGGAGGAAGCAGAGGGACTGGGTGGGGGGCAAGGACCCCCAGGATTCACCCGTGGGGATGCCAGCTGCAGCTCTGGCCTGACTCACTGTGTCGCTCTGTGTAAGTTACTCCACTTCCCAGAGCACCCATCCCCGCATGTGTCATTTTTTTTTTTTTTTGAGAAGGGGGAGGGGCAGAGAGAGAGGATCCCAAGCAGGCTCTGCGCTGAGGAGTGCAGAGCCCGATGCGGGGCTCAAACCCATGAACCGTGAGACCATGACCTGAGCCGAAACCGAGAGCTGGATGCTTATTTCAAAGATTCAAAGAACTAATGCAGGTGATGAGTCTATTTCCACGTATGGGACACACGCAGTAGAGCCTCAACGCCCGCTGGTCCCCGGTGGCGGCCACTCACTGCTGAGTTTTATAGACACATTAGGACATTCGTCCAGGTGGGGTCCCTGCGCAGCCCCGCTGATGGGGAGGAGGGCTGCTCCTACCAATAAAAATTCAAACAGCTAATATTTTGAGCCCTTACTATGTGCTAAGTGCCTAGTGATGCTGAGCCTCGGTTTGCTCATCTGTAAAAGAGGGGTGATAAGTACCTCGGAAGGTCATTGCATGCGGCACGCGGACTGTCCCACAGAGTATGTGCTACAGAGGGGTTTCCTCTGTATTTATAGTTAGTTTCTAACTGAAGTAAAATTCACTTTGCAACATTAACCATTTTAAAATGAACAAGCCGGTGGTACTCAGTGCATTCACACCATCCTACAGCCCCCATCTCCATCTCGTCCCCAAACATTCTCATCCCCCCGAAGGGAAACCCCGCACCTGGGAAGCAGTTACGTGCCATTCTCGTGACCCCTGGCAGCCACCGATCTATGTTCTGTCTCTGGATCTGCCTATTCTGGATATTTCATACAAACAGGAAAATATATGGTCTTTGGGGACTGGCTTCTTTCACTTAGCATAATGTTTTCAAGGTTCATCCACATTGTAGCATATATCGGATTTCATTCCTTTTTATAGAGATGCTTCTTTAATAACATAAACTATCTCCCCGAATCTCCATGACATCCTGGGAAGTAGCCACTGTCACTGTCACCCTCTGCTTCTTATGGGTGAAGAAACTGAGGCACCAACAGAGGGAGGATTTGCCCGCCCCCCCACCCCCCTCCTGCCAGGCAGCCTGACACGGGTGGGCGGGCAGGGCTGGCGCCTGCGGCAGGGGACAGGGTGCCTCCCAAGGCCACGGGCGCATATTGAGGGAGACAGCAGCGGAATTACAAATCTAGGGAGATTTAAGGAGACTGAAAATATTCTGGCACTTGCAGGATTGTGGGAGTTGAGCAGGTTTCCCCAGTGGAATTCCCGCCTCCTCTTCCCACACATCTGGGCCACAGGGAGTGAAGGGGTTTGGGAGGGAGGGAGGCAAGTGTGACAATGTGCGGAGAGCCAGGGACAGGGCAGGAGCCAGAATGGAGGAGCCAGGGACAGGAGAAGGCAAAGAGGCATCCTGATGTTTGTGCGGGTGCCGTTTCTTCCCCACCCCTCACCTGGATATCCTGCAGAGCCAGTGGCGTGAGCCCATTGCATGGATGGCTCGTCAGGATAGAGAGCTTGAGGGGGGTCAGGCCTTGAGCCCAAGTGTCTGACCCCAAAGCCCAGACATGTGCCACCCTTGCTGCCTGCCAGGGGTAGAGACGGAGGTGAATGGAGGAAGCCGAGGGGAGCCGCACCAGCCACAGGGATGAGCGGCAGGGCCTGAGCCCGGGAAGGTGCGCCCCTCAAGTCCACGGAGAGGGAGAGATGGGTGCGGCCAGGGAGCACCAGGGCCGTGAAGAACAGAGAAGGGGAAAGGGCACCTGAAAGCCAGGTGTAGAGACCAACAGCAGGGGGGAAACTGAGGCAGACTCTGGGGGCCATGCCGCCTCCCTGGGACCTGGCGTGGGTCAAACACAGTCCCCCTTGGGACCTCATACGT
>NW_027532409.1:4887139-4897135 GCF_008692635.1 Crocuta crocuta
AGAAGAGCAGCAGTAACCGTATGAGCTCAGGAGTCAGGCTGACCCAGATGTGAACCCCAACTCTACTTCCTTGTGGTGGACAAATCGCTGAGCTTCAGTTTCATCTGTAAAATGGGTATCATGGGGACTCAGCAGGATCACACATCCCTGTAAATAGCCGGCACCTAGTGGGCTCCATGGAGCATCATTAGGATGGTGATGATTGATTCTCGCTGCCTCTCACAGGGTGGCTTTGCTCCAGCTCCCACCTCCCTCTTCCTCCCCTAGAATGCTAGACTGGCTTGGCCTTGTGAAACACAGGGACTGTTCTAGAACTAGCGAATCCCTAGCTGAAGGGGTTCTGCCCCACCCCAGGGCTTTTGTACTGTTTCCTCTGCCCGGGAGGGGGTTTAACAGCAGCAGAGCCAGGATGGGGCTCGGGACTCCCAGCGCCCAGCTGGAGTTCAGGGACCACTGCTGGGGTGTCTGGGGACATGAGGAGACCAGCCGGTGAGGCTCGGGTCCCCGGCCCAGAGGCCTTCCGTCAGCTGTCAGCCAGCCTGCCCGCCCCTCCCTCTCATCTGCCTGCTAGGAGACCATTAGTGCAGGGCTGTTTGGAGCGCTATTGCCACCACCACGCACTCCGGCCGGGCCTCCATTAGGGACCCTTTCCTGGGGCCAATGACGGCGGCAAATGGCTCCCCAGTGAGCGGGCCGTAACTGCTGCCGCCTCTGAGGCCGGAAATAATTTTTTTAAAACCTCACAAAGCAAAACAGACACGCTGCCGGCCGCTGTCACCTTCCCTGCCCCCAGCCAGGAACCAAGCCTGAGGGCGTGAGAAAGGGGGCTTCAGTCAAGACCCCCGACCCCGAGTTGGCTAGTGAGGCTCAGGGAGCTTGAGTGGGGGGCCAGGATGTGAGCCCAAGAGCACCTGACCCCAAAGCCCAGGCCTGTACCATCCCTACAGCCTTTCCACGCCAGGCCGAGGGGAAACAGTTTCAAACTAGGTGTGGGCCCCCAGCCCACCCACGTCGTAAGCCTGTTGCCTCTTCTGCAAGATGGCACGTGGATGGGTGCCTGGGGTGCCTGCTGGGGTGACCACGGCGAGGCTCTGACAGGTTGTCGGCCCCTGTGAGGAAGCACATGAAGGATGGTGGAGAGAGCCGGGCGGGGGAGGGTAGTGGAGAGCCTGCCAGGCAGACGAAATCTCTGGGCGAAAGGCTCTGAGGAGCCTGGTGTGCTCAAGTATTAGAAAGGAAGCCAGTGTATGTACACACACATGCGCGCGTGCATACACACACACACACACACACACACGTGCATGCACAGTTCCCATCTCCTACCCAGCCCATGTTTCCGTCACCCCCCGGACGCTGCGGCCAGCCCCCCGCATCCTACGAGCTGCAAATTCGGCCCTAGTCCAGGAAACAGCCTCTCCCCCTCCGCCAGCCCCTCCAGCCTCCAAGCCCTGTTTGAGCCCCCACTTCAGTCACACGGGTGATCCCACCCGCACGCTAGACCCCCGCCCTCCCCACTCGAAAACCTCCGCTGGTGGAGGTCAACGCCAGGCTCACGGCCTGCTTTGTGCAATACATACACACAACTCTCCCCAGAAGCCCCTGCCAGGCCCAGGCCAGCAGTGGAGGCTCCCCCTGCCTCTGGAATCCCCTCTCAGCCCTGGTGGCCCCTGGACTCAAGGAGCCCACCTCCCCCAAGAAGCCCTCCTGACTGCACCAGGACATAGGGACCATTCGGGTGGGGAGCCTTCAGAGACCTCCCCCCAATGGCTCACCTGCCTGAGCCATTTCCAGGGCTCTCATCTCTGGCTGGCTGTCCTCTGTTCCCTCCGCACCCCCATCCACCCAGAACTTGCTGGGGAAAGTGACAAGCTTGTTCCAGAGGCTCCCAGGTGACATGGGAGGGCTGCGGGGGAGGAGGAGGACTCCACACCCACTCCCGGCTCTGCTGACAGCTTGCCCCACATCCTGGGGTCAGCCCGGGCTCCTTTCTGGGCCTCAGTTTCCTCCCCAGTGAAATGAAGGCTGCTTCTCCTGGGACCACAGGTGAGCTTCGGGGGCCTCGACGAACCCACTGGAACTAACCAAAACGAAGTGGTGTTTTTCTAAGGAAGTGATCCAGTTGTCATCAGATGCTCAAGAGGATTATGACCTCCAAGAAAATTAGGAGCCACTAGTCTAGACGAGCTCCAGTGCCCCTTGTAACAGCACCATTTAGTCATTCATTCATTCATTCACTTCATTCATTCAACTGACATTTCCCAGGGACCCACTCTGTGTGAGTGTCATTACGATACCCAGAATATACGCATGTGTAATCCTGAGGTGTGACCTGGAGAGAGGAGTGAGTGTGTGTGTGTGTGTGTGTACGTGCGTGCATGTGTGCGCGTGTGAAGACAGAGAGGGTGAGGAGGGAGACTGGAAGGGAGGGAGATGGATGCAGCAGACACAGGGAAAGGGACAAAGAAAGATGGAGAGAGATTGAAGGACAGAGAAAGAGACTTCAGCCTGGGGAGAGAGAGATCCAGAGAGAGGGGCAGGCAGGGCACTTACCACAGATGGGCATTGCCAGCCCCCTAACTGATAGCTCTGAGCAAGGCCTCCCTCCCAGCTCCAGCTCTAACCTTCCAGATGCTCCCAGAGCCTCTATGCCTCATGTCCCAAGGGCATCAGCTTGGAGGGGCCGGGGAGGCTGATTCAGAATCCAAGGCTACAGCACAGAGGGCACAGCCTGGCCCCCTAGGCTGGGACGCTAAGGACCACCTGGCTCCTTCCCACCCAGCCAAGTCTCCTCAACCGCACATGATGAAACACCTAAACGCACGCATGCCAGACACACGCTCAGACAAAGCCCCCAGCAGAACAGCCAGGCAGGTGCACCCAGGGCCCCGCCACCCCCACAGACAGTGCTGGACTTGGATCCAGGACCCTAGGCTCTCAGATCGTGCTCATTCAGCCAGACCCTGGCCTCCCAGCATTTTGGCATCCCAGAGAGAATCCGATGGAGCCTGGGCGCCGCTCCGGAACAAAGCAAGTGTCCACACGCCCAGCAGCCAGGAGCAGGACAGATGAGTAGGAAAGAATCCCAGCTCTGCAGCCCCATAAGCTGGGCTCGAGCCTGGCTTTGCATTCAACAGCTGTGTGGCCTCCGGCAGGTCACATTGCCCCCTAAGCCTCCGCGTCCTAGTCTGTAAAATGGGAGCACCCTCCCCATGGGATATGTGAGGCTTAAAGGAGAACGTAAGGGAAATGATGGGCACAGAGAAAATAACTGGGTGAATGCCGCCTGGCATCTTGGTTCCCAGACCCCCGAAGGCCACTGAGGCCAAGCATCACGTGCTGGACAGAATTCCACACCGCCCATGGACTCCATCCTCACCTGCTGCCTGGAAGACAAAGGAGAGGGCTTGGAAGGATTCCAGAGGCTGAGAGCTTAGGTACACTCGCCATCGTTGGGGGTGCCAAGACCCAGAGAAGGGCAGGGACCTGCCAAGCTACCCAGCAAGGCGGAGTTAGCGGGGTGGTTGGATAAAAGCTCAGGGTCTACTTCTCCCACCCCCGGACTCTGGCACTTTAACTTCAGTGAAGTCACCAAGGAGCCACTGCCCCCGCCTCTCAACACAGGAGCCAGTGAAGGCCCTCACCCCTGCCGTGTCCCGTGTAGGGCCCGGGGGAATCCTCGAATCCGAATCCTGGGATATGGGAGCCCCGCCCACCTGGGCCCATCTCTAACGTGCAGTGTGACAGATCATTATTAGCCACCCACTGTGTTCTGACTCCGCTGCCCACTCCACCAGTCTGTGCTCCTTTGGGAAATAAAGCAGGGATTCCCTCCAAAACGCCCCCAGCTAAGGTTGGGTCTAGCTTGCATATCTTCTGGGACAGGGAGCTCACTATTGGGTACCCTCACCACCCCGGGAGAGAGTGCCATTTCTGGGCTGAACATCATCTCTGCTTCTTAACTCTTATCACTATTTATACTTTCATATTTTGTATAGATTTAGTGATCTGAGCAAGAATGTTATCTGTCTTCATGGATATGTCCCCAGTGGCTAAAAGGGCCTGGCACACAGCAGGTGCTCAGCTGATGTTTGCTGAATGAATGAAGGACTAAATGAATGGTCAAGCTTCCAACACCCGGCCGCAGCCTCTGTGAGGCCAGCAGATCCCAGTGAGCACACAGAGTAGGAGGTGGGAGGGGGCGGCCCATGGCCGACAGCCCCCAAGTGCAGTCACTCCTACACACTGACCTGCTCGTGTACCACCCTCACTAGTCTCTGCCTTAATGTTTTCCTATACACTAACCCATTATTTTTTAATATGCCCGTTAGTCTCATCCTAAGCAATCATATCTGTGAAATCACAGTTTTGATGTGCTGGTTTTATTTTTCCAATCCACATTAAAATAAATGCTAACGATTAAAATATAAGAGGTTCTGTCTAGGTTCTGCCTAAAACCATCTCTCAGGTAGGACCCAGGGCTGCCGAGGGTCCGGTGGTTCTTGAAGAGAGGTTTCAACCGGGCGTGATGGAGCTGAGTCCCAGAGACTCCTCTGCCGGCTTCCAGGAAGGGGAGGGGTCCCCGTGGCCGGGAGGGGGGCCTGGAGGAGCGGTGGCTCTTCTGCCTCCCCCTCCCCAGCTCCCTTCTCCCATCGTCAGGTGCCATAGGGACCTCAGGGTCACCAGCTGGTGGAAGGGTGGATTTCTTCCCCCAGAGAGATCACGGCCCCTTTTTCCCATAGAAGGGTCTCACCTCACCAGGGTGGGGGAAAGGACACACCCTGGCGCCCCATTACCCTTAGGGCTGCAGCATCTCCTACGTACCCCAAGGGGCCAGGCCTGGGTCCACCCACGGCCAGGTGACATCAGCCTTGCCCAGCCCAGGATGTCCTTGCAGCGGTCTGTAAGGATGAGGAGGGGCTCCGGTTTTGTGATTTTTCTACTAAAGACATGGATTCCTTATGAGATTAAAATTAATTGATTGTTTCAAACTACATTAACTTGGAATACACAAAAGTTGGAGATTTCAGACTTTGGACTTCAAAAACGCCTCCTCTCTGGAACTCAACAGCTTTGTGAACACAGGGTCTAGAGTCACATTCCCGGGTTCAAATCCAGGCTCCAACACTTGCTGGCTGTGTGACCTCAGGCAAGTCCTTTTAACCTCACTGGGCCTCAGTCTCCTCCTAAATATACGGGGCCAGTGACAAAGTCCCCTCTTCTTAGGGTTCTTGTGGGGATCAGATGGAACAATGCCAGTTAAGGCCCTGGCATGACACTCAGTAAACATTTGCTTCCGTGTATCTCTCCCTTTATTTGTCCAGTGTTGGAAAAGGTAACCCCAAAAGCCTCGCACTAACCAACCTCCCAGGCAATTTGGGCAAGTGCACCCTTGCCTATGGCCTTGGTCCTCCCCTCCATCTCCAGTCCTGGTGGCTGACCCCTCTCCCTCACCCCTGCCCCTGCCCACTTGTTTATCACAAGGAGACGTCCCCCAACACTTCTGCTGTCACCGTGTCACCGTGGAGATGAGCCGAATTCCTGTCCTGCCGGCAGCCCGCGGCTCCCGTTGCTTCGGGAAAAGGCCGCTGGAACGGCTGATAGGCAAGGTGTCAAAACCAATTGGTGTGAAGGACTCGGGGAAAACCGCTTGTGAGGGCCAATTCCCCACAGGAGGCCGGGAACCCTCAGCCCAAGGCCGAGTGTTTACGGGCGTAATTGATAGAATAATCACCAACACCCGAGACAATGCGAACACATTTTTAACATCATAACCTTCGGAAGACAGCACTCAATTTTCTCCATCTCCCAGCCACCAAACTAGCCAGCTTAGTGATGGAGGAGATACCAACAGTTCAGGAAGGAATGAGAGAGAATGCCAGCGTCGTTTTCCAGTGCACAGGCTGTGTGCCAAATGGCCCGGGGGCCCCCGCCCCTCCCTCAGCACCCTGCTGCTCCCTCCTGGCAACACAGAGAGAACCTCAGGACAGTGAATCACTCGATGGACAAAGCGCCGGGCCACGCCAGGATCTATGTCTGCATTGGGCTGTATTAATAATTGAAGGTGCTGGCCTAGGTGTGTGTGTGTGTGTGTGTGTGTGTGTGTGTGTGTGTGCGTGCGTGCGTATGTGTGCGGCAGGGCAGGGGTGGGAGAATGGATGTTTGCTGCAGTGTAAGGCTTCCTGGGGCTCCTCTCAGGGTCCACATGCCTGGCCCAGCTCGGCCCTCTCCCTCTCTTGCAAAACCAAATCAGCCCAGCAGCCCCTGGACCAGACCATAGCCTGTCCCCACGCTCAGGTGAACACCTGAGGCAGTGGCTCCCAAACTCCAGGCTGGAAGGGAATTGGGGGGGTGGGGGGGCAGACTTATTAAAATGCAGACTCCAGGGTCTCCTCAAGAATCATTCTGGCCAATGGGTCCCGGGCGGGGAGGACCCTGGGGTCTGCATTTTAACACCCCCAACCCCCCCCCAACCCCGCGGTGGTTCCAAGGCAGGAGGTCTGCCAGAGGCTCACAGAGATGCTGCCTTCGCGCCCCCTGCCTGGGCCGAGATCTGGGGGAAGGACTGGAGAGTCCAGCCCAGCTGTCTTCTAACTTGCACGTGGCCTCAGCAAGATCCCACCCGTCACCTTTCTAGGCTGCTCCTTCCTCTGGGTGGAAACCACCGCCAGTTTTCTGGGGAGCTGGAAGGCTCGGCCAAGGCTGTACAGAAGACGACCTGTCACGTGACTGGCCGAGCCTGCCTCAAGGCTGTCCCCGGAGGAGGCAGGCACAGCTCTTCAGCTCTCTATATAGGCTCAGTGACCTTGGGCAAGTCACTGGCCCTCTCAGAACCTCAGTATCCTCATCTCTCCAACGCCAGCCTTGCATGAAGAATGTCAGCCTTAGTGAGTTAACACTGGCAAGGGGTTCGGCTGTACCTAGCACATAGTAGGCAGTTCATAAATGCCAGCTCCTCTACCCACACCCACCCCTCACCTCTGCTGTGCTTATGGCAATGAGCTAACCTGTTTTGATGAGGAAAAGTCAACATAGCTGCCATTAACTGAATACCTACTAGGTGCAAACACTGACCACCACCACCCCAGCCTCTCGATCCCTTGTGCTTCCCTAAAAGGCACGCTCCATTCACTCCCCATTCAATCCTCATGCCTTTAAAAGGCCCTCTGTGAAGTGGGCTGAGTGGAGGGAGGGAGCGGGGAGATGGGAAGTGAGACAAATGTCTTTGTGGACCCATCTGACCATGGGCTCTCCCTGTGACAAGTCGCGGGTGGCCGGGGCGGAAGGTGTTTGCCTGGCGGCTGGGCTGGGCTCAGGTTGAGCAGGAGAGGTGAGCAACCACCAAGGGGTTGGGGGCCGTGGGCCCCTCAGGAGGAGGGGCCTCCACCCCCACGCCCAGACACAGAGACACCCCCCTAACCCGGCCACACTGCCTGAATCAGCTGAGGACATGCGGAGCCCAGGAATAATGAAACGATCAGGCTCCAATCTGCTAAACAGCAATTTCTGGGCTTTTTCAGCACACACAGCTTTTATCAAATTGGTATTCTCCTCCTGAACACAAATGGCTTATTAGACATGACCCACTTATTCGCCGCGTCTCACTATCATTAATAACAGTTTCTTTTTGTGATTAAGTGAGTGGCTCCAAACCCTTCCTGTGGTGGCAGGCGCTTGGCCCGGCAGAGGGGCAGCCGTGGGGGCTCCTGAACATCCACTACTTGCTGACTTTAAACCTGGCAACGTTGAGAGAAGGCGGTCTGGCCCCTGCAGAGCAGCCTGGCTTCCTCGTTTCTTGAGGGACAGAAGGAGCCCCAGAGGGCTGACCCACTTGCCCAGAACTGCACAGGGGGTCAGTGAGAGAAGCCAGGGCCCCCAGCAGTCAGTGCTGTGTCCTTTCTGTCTAGTCCCTCCTCCGGACCTTAGTCGGACCTGCCCAGGGTTCAGAGGCGACATTCCAGCTGGTGTGGCCGAGTTGTGGCCCAGAGCACGCCTGGCACCAGGGGGCAGGCAGAGACTGCCACACAAAGGGCAAACCCTTGGACCTCAGGAATGACACAGTAGCACCCAAATCCTTGAGGTCTGATGCTCCAGGGACAGGACGACCATAAACCTCAGGGCCCCGATCCTCGTACCTTTCAGGACTGCAAATTCAGGAAAACCCTTCCTCGGAAAACCCTCCGAACATAAGTTCTAACTGCGCCGAGGATCTGAGCGCTGCGCGGAGGGGAGCGGAAGGAGGAATTCCCAGTTTCCTTTAAATGGGAGGGAATCTGACAGGGAGATGAATGTCCTGGAAAAAGCTCTGTCTTTGCCCAACAGTCCCTGTGGCCAGTCCTGGCTCAACCACTCACTCACCGTGTGACCTTGGGCAAGTCCCTTCACCTCTCTGAGCCTTGGTTTCTCCATCTGTAAGTTGAGGATCAAAATAATCCTTCCCCCTGTTTACCAGCGCTCCAGCCGGGTCAGTAGAAATTCGACGAAGAATATGAAGGGTGCACAGATGATACACAGAGCAGTTATATCAAACGTGGTAAGGCAGACGGGTGTGGGAATCATGGTTCCCCCAAAGCGGAGACCCCTGAAAAGGGCTTTGGAAGCGCCCTTGCCCCTTGGAACAATCCCACTCGTGCATCAGGCCCCAGCAAAGCCTCCTCTGATTACCTACTCCCCCCACCTCACTCCTTCCTTCAGAATAAATCACACAGTTCTCTGCTCTTTGTGCAGACCTCCCCCCGGCCCCGGGGATACAGTGCCCAGCACCGGTGCTGCAGCCTCCCCCGCCAGCCTGGGAAGGGATGGATGGAACAAGGGTCTCCATTTTCATTTACGTTCTGGTCCCCATTCTGGAGCCTGGCTCATAGGGACGGGGGGAACCCCCACAGCTACCGGCCTCCGATGGTACAACTCGGCTGCCAACTTGGGCTCCTTTGGGGCTAAAAGGAGCTTCCGATACTCAGGCAACCAGCGTGGGCTTGCTTCCTCGCTCCCCAGCTCCCATGGTGGCGGAGTTGATTTCCCACCTTTCAATGGTCAGGGCGGAGGCTGAGGATGGGTGGGTACCCTCCAGAAGGATGGCAGGGGCTTTCCAGCCCCCCCCCCCCCAGAGACAAGACAAAAGCACCTAGCATCCTCCTCCCCCTTCACGCCTGTGGCTGGAAGGAGCAATCCCAACTATTCCAATGTGTTTGAGGGGCTCCCAGCAAGCCCCCGTCACTGGCCCCGCAGGGGCGGCTGCCGCTGTGGTCTGCCAGTTCTCAAGAGGCAGGGTCTTCTGTCCCCAGGACCTTTCCCAGTGATATAAGGGGCCGTTGAGGAGTAGGAGGGGATGAGGACAGCCACAGGGTTAAACCTACAAAAGGGAAAGGCAGATGGGCAGAGAGGAGTGGGCGAGCAAAGTGTGTTCACAAGTGTGTGTGTGTCTGCAGGCAGAAGGGCAGGCAAGAGTTGTGCAGAGTGTGTGCGCCTGGGTGCCAGCTGGCCGGGTGTGAGCCCACCAACCGTGGTGCCGGTGTGTGTGTGCAGCGGGCATAAGTGTGAGTGTTTATGAGTGAGGAGGGGGATCTGAGCAGGCGTCTGGAGATGTGTGAGGGCTGGAGTTGTGAGTGTGGGTACAGTGAGTGTGCCCCTGGCTGTGAATATGTGTGGTCCTGGGGGGAGGGGGTGTGTATCGGCGCGAGCGTGCTGGGGAGTAGGGGGCTCTCCGCTACAGCGGGATCGGGGTTGCACGCGGGGTGCCCCCTCCTCTGCAGGGGCGGCCGGGGTGCCAGGGCGGGTCCATGGGCCCGGCAGGGGGCGCCACGGGACTCCCGCCAGGCGCGGGCTCCAGCCGGGCACGGCCAAGTTGGAGCGGCGCAGCCCGGGGTGGGGTTTGGTGGGGAAGTCCGCGGGGGCGGCGACCGAACTCACCGTGGCCGGAGACGTGGTTATCCCAGGGCGCGTGGCCGGCGGGCCGCGTGGCGCCTCCGAGTTGCAGGAAAAGTGCCAGGTAGTGGAGGG
>NW_027532409.1:4897368-4920018 GCF_008692635.1 Crocuta crocuta
CACCCACTCCCTCCCGCCCGCCCAGAGGAGGCGGCGGCGGAGGGATCTGCCGCTTGATTTATCATCAAAGTTTTGCCCAGGCTGGGATTTTTAAAGCGGTACCCGCAGCGTCCCCCACCCGAGTGTGCAAATGGGCGGCGGGGTGGAGTGGAGGAATCCACCCAAGGGACCCAGCTCCCGCAAAGCATAACACAACTGGCTTCAAAAACGGAAATACTATCCAGCCGGATAAGGAGAAAAGCCATTCCACCTGCCGCCAAACCCGGCGCGCTCCGAGGACTCCCAACTTTGCTAGCAAGGTGGTGCCAGGGTCAGGGGGTCTGTGGCGGTGGGGGTGAAGGTGAGGGTAAGGCAGGGCAGGAACCCGGGCTGAGGCACAGGGGACCTGGTGATAGCCCTGCCGCAACCCTTAGCTCCCTGTGTGATCATGTCCGGATGTCTATCCCTGTCTGAGCCTCAAAGTTTTCATCTGAGAAATGGGAAGAGTAGCTACCTCCAGGGGTCGGTGGTGAGGGTTTATGAAATCGTGAACGTTAAAGCGCTTGGCATAATGCCGTTCTCATGGTAGGATATGAATATTTATTACTATTGTTACTCTCTCTGTGTCTCAGTTTTCCTGTCTGCCTAATGGGAGTGAGGCAAGCCAGTTCCGGGGGGGGGGGAGGGGGGCTCCTAGTTTAAAGATGCTGGGCCCTTCGCGGTAGATTGGATCGCCCCCTTCTGGACTGTAAGTCTCCCTTCCTCCGACCGATGGGCCTAGATGGAATGTTGGAGGGGCGGGCAGGTAAGAGAGCCACTCCCATTCCCAAGACCAGGGATCCAAGGAGATCCTCCGCCTCCTTCCCTGCCTGGTATACTGGGGCTGTTGGGACAGACCTTCAGTACAGACACGGGAGCAGACCGTGGCCTCATTTAAAAGACGAGGAAGCACATGCAATCAGAGGCATAGCTTCTCCGAGGTCTCACAGAGAGTCTGAGGCAAGGCCCCTGATACCAGGGCAGGGTCCCTTCCTGCTCTCACCCCTTGTCCTTCCCCAAGCCTTGTGCCCGACACGGCCCTGTCCGCCAGGGTTTCAGCACCACGGTGACGGACAGCGTCAACCCCGACTCCCATCTTTTTTGGCCTCAAGGACCTAGCTGGGCGGGCTCTTAGATTCGAGGATTCAGCATCGTAGACAGGCCTTCCGGCTTCCGCTCCTGTTCCTCCGAATGGAGTGAGCACTGCAGAAAGCCCACTCCCCTTTCCACAGACTACAGGTGGTCCAGAATTGTGGACAGAGCCCCAAGTTTGAGAATGAGAGTAGAGCCCGAGTGACAGCTCCCCACCCATCTTTATTCTGCCCTTGCATTCCTCTTCCCAATATTATGGTGGGGCCTGTGGATGGGGCCTGTGGTCACTAGCAAGAATCCAGTTCATTCAAAACTATGGACAGTCCCCCGAAACCCCCAATTACAAATGCGGTGTTTCAGCACAACTTGACAGCCCCCGCGGGACGCTGCCTTCAGCACCGCGGACAGATCCCCGCCCTCGTCCCAACTCCTTTCCGCCCACATTGACTAGAAGAAGGGGTTGGTTTTGCCTGATTAACTCACTTCTTTTCACTTCCTTCCCACACAGAGATGGTACTTAGGCTATCTGGGATGGCCAGGCATCTTGGACTCTACAAAAGCGTTTTCTCATTCATTAACTTGAGCCTCACTTCCCATGAAATGGGCTCCATTGCCCCCTCTTAGAAAGATGAAGAAACAGATTGTTTGAGATCACACAGCAGCACCAAGACCAAAACCCAGACTCTTTCAGTTCCGGCCCGAGGCCTCTCTAAGACAACGTGGTGGTAGAACTGGGGCTCAAACCAGGGCTTTCTCCTCTTAACCCACAGATTGCAGGCAGCGGGGCACATGCAAGGGGTCGGGGGGTGAGCAGATTAGAAGAGAGAAAACAAGAGACTCCACTTGGGGGCTGCAAAGGAAAGAGGTCAGGGTGGGACAGCACTCTTCTGCCACTAACCCACTGCCTGACCTTCAGGAAGGATTTCTCCTCCCAGTCTGCAGCAGGGTTAAACACAGTGGCCTCTAAGTCTCCTTCAAGGGCAGACCTCCAGGGATTGTACGACCTTGAAAAGGCTTATGCTGTGAAGGCGCTGCCCAAAATTCTTCCAATGGCCTTGTTCATTACAGAAATCCCAGCTTGTCTTGTTTGCACTCGGTCCCAGCTTCCCCTCCTGCACATACCTTCTGTCCAAGTACCATTTCCACCATGTTCTCTCCCTGAACATGCCTGAACTTTGTCACATTCTTTCTTTTCCCGGTGCTTCCCCCTCCTCTTGCGTGCCTTCCCCTCTGTCTAGCTGAGTGCCCCCATTGACCAAGGTCCAGTATCCCACAGGAAGGAATGACTTTTCCCAGTCCCCAAGCCTCGGTTGGCCCATCACTGTGTACCCACTTTAATTATCCCACTTAATCCTCAGAACAACCAGGCCACATAAAGTAGGAGAGTGTCGTTGTAAGTATGGAGAGTAGCTTTGAATCCTGCCACTTGCTAGCCAGTGACCTTAGACAAGTTACTTAGCCTTTCTGTGCCTGAACTTCCTCATCTGTAAAATAAAGATTATAATATCACCATCACAAGATTATTGTGAGGGCTAAATGAAAAACATACATGGAAGGTCCTTAGAATAGTGCCGGGCACATAGTAAATACATGATACATGTTGGCTACTATTATTATCATCTATTGATATTATTATTTGCAGACAAAAATAGATGCTCAGAGAGGTTAAGTATCTTGTCCAATGTCACACAGCAAGGCAGTTGTAGAAACATGATATATTTGATTCTAGAGCCCATGCTCTTAGACACAATACCTAAGCACATCTAGTTCAACCATCCTCCTTGCAACTTAGGAAACTAAGGCCCAGAGAGGGTAAGTGACTCCTTCAGAGTCACACAGCCAACCATGACAGAACCAGATCCAGGTCCTCTGTCTCTCAGCTCAGGGTCCCCCTCCCCCACTTTACTGTCCTGTTTGTATTTCCTACAGCACCTAAATTGCTCTTTACAAATCACATTCACATCCATGATGTCATATAATTTGTGCAACAAACCCTGAGGCCAATATTATTATCTTCCTTCATTTTTCTTAATGTTTTATTTATTTCTGAGGGAGAGAGAGAGAGGCAGCGTGAGCAGGGGAGGATCAGAGAGAGAGGGAGATACAGAATCCGAAGCAGGCTCCGGGCTCTGAGCTGGCTGTCAGCACAGAGCCCGACGCGGGGCTCGAACCCACGAACTGTGAGATCATGACCTGAGCCAAAGTTGGACGCTTAACCGACTGAGCCACCCAGATGCCCCACCTTCCTTCTTTTATAGATAAGGAAATTGAAGCTCAGAGACATGAAGTAACAGGCACAAGGTTGCACAGGGAGTCGGGCAGAAGCTGGATGTGAAAGGAAGAATCCCCAGCCCGTATTCCTCCCCTGTGTATTTGTCTTTTCTGCTTCATGGATCCAGTGGAAACTTCAGGCATAGGCACTGTGGAAGCTAAAAGCCTGGTGGGGGCAGGAGGCAACTGAAGACTATCCCAGAAAATAGTCTCTAGGAATTCACTAGGGTGGGTGACTCTTGTCATTTCACTCTGGGAAAGCTCCAGGAGAGAGTAAACTTCCCATCCCTGAAGGCAATTAAACAAGCATCCAGTGGTCACGTGGATGCCATGAGGCAAATATCACTGCTATTCCCATTACCCAAGTGAGACTCAGAAGGCGAGCATCACGTCAGGTCTCGCGAGTGGGAAAGAAAATCTTTTTAAGGCTCCCCCCCACCCCAAAGTGGGACATCTTGCACTGCCTCAGGCCTCTGACCTGAGCTCCCTGGAGAGCCTCCACCCTCCCCTTGACTCAGGGAGGCCACCCTCCCTCCCCTCCTGGAGAGGTGTCACTTGAGCACCATGGCTCTGTCAGTGGTAACAACCGTAAGATTTGTCCTTTTAATCCAGAATCAATAACAAATTTCATTTAAAAATAAATTAAACCAGGCATTGGAAATCATTCACCGTGTGGGCCAGGGCCCTATATAGCGCCGTCTAAATGGCTTCCTTTCTCTCATCTATCAATGCCAAGAGGGGGGAAATACCTAAGCTGCCTGATTCATGGAGAAACTACTTAAATGTATCAGCCCCTAACAATAAGCAATGTGAGCCCGGAGTTGCGCCTTTTAACACACCAATAACATGTGGAGCGCGGCTTCACGAGAGCTTATCAGAGACCCCACGGTCACTGGCTTGGAAGGAGCCCATTTATAAGGGGGAACAATGGCTTCAGTATGTAGTCGCCTAATTTCCAGAATGCATTACTGAGCTCAGAGGAGCAATGGAATTCTATTAAACTCTTATCTGCCATGGTTGGGTATGAAACCGGCGGGGAAATCCAGACTTGGCATAGACATGTCCAGAAAGCCCCAGGCCTGACCCTAGGAGGTGGGTGAACAAACCTAGAGGAAGAGGTGGGGGGCAGGCAGGGCCCCGGATGTGTGAAAATATGTGCGTTAATAGAGCTCCGGTTTCCAGCGATTACGTTTACATCAGCGAATAAAACTTGGCAATAAAACATCGGAGCTGCGTCTCAGACAGCATTTCCTTTTACAGCCCGGTGTATTTCACTCATTATAACAGAGGCAAGGAGCTTCAGGTGTCCCCCTTTCTCCCCCTTTAATTAAATTTCCTAAATTACTGCCCAAGATTTGGATAAAGCAAAAGACTTACGGCGCCGCTAATCGGCATCACAAGCTCCCGCCCCTCACTGTGGTGGCCCTGACTGGACCAGGTTCCAATATTATTAAAGTGAAATACTGTGAGCACTGCCTGCCTGGGCTCCGGTTTATAAAAGGGGATGGAGCCTCAGGAGAGAAATTGGCTCAGGCTCAGGAAAGACTCCTGGGTACCAGGATTGGTTTTTCCATCACCTCGCTGTGTGACCTTGGGCAAGTTACTTCCCCTCTCTGGGCCCCACAAGTTTCTCCCCCACCTTTCCCTAAACAGCTATCTTGAGGCTCTTAGAACTGATCTGGGGCTGGGGTACCCCTCGAATGCACACTGGGATGACTTGGGGCACTCTGAAAAATATTAATGCTGAGGCCTCACCCCAGAGATTCTGACTCAGCTGGTCTGGGGGTGAGGCCTCGGTATTAGGCTTTTTAAAAATTCCCCAGATGATCCCAGTGCCCAGTGAGACACAGAGTTGCGAGGTGTTAGTGGACTAACATCTCTGAGGAGTATGGCTGTGCCTGGGGAGGCCCGGGCCCCGCCCCTGGGCTTCTCCTTCCGACCGGCTGGGAATCTGCTCACTCACACAGCACCCCCTCCCTGCCTGGTGTGTCTCACGCAGACACCCAACAGGCCACATTAGGACTCCAGCAGAGGGAAAGGACAGGGGCTCTTCCTCTTCTGTTCCTTGGATTGGGCCCAGCCAGCCTCTTGGGCTGAGGAAGCCACCTGTCCCGACTCTCATCTGGAGGGAGCCAGATGGTGACTCCCATCCAGCCCTGGGACGCTCCTCTCTTCCGACGACGGTCTAATCCAGTCCCCCACGAGCAAAGCAGGAGCCAGGAGTGGCCTCTACAGTCAGGCCACGTCCCTGTCATATGAGCCCCCAGGTTCTGATGCCTCTGTCCACGTGCCCCACCTTTGATACAGACGCAGGTTCCCTGCTGCACAGATCTAGAACCTTCTTCTGCACTCTGCCTCTCTCAGAACTCATGTCTAACTAGGAAGCTCCTGTCTGAGTAAGGACCATGCCTGGGCCAGCTGCTCAAGGGTAGGGGGAAGTCAGCCAGCCCGCGCCGGCCCCTGCCAGGCTGAGTAGCCCCAGGAATACCCACGAAGCCACTCGGAGGTTTTTCTTCTGGATTCCAGCCTGGGTGGACCATGGAGAGTGAAGACACCACCTAAAACCCAGATTTAAGGGGCGCCTGGGTGGCTCAGTCGGTTGAGCATCCAGCTTCGGCTCAGGTCATGATCTCGCAGTTCGTGGGTCTGAGCCCCGCGTCAGGCTCTGTGCTGACAGCTAGCTCAGAGCCTGGAGCCTGCTTCAGATTCTGTGTCTCCCTCTCTCTCTGACCCTCCCCTGCTTGCACTGTCTCTCTCTCTCAGAAATAAATGAAACATTAAAAAAAAAAAAACATTTAAAACCCAGATTTAAAATATCACCTTTTTCTAATGGAGAAGGGTCATAACGATGATCACTTATGCTCCCATTAAATGGACAGGGGAACTGAGGCCCAGAGAGGGGTGATGACAAGCCTAAGATCTCACAGGGAGGAGATGGCATAGCCGGGCCAAGGACCCAGGTTTCCTGACTCCAGGAGGGGCCTTTCCTCTACCAGTCGTCGCCTAAAGAGGGCAGATAGGGTCCATCACCACCTCCTCCCAAAGACTTCCCACCCTGTGGCTTCCCAAAGTGGGCACCTCTCTGAGGTCCAAAGAACCCGTGTACCTTGGCACTCAGATTTTAGCCCAAGCCCATAAACTGTGCTCTACCAAGGCCAGTACAATGTGCATGTGTGTGTCTCTGTGTTGTCCCAGCAAGGAGCCGAGCGATAATCTCCATCAAAGGCAATTAATTGCATCGGAGAGACGGGGTTCCTCGGGCCCTTCACCCTGCAAACCGGGTGCTTATTAAACACGACGGGACAGCAGCATCTCTGCCAATTCAGGACTCTGCTTGTAGGAGTGTTTTTTAAAATCCTGAAATGACTTTAATGGCATGGTTAACTCCAGTCTAAATATTCCATGGCTGTGACTAATTAGCTAGACCAACCCTCTCCAACAGCAATCAAATGCAAGCTGCATGCGTAATTTTAAATTTTCTAGTAGCCACTCACACACGCACACAAAGGTAAAAAGAAACAGGTGAAATCAGTTTCATAACATGTACATACCAAAACGATTGTCGTTTTGACACGTGATCAATATAAAACATGGTTCGTGTGATATTTTACATTCCTAGGATGTACCGTGTCCTCACAACCTGGTGTGTACTTTATACACGGCACCTGTCAATTCGGGCTGGACACACTTCCAGTGCTCAGCCCCATGTGGGTCAGGACCTCCCCAGGGGGCGGCGCCAAGCTAGATGTCTCCAAGCAGAGATCTCCGTGGATCCCACTCAGGGTGTGTTCTGCCCTGGAGCTAGACCCTGGGGCCCGGAGCCGGGCGCCATCCCGGTGGGTGACTCTTCACAGGGCTGCTGTCCTCACCCAGGCCACGCCCAGGGTGCCTGCCACACCTCACAAGACCTATCGTGACCTGACTGATCACTCTTCCCCTCTCAGCCCTCATCTTCCCTGCTGCCCCGTGGCCCGCCCCCTCTGGTCACACTCGCCTCCTGCCTGCTCTTCAGAGGCTCCAGAGACGCTCCTGCCTCAGGGCTTTTGCATTTGCTCTGCGTGCTCCCTGGGACACAGCTCCTCAGATCATCGGGTCTCTGATCTGATATCACCCTGACCATCTTACCCAAAATGCCAGTCCCCCTAAAGCCCTGTACCTTTCTCTGCCTCAATGCTGATCATTATCTGCCCCGGTACATGTTGCTTTCTTTCTTTTTTTTTTTAATTAAAACATTTTTTTAATGTTTTTTAAAATTTATATCTGAGAGAAAGAGAGACAGAACGAGCAGGGGAGGGTCAGAGAGAGAGGGAGACACAGAATCTGAAACAGGCTCCAGGCTCTGAGCTGTCGGCACAGAGCCCGACGCGGGGCTCGAACCCACGAACTGCAAGATCATGACCTGAGCTGAAGTTGGACGCTTAACTGACTGAGCCACCCAGGCGCCCCTACATGTTGCTTTCTTGACTTTTCTGTCTCCCTCACTGCACTGTGGACCCATGAGAACAAGGGCCGGGTCTGGCCTGTGCCCGCCTCGATCCCCGTGCGGGGTGCGAACTTGGTAAGTGATGACTGAGTGAACACACACATGTGACTTTTGAAACCTGTCTGTGCCTGTCTCTCCTGCTTTGGAAGACCCGTGAGAGAGGGACTAGGCCGGCTCTGCTCATCGCTGTGCTGTCACAGGGCGCAGCCCACAGGCCCTCAGTGGTGCTGCCTCAGTGGAGCTGGACACACCACGGCCTGGCCCGGGCTGTCCCTCCCACGTTACCCTGACCCACAACCATCATTTGCTGAGGGCCTGGGATGTGTCAGGTCACATGGCAAGCATTACCAGTTTTATTAAATTAAATCCCCGCTGTACTGAAAGGTAAGCATTTCCATCCCCATTTTACAGATGAGGAAACTGAGGCCCAGTGAGGAGTCCAAGACCTTCCTGCCGGCAAGTGGGAGGTCCAGGGTCCAGTGTATATCTTCCTGACTCTGAAATTAAGTAACACTTACTGTGTTGGCGTTTGCAGGTCACTGAGCCGAGCACGCTCTCTTCATCGCCCTTCCAGCACATGGCTACCCCGTGCAGTTACACCATTGACACCCTGTGTGCTGATGAGGAGCCCGAGACAGGGACGCAGAGCTGTGCTGAAGACCACACAGCTGGCGGCCACCAAGGGGCCTGAGCATGTCACCCCAAGAAGGAAGTCTCTAGCTCCGAGGGTATTGTCTGGGGCCAGCTCTCAGCCGGGGGGTGGGGGAGAGGAGAAGATTAGCTGAGCAGCCCCTTCTGATGTTGGGATGCAGTGCCCCCGTCAAAGGGGCCTAGCAGACAGGCTCGCCTGGCCCGAGGGAGGCCCTCGGCCTCGGGGCCCCAGCTCACCTCCGGCACCGCCCGGTGCGCCGCAGCTTTCCCCTCTCTACCATGGGAGGGTACACCTTGATCACTGCTGCAGAGCCTTTCCAGCTCAGCGCTCCAGAAGGAAATGAGGGGTAGGGACTTGACCGAAATATACAAGGTTTCCAACACAGGTCTTCAGAGACTCAGGCGAATGTTCTCACTGAAGCAGACTCTTTTTAAAACCGGAACTGTAGCATTAAACCAAAGGAATGACACTCTAATGGTGAAGTTTCAGACAAGGATGGAGGTGGGCACAAGGCATGACCAGCTTGACCCAGACCTGCTGGGCCTGGGTCAGAGCAGAGGGGTCTTCCCAGGGGGCCCTGCCGGAGTAGAAGCCCCAGCAGGCGTCCTGGGTCTCTTGTATTAATGCTCTATCGGCAGAATCTGGAGGGAGATGCCGGCTAATTATATTTCAACACTCACCAAGGCCAGTACATTGTGTCACAGCCGCTCAAGAAGGGGATAAACCCCTCTAATCCGGCAACATCTCCAGCTATGATCCTGAAGGCAGCACAGCATCTGGGGGCTTTCAGAGCCTCCCCACACCCCCCGCCCCCAGGGGAAAGCAGCCTTCCAGGAGCAAAGCCCACGACCCTGGGGCTGAAGCTCTCCCGTCCCTCATGAGAAACCAGACAAAGAACAGCAAGGCAGCTTCGCAGGGAAGCGAGTTTCCAGGGCTGCGTGCATGTTTTCATTGTTTTCACTGTCCATCCACCCCGCCGCCCCTCCACCCCTCCAACAGTGGTCATCCATCCAGGATTTGGTCTTTTCTAGTGCAGTGGGGGGAGCCTGCCCGTCGGGTCCAAATCCTCACCCATGGGATCCTGAGCAAGTCTCCTCCCCTCTCTGAGCCTCAGTTTACTCGTCTGAGAGATGCGCACTTCCTCTCCCCTAACCCCCGGGCTGTGGCAGGAGCAGAAGACATAGAATCCTGGCACCCCTTTAAAAGCGGGCACTGTGCGGGCTTTCAACAGATCATCTCATTGAATGAGCCCTGGGTGGGGGCCGTTGATTCTCCCTGTTTTGCGCTGGAGAAGTGGAGACCGGAGAGGTCAAGGGACTTGGCCAGGGATGCACATATGCGTGTTCTTGCTCACTCCCACCTGCGCTCACGGCACCGTTCTCCCCGTGCTCCCCCCCACGCCTTCCCCCAAACGCGGCCTGCCCCCAACGCTGGCGGGCCTGGCCCTGGTGGGGCGCCCACGTTCACACACGTGCGCATGACCGTGTGGGGCAGAGTGAACACTGGCCTCGCCTGAAGCCAGACGGAGGCGGGCTTGAACCCGGTCCCACCCCACCCCTGCCGTGCGGCCCTCGGATACCTACCCAACCTTTCTGAGCTTCTCTAAAGTGGAGGTTATGATCCCTGTCCTCCTGGGCTTCACGAAAACTAAGTCAGAGACGCACGAGAGATCCTTCCTCAGCCCCTGGCACATAGGAGAGGCTCAGTAAACGTTAGCCGTTGACTGTCCTCACTCCCTCTGGGATAATCCATGGATCCCATCTTATTGTCCAGGTAGAGAAACTGGGGCCCAGGGAAGGACAGACTTCGGAGGCCATACATCCCAGGGACAGGCATCGATAGGCCTGGATCCCAGGGCCGCACCCCTTCCCTCATAGCCCTCCACCCTGTGCCCCACTGGGCGTTCTTGGCCAGAGGAACCAGAAGCCCTAGTGTTGATGGGGGTGGAGCTGGAAGGCCTATGTCCCCGAGGAGGCCACCTCTGGCCAAAAGTCAGGTGTGTGACCTTTGAGCCCCGGCTCAGCCATGGCCTCAGCACCTCCCTGCTGCTGCCTCCCTGGTCCCTGGAGTCTGCAAGCAGGAGCTAGCCAGGGAGTGTCTAAGAGTCGTCATTGCTTCCTCCCGTGCTCCTGTCCCCCTCCACTGGGTGGGGTGTGCGAGGCCCCACGGCCCTCAAGCAGGGGCTCTCTCCCCACCCCCGCTCCACCCCATGAGGCTGGGAAGGCCCCGCTGATCGCTGAAGAGGCAGCTGGCTGACTGCCCTGAGTGCACTCTGCGGTCTGGGTTTGGATCCCGACTCTACCTCCTCTGGGTTGCGTGACCTGGAGCTCTTCCCTCTCTGAGCCTCCGTTTCCTCATCTGTAAAATGGGAATAAAAACCGAGCTTATCACAAAGTGTTGTTGTATGAGTTAAACTTCCGTCACTTACTACAATGCCTGATGGATGGCAAGCACAGGCTCAGTAATGGCAGAAGTGAATCATTTGCCAGCCGCTGGCTAGGGCCCAGCTTCCTGGATCACTGGTCTGAGTCAGTGGACGTTCCCCAGGTGGGCTCCCGTTCAGGTCTGGAGAAATCTGAGGCATGAGGGAAGCTGAGAGTCAGGAGGCTTCCAGCTCCACTGACAACAATAGGTCAACAATACTGACCAGGCCATGTGGCCACTGGTAGCATTAACAGGAGTATACAGTCTAGAAGAAAGGAGGAGATGGTTTGCCCCGTTCCGTTCTGTGCAGCTCCAGTCTCCCCTGTCCCTGCCCCAGACTCTTCTGCTCCTTTTAGGAGGGACACTGACCTGGTGACCAGGGAAGGGGGCATCAGGATGGGACGGGCCTGCAGAGTGCACAAGCTCAGTCTCTAGAAGGACTGACACCTTTGGCTCTGGCCCTCGCCAGCCCTGACCCAGGCATCGCCCTGTCTACGGCACACCTCCTCACCAACGGCCCCTCATGCCCAACAGGCCTCCATCCGAAATTCCGCTGGTCCCCTCAAGTCTCACCCTGATCTAGGCTCTTCTGTGTCTCAGGCATTANCAGAATTGGAATCCATCCCCAAGCCCTGCCCAGCGAGCACCTGCCCACCTCCATGCTGGCCGGTGGGCAGCCCATCTCTCACCAGCCTCCTGCGTCCCCTGTGCCCACCCACATCCCACCAGAAAGGAGCGCTTTTCCAAACGCAAATCCCATCATCCTCCCCCACTTGGAGCTCTAGATGGTTCCGACTGCTTAGAATAAAACCCAAACAGCTTTCTTCCGTGACCTCACCTCCCACTAGCTCCCCCTCACTCTCACTTCCAGCCATTTGGCCTTCTGGCGGTTTCTGGAATGCACCACGCCGCCTCTCCCCACACTTCCCTCTGCCTGGAACAAGCCTGCACTCTCCCAGAGCTTGGTTCCCATGCCAGTTCCTGGAGGGGCCGACTCTCCCCCTCGGGCTCTCCCCACCCCTCGCCCTCTCCTCTGCAGCCACCGTGACTGGGCTGTGAGCACCTCCCAGGGAAGGTCAGATCTTCCTCGTTCCCACATCCTCTAAGACCGGCACACAGTCGGGCCACAGAAATCTTGCTGAATGAATAAGGGAGGCAAGTAGTGGATGGATGAATGAAGATCTATATAGTGGTCTGGGGAGTAGAGGATGTGGGTCCCGGTGGGGCTTGATGGCTGTATCTCAGACATGGGGGGGTCCTGGTCCTGCCGTGACACCAGGTCCCTGTGTCACTCTGGTGTTTCAGCCCCCTTGGGCCTCAGTTCCCCCAGGAGAATGAGGGTATTGTGTGAGGCCTTGAAGGCTCCCTCTACTCTGCTCCAGGGGTCTCTGTTTTGGGATGTGAAGGAGGCTGGCATGGGGCAGAGCCCTGGACGTAGTTAGACTAGGTCCACGCAAGGGCAAACATTCCTCCAGCCAGAGCTGTCCTGCAGCCAGACAGGCTGCCTTGGGAGAAAGTGAGCTCCCCACTGCTGGAGGTGTGTAAGCAGGGGTGCCATAGGGAGGAGCCGCCTGGGCAGTGGGACTCATGACTGGGCACCCAGCCTGGAATTCAGACAGGCACGGGCTCTCGAGGTCAGTCTCTGCTCTATTCTTGTTAGCCGTGTGACCTTGGGCAAGTGGCTTCGGCTCTCTGACTCTCTCTGAGCTCCTGGTCTAGAACACAGAGGAACAGCACTGACCTTGCAAGGTTTTGCCCCCATGTGCAGGGCTGGAGCCTGCGCGTGTCTGATGAGCATCAGCGCCTTGCCCCGCCCGGCCTGCAATCCAGCTCGCCCGCTTCACCCCCAGAGTCCAACAGGGGCAGGGTCTGTGGAGCACTCACCTGGACCCTTGTGCCCGGGGGCGGGGTCCTGGCCCGATCCTGGAGCCTCAGAGAAAGGGCAGGTTCGAGCAGGCCCCTCACCTGGCTGGGTGCCTTCCCCTGACCCCGCCCAACATCCATGGGCCCGTGGATGTTTCCTCCTGCACCCCTCCTCCCTCACCTCCGTGCAGGGAGCCCCCTCCTTTCCACGCCTCCCAATCACTGCAAACTGCCTCATCAATCATGTTCCCTCTAATTAACTTCTAATTTACCTCTTTAGTCAAATCTGTTTACAATCAGAGACAAGAAAACACGCAGCGGCTCGAGGTGCGGACGTGGGCGGGGGCTCCGGGGACCGTGGGAGATCAATCAGCCCTTGACCGGGGGTGGGAGGCAGGCTTACCTCCCCTCCCAGTGAGGGCTGAGGGCTCTAAAGGGCAGGAGTGGGGAGGGGGGTACCACTTGGCCCAGCACCCTGGCATCCGGCACCCCTTTCTCAGGGCCACCCCGCCTCCTGCGTGCTCCCTTGCCTCTGGTCTTCCCTCCCCACTAGGGGCAGGCATACCACCACTTGCTGTGTGGCCTCAGAAAATGACTAGACAACTCTCTGCTTCTGTTTCCCTGTTTGCAAAGTCAGGGGTAAAATAACATCACCCTCCCTGCAGGTGGCAGGCGTCCCCAGCGGTCACCCCGCAAGGCAGGCGTTACACTGGGCCGGCGTGGGAGGACCCCGGCCTTTGTTTGTTTGGTCTTCTTTTCAATAGTTGGGATGTTTCAAATGTTTAAAACTTCGAAGTCCTCTTCAACTCATGGAAAAGTTGCAAGTATGTGAGATGCCACCACCTCCGAATATTTTAGTGCGCATTTTCTAAAATACAGACGTATTCTTACATAACCACAGCACCACCACCGCAATGAGCAAATTCGGGTTGAAACCTCACTACTGTCTAATCTCAGCCGGGACCCGAGTTTTGATCCTGCTGCACCACTTACTGGTCGTGCGTGTGACCTTGGCCAAGCCCCATGACCCCGCCTAGGCCCAGTTTCCTAGTCTGTGAAGCGGGCAATCGAGGTAATATCACTAACAGCACTTGCCGTGTGAAGTCAGCGGCCGGTGCACGGGAAGCAGCACGGTGGAGGGGTACGAGGCACTGTCATATCCCGGGCGGGGGGGGGGCGTGTGTGGAGAAGGAGGCCCAGAGAGGGCCGAACTTGTCCCACGTCACAAGGCATGAAGGCCGGAATCAGATTCCAGGGCCCTGGAGAGGCAGAGTCCCGAGTCCTGGGTCAATGTCCCGTTCTCCATTCAGAGATGGCTTCCTCAGCCCCGGGACCTGCTTTTAGGCTCCTTGGGCCTCTGCTGAGGGCGCAAACCAGGGGTGGGAAGACTAAAGCAGGGAGGAAGGTGAGGGGTAATGATTATTAATGGCACACCAATAATACTAACAATAAATAATGAGCAAAGTCACCTTAGAAGAAGGTCCCTCACGGGGGTGGTGTGGGCGGAGNATGGAGCGACTCTCAGAGGAGCCTGAGAGCCATCAGGTGCGCCCACCGCAGCAGAGAGGGAGGGGACACCTGCCAGCCCCAGGCTGCCCTATGCACAGCCCACCCACTTCTGCTCGCACTGACTCGCCCACCTGTTCAGCCATTGGCTCATCCAGCTTGCACTTGTCCAGAATGTTCCTCCAGCCCTGCCTTTGGCTGCCCCTGCTCATGTTCAAGTCTCAGCGCAAACATCCCTGAAAGAGGCCTTCCAGAACCATCTTAAGTAGCCTCTCCCCTTCCACTAATCTGTGCTTTCTTCCATCACCTTGTCAGTTTTCTTCACCTCACTTACTTCTAGTGGAAGTGACACCATCTCGTTCCCTTCCTCTCATTGGTCTGCTTTGCTCAGGGTCTGTGCCCCCCCTCCCCCCACTCATGAGTTCCTCAAGGGCAGAGATCTCTGTTCTGTTCATTTCTGTCTCCCCGAGCCCAGAGTTAGCATGGGGGGNGGGGGGGCTGCTCAATGAACACGGAGGATCGAATGGGATTCTGAATTCGGTGGGTCACTGGTGTCTTCTCAGGTGCCTGTCGATGTGGGGGACACGGAGACGGAGTCAGAGAGGGACCCCGCACTCACCTGCTCACAGTCCTGCTGAATATATAAAATCACAGGTTCTCACGGTTGGGGGACAGCCAGGCCCAGGCCCTGCTTCTACACTGCCCCGGGACAGGACCCGCGGGGACAGCCTCCCGCAGGGAGACGGAGCCCTGGCTCCAGCCGGGGCTGCTCCAGCCCAGCTCCGCCCTGACTCGCTGCCCCAACTGCCAGCTGGCCGGATGGCCGGACGGGAGGCCTGGAGTGACACTTGTTCTTCAGGGGGCCTGAGGCAGCCCTGAGCAGGGCTGCTCGCTCCTTTTCGTGGAGCCCCGGCTGGCTGGCCCGGGTGGGGGGCTCTGCAGGGCTCCCTACAGCTGGGGAGCCCGTCCTGGGGGCGCAGACCTTCCTCGAGGACCACGAGGTGCGTCCTGTCCTCCTGTCTGGAGGCCTCGGGGAGATGACGGCTTCCGGCGAAGGGGAGGGCACTCTGCCGCCTGCTGCACTGTTTGTTCATATTCCTATTTCCCTGCCCATGTTTCTCGTTCCAGACTGTGTAATTAGGTGTCCAGGGGTGTCTCTGATTCTGTTCCGATAGAATTTGCCTTGTTTAATCGGTAACAGGATGGCTGCCTCTGACAGCTGTTTTTCCTAGGGAAAAAAAAAAGGCTGTTAGGGATGGGGTGAGTTGGGAGGCGGCTCGAATCGGGCTCCTCGGCTTCAATTTGCCTTTGGCACAGACGTGGGCGGTGACCCCCGGGCCCGTCCTGTTCCCTTCGCGGGCCTCAGTTGGCCCCTCTGCAGAACGCGGGCCCCTGCGATCCCGCCGCCGGGCCTGTGAACCACGGGCACCTTCACCTGCAGCGGGGAGTGGGCGGAGCTCGCCCAAGATCATTCACGGATGCGTTTAAATCCAAGGTGGCATTTTAATCACTGTGTTCTTAATTGTAATTGCCATTTAATTAGATTAATGATAATTAATAACGTTAATAATGCACTGTCCTTTGGGATGATGACATTGCAAAGCCGCCGTCCGGAAGTGGGGCTGGGCTGTGCTGAGTCGCCTCCTCCCTTCGTGCCCCCCACCCCCTCCGCCGCACTTTGTCTCCCTGATGACGTGTGTTGCGCACGCTGGGCGGGGATGGCCTCTTGTCACCGTGGACGCTAGGCCACTAAGTGCTCCGGAGGGCCAGGGACCCCGGCGGGCGATCCGTACCCTCGCCCCCGACACGGAGACGGACGGGCCCAAGGAGGACGCTGAGCGTGCGGGAGGGGAGAAGCGATGAGAGCTGGGTGCATAGGCGCTCACAGAGGTGCCCCGATGGATGAATGAATGAATGGCTTTAGTCCCTGGCCAGGCGAGGTGACCAGGCTAACCGGCCCCCCAGGAGGCAACTGTGCTTGCACCCCGTCTCCCCAACCAAGTCCAGCCCAGTCTGACTCGTAACAGGGTTCACATATGCCCTCTCCTCCCCGCCCTCAAGGCCAGAGCCCTGCTTGAAGCCACCACCGAGGCTTGCCTGGAGTAGAGCGCCAGCCCCCTCTCCTTCCCTTCCAGCCTCCTGCCCAACCCCCTTCCATGCTTCACACACGAAACGGGGGGGGGAGGGGGGGGACTTTCAGACTCAAAGGTTCAGAGCCCTTCCAGGCCCCTCTGGGCCTTCCACACAGAGCACAAGTCCTTGGCCTTGGCACTTGAGCTTTCCCAGTCTGACTCCTGCCCATGTCCCCGCCCCCTTTTCTACTACCTCCTCTCCTCCCTCCCCTGCCTACTCACCCTGCACTTCCTCAGCGTCCTTCCTCCCTCCAGGCCTTTGCCAGGCTCCTCCCTCTGCAACCTCCTCCCCTGCCCAACTCTCTACCCCTCAAAACCTCACCACCCTTCATGGTTGAGTTCAAGTGCCTCCTCCTCCATGATGCCTTCCATGATACCCCAGGAAGAGGGAACTGCTAGCAATGTCCTCACTGTGCGCACGCGCCTGCATGCGTGTGTGCGTGTGCGTGTGCGTGTGTGACAGAGAGACAGTACCCTCCCTCCTGCCTGCCATGCGGACTGCCATTAGAGTGTTGGGATACGTTTTGCTGACCACTCTAGGGCTCTGAGGTCAAGACTCCGCTCTTACCCAGAAGAGTTGTGTGACCATCCAGCCTCTTCCCTTTTTTTCCAAGCCTTGGTTTTCTCATCTATAAAATGGGGATAGCAGCTTGCCCTTCAAAGGCTGTGGTGACAACTGGATTTGGGTGTGTACTGCCCCCAGCTCAGAGCTGGGCTCTTTCCTGCCTCCCTGCCTCTGCCCCTCTGGTCGCCTCTCCCGGGAGGCCCTCCCGTCTTCTTACCTGGTGAAGTTCTGCTTGTCCCCTCATCCCTGGGCCGTGGCTGCCTCCTCCTGGAAGCGACAGGGACCGGAACTACCAGAACTACCGCTTCCCACCCTGACTCAAGCTGCTTTTGTATCTGTCACTCTGACCACCACGAGCCCTGGCTAGGTGTCGGCCACTCCAGTGGGCCAGAAGGGATGTAAGAATAAGGACAGGAGGGGCCCATATCCTGCTGCATCTGTGGTAGCGCCTCCTCCATGCAGGCCGCCAGCTGGGTCCTCTGTCCTTTGCTCTGCCGTTCATCCCTTCATCCCTTCTTCCTTCCCCCATCCCCTCCCTCCCTCCTTGACTCAGTCATTATATTCCGTGCACACTCCCTGAGACCAGTTCCTTTCTCTGCTTAAAACTCTCTGATGGCTTCCCATTGTGTGTGGAAGAAAATCCAAATTCCTCCCTGCGGCTAACAGGGCCTCATACAGCCTGCTCCCTGCCCACTTCAGCAAACTCCTCTCCTCGGTCTCCTCATTCACAAGGCACCTGGTTGTTCCTTAAATATGTAAATCACACTCCTGCCCCAGGGCCTTTGCACTTGCTATTCCTGCTGCCTAGAATCCTATTCCCAACTTCCACTGGCGGCTGTTCTGCTGGTCAATCCTGTCTCAGCTCCGGCCTCCCCTGCCCATCCAGACCAGAGTAGCTACCCTTCCTTCCAGTCTCTCTCTTTTATTTTCTGCATAGCTCCCAGAGTCGGCTGGAGCCACCTTGCTGGTTTGCAGGACGAGGAGCCTTGTTTGTTCTCTATCTCCAGAGGCGCACGTGGGGCCCGGCCCAGGCTAGGTGCTCAGAAAAGATTTGCTGAGGAGATGTTGCAGGGGCTCCTACTGGGTGGCAGCCCCGTGCTGGGCCGTCCACGCAGACATGGAGGAAAAGCAGCCCCCACCTCGGGCAGCTCACAGGCCGGGTCTGGAGAAGAAGGCTCACCGGGGGCCTGGGCAGTGCAGGGAGGGGCCACAGGAGGAACGGGGGTCTTCAGGGCGGACGGCAGAGTGCGCGGGGTTCTCAGGGCCTCTGCCCGTCGTGCTCTGGCTGCTGAGGGGTGTATCTGCCTCTGTCTCTCGCAGGAGGCTGGGGGGCCATGGAGAACAGGACCTGCCTCCTGCCCCCAGGGAGGGAGCCGTCTGGCCCCAGGCTGGTCTGGAGGGACAGTAGAATCCTCCGAGGGGCGAGTGAGGCAGGTCACAGGGCAGGAACCCACGGGCAGAGGCCCCGGGGCGAGGGAGCATCCCTGAGGCTGTATGCATGGGCTGGACAGTTGCTCAGGCGCTCCCCNAGCGCCTGTTGTATGCGGGCACACTGCTCACCCTTTGCTCTTAAAGGACCTCGGTGTGGGTGTTCGCTGACGGAAGGACTGATGCCCTCCTAGGTTTGCTCATTCATTCTGGAAGGCATAAAGATGAATCAGCTTGCAGTCCGGTGGGGAAGGTGTGGAAGGATGTGGGTAGCGATGGTATGACCACCGATCCGCACTTAACGGTTGGTCAAGCACGTTCTACGTAGCAGCTTGTCACAGATCTAGACAGTGAGTAGTACCGAATAGCGCCATCTCCCCATCTTATGGATGAGGAAAACGAGGCTCACTCAGAGAGGGCAAGTGTCTCATCCGGTTCACAGGGCTGGGGGAGGAGCAGGGCTGGATTTGAACCCAGGGAGCCTGTCTCCAGCACCCACTGGTCCACCGGGCCCGCCTGGTGAAGCTGGTTTTCGTATCTTTTAATCTTCCTCCATTTCGGAGAGACGTTTGCTTGCAGCTGGTCAAAGCAGGAGCCCGTCCTCAGGCCTTGCTCCCCAGAGGGCTGGGCTGAGGTGAGGAGGGAAGGCAGCTGGCCCAGGCCATGTCCTGTCATGGCCACTTAATGAGCTTAACTGATAACCACGGGCTCAGGCAGCTTGCCAGCCGTGCCCGTCCATTTGGCCAGGCTTCCTGGTCTCGCACCATCAGCAGGGGGAGGGCAGCAGGGGGGCCGAGGGAGGGCCCTGAGGACCCCCAGTCGTCTGAGTGAATAGCTGGCATCTGTGACACAGCTGTGTGACCTTGGACAAGGCCTCTGACCTCCCTGGGCTTCCTTTTCTTATTTAGAAAACAGAGGTGAGTGTGACAACATCGGAAGATGGTGCTGGCGGCAGCGGCCTTCAGTTCAGGGACTAGATGGGACATAGCAGGCGATCAGGCAAATGTCCACCCCCCCCACCCCCGCCTTTTGAAGGTCTCAAGAAAAACCATCGCAGCCTCGGAACACTTGAATAAAGCAGAACAAGGCTGCTGTGGTAGGGTGGAAGCAGACTCTCACCTGGCTGTCACCAACTGAGGGGGTGGCCTTCATCCCACGTGTGTCGGGGCCTCAGTGTTCTCATCTGCAAAATGGTTTGGTGCTAGTCTCCACACCACAGGACTGTAGGGAGGAGTCAATGAAACGGTGCATACCAAGTGATCAGCACAGAGCCAGGCATTTAGTCGGTGCCAAATAAAACATAGCCGACCCTACGGTGGCATGGGAGAATCTGCTGGATCTGCGAGACCTTAGGACAGTCACCTCCATTCTTAGGGCCTCTGTTTTCTCACGCTGACCCAAGGTCCGCGTCCCCCCAGCGATTGCTCTTCCTGGATTTCAGCCACTGTCTCCTCTGCAACCCATCTAATCCGTATCAGCGGGCAGGGGGCGGAGTCTCCGTAGCCGTGGGGAGCGGAGGCAGGGCCTGGGGGTGGGCGGGCAGATTTATTGCAGCCATTCCTCTCCCCCTGCAGCGCCTGCTTTCTAATGAAATTTTACGGCAGGTGNATTTATATACTGAGCAGCTCTCTCTGGCGGCCCCACCCGACTCTGGTCGGGTCGTGAAGTTGCTCCCAGCCCTCGGTGCTGGGAAAGGCTCCTGGGGCAGGGGCCCCTCCCTGCATGGTGACCCGTCGCTCTGCCTCAGTGTGTCCCAAATCTCGTCTCTAAGAGACCACTTCCTCCTGGCCCACGGCACCAGCCTCTTCCTGGGGTCCCTGCTAACATGCTGTTGTCCGCCAGTCCTCCACCAAGCAAAGGGGCCTTCTCAAAATCAGATCACATTCCTTCTTTGCCAAAACTGCTCCGTGGTCCTCAGGGCCCCCCGGGATCTGGCCCCTGCCCACCTCTCTGGCCCTCTGCCCCCGCAGCCCTTGCCTCGCTCCTGGGTCCAGCCACTGTGGCTTCTTCCCGCTCTTCTCCGGAGAATGATGGTGCTCTCTCTCCACCTCAAAACCTTTGCGTCTGTGCCTCTGCTTAGACCCTCTTTCCAACTAGCTCGGGCCACCGGGCTCCTGGATGGCATTCAGAGCTTAGCTCAAAAGCACTTCATTGAAGGGGACTTCTCAGACCACCCAGAGGTCCCCGTTGCTAGTCTACCCCCGCCATGCACCGTGTTCGGTCCTTTCTAACACCCTGTACTCACTCCTCCGGTGCATCTGTCTGCATGTCTATGGTCCTTCTGTCTGTCCCACGAGGACGGGAACTCCTTGAGGCCAGGGACAGCATCTGTCTTGTTCCCCACACGGCTCGTGGTGGGTGTTTAGTCGATGATGGGGTGGGAGTGGCGAATGATCACCTGGGTGCCCTGAGCTGGCCGCAGCTGTGGATGTCCACAGGCTGACGTCCCAGAGACCCTCTCATTCGGTCCTGGAAGGAGAGCCCAGATTGCAAGAGGGTGAGGGCCATGCTCCTGTCTCACGGAGGCGGGGCTGGGGGCCTCAGTGTCCTGCCCTTCTGCTGCTGAGCATCTCCAGGAGCCGAGCCAGGCTGAACAGAGCATTCCTCGGCTGTGGCCAGCCCCTGGCCCTGGCTTCTGCAGACCCCCTCTGGTGGCTTTTCCCATCTGCTCCCTGGAGCTTCAGAACAAAGGCGCTGGGCTACGAAGCCTCTCCAGAGGCCTCCCACAGCCTTCCCGCCGCCTTACACCTGGTGGCCTGGCTCGTGCGGCTATTACCAGCGTTTCTGGGCCTGTTTACTCCCCTGCGAGGCCGGATCTCGCTGTAGGGTCAGATCTGAGGACTGGGAGAGCCTGGGGGAAGATGAGGAAGCTCTGTGACTGGACACGAACCCAGGCTCCCCGAGAGCACAGGGGAGCCACATGCACGTGGCTCTGTGGGTTCTGCCACAGCCGGAGCTCACGAAACCTGTGTGCTGCTGACCCCAGGGTCGTCTGGGAGTCCCCTAGGTTCCGTGCTTCACCCGGCCCCCGCCCCTTTGCCTGTGCACTTGCCTCTGCCCCGAATGACTTGCTACCTCTTGTGTTTTGAGACTCATGGCCATCTTAAGACCCCTGTGAATGTCACTCAAGGTACAGATATGGTGCGTCAGCCTGTCTTCCTGATCCCTCCTGCCAGGTTTGGGGGCCCTCACGGTCCCTCACCTCTTTTGAGGAAGCTCATTATTGCTTCCTTGTGATGCCCTGTCGGGCCACCATGGGGAGTTAACACTGCCTTTCAGCTGGGTGTGTGCCCCCCACGCCCCGCCTGGGGCCGGGCACAGAGCAGGTGTGCAGCAGACGTGCCCTGGGAGGTGACTGGAAGGGGGCGGCGATGCCTAACACGGGCTGGGGGTGGACAGTGAGGGGTTCAAGCTCAGTGAATGGGGGGAAGGTAAGCAAGGACCCTCACTACAAGGTGCTTGAAGGCAGCTCCTCCTCTCATTACTGCAGAGAGAAAGCTGAACCTTCCAGAAGTTTCTTGGACTTCCCTCTTCCCGTGGTACAGCAGCCGAGGCCACATTCACATGGCTGAATCATCCCCAGCCAGAAAACCTGGCATTAGGGTCCCCACACAGGCGAGTACCGCAGCCGCTGCTCGGGTGTGGGAGTGAGGGGCTCCGGGGGCAGGGACCCTGCCCAGCCTCGGGTCCCTGCAGAGCCACGCTGAAGGTTTCTGCTTCCAGGGCACCCTGCAGGGACAGGGTGGCCTCCCAATCCCCCGTGGCCACCTCTCCAGCCTCACTGGAGCCCCTTCTCTGCTGGCTGGGAGACGGTGCGGCTCTGAGGTCAGGAGTGTGGGCTTCGGAACCAGTCAGCTTACGCTCCGGGCCCAGCTCGGTCACTTTAGCAGCCACAGACCCTGTCATTCTGGGTTTGTGAAATGAGACTGATGATGAAAGTACCTGCCCCTTAGGAATTGAGGGTTAGATGAGCTAATTCCAGCGAAGTACTGAGCTCATAGAAAGACTGTGATGAGTATTAGCAGATATGGCGCACACGCAATAAATCCATTCTTCTCAAGCACTAAATGACTCCGCTCATAAAAGAAATGCAGATGAAGACAACAAACTCTGTTGCCGTCGGAGACGCAGAGACAGGAGGGCGGTCGCTGCGTGGGGGAGGGTGCGGGGTGGCGCGCGCACACACACACACACACACACACACACACACACACAA
>NW_027532409.1:4920066-4923779 GCF_008692635.1 Crocuta crocuta
GAGGGCGGGGATGGGGGCGGGGGGCGGGGTGGCGCGCACACGCCGTCCGCAGAGGGCAGGCAGCGTGGCGATTCATATCACGGTGGAAAATGCACATTCTGACTTGGTGATTCTGCTTGGGGATTTAAAGGCACACGTGTGTGGAACGACGTCCTTTACAAGGATGTTCACTCTGGCATTGTCTTAGCCAAAGATCGGAGTCACCTAAATGTCCACGCACGTGGTTAAATTCGGCAGGGCCACCAGCAGGGACGGGAGGGAAGGTGGGGATGGGGGCCCTGTGTGCGTTTGGTGGGTGCAGAGCAGAAAGCAAGGTGCAGGGCAGAGAACAGGATATGCTAACATCTGTATTAGATGATGTATATTCATTCACTTGAAAAGCTCCCTGAAAGGATATTCTAGCTATTTAGCCGTGGTTGCCTCTGGGGAGGGGCGCTGGGGGGCAGGAGATTCTCGCACTGGATACCGTTAGGGACCTTCCGAAGTTGATACCAAGGGTACGTGTCACTTAATCAAGCAAGAGGTGGCTGGAGATCGCTAGCCTTTTCCTTAGCACAGACAACGGGGGGGTCCACCGCCCCGACCAACCACTTTCTGTGAGTTCCAAGGAGGAGGGCGGATTGAAAAATGTGGCTCTGCTCTTACTCTACTGTTGGGTAAGGAAATCTAAAATTTTTTTTTTTAATGTTTTTATTTATTTATAGGAGAGAGAGAGAGACAGCATGAGCAGGGGAGGGTCAGAGAGAGAGGGAGTCACAGACTGAAACAGGCTCCAGGCTCTGAGCTGGCAGTCAGCACAGAGCCCGACGCGGGGCTCGAACCCACGAACCGCGAGATCATGACCTAAGTGAAAGTCGGACGCTTAACCGACTAAGCCACCCAGGCACCCCTGGGTAAGGAAATCTAATCAAGAAGCTTTTGCCTTTAGGAAAGTCAGTCTCGTCTCCCTGTTGACGCCACATTGATGCTCTTGGTAATGACAGAAGATGCCACCTGGGCACATGCTGCTCTGGGGGTGACCGAAGGGTGGCTCCCAGTTCCCCTGACAAAGCACTTCCCCCTCGCAGATAAAGGAGGAATGTAGCCTGCATGCAAATCTCTTTAAATTAGACATGCCCCATCTTGCTGCCATTGAATTCAGGCGTGCCAACCACTGAGAGAGCAGCAAGCTGTGAAGGAAGAGGTATGTGAAATCCCCACTTCTGTCGTGAAGAAATTCTGGCTAATATTGCTTGAGGGCTACTTTACTGCCATGTTTGGAGAGGAAAAGGCATTTTGTCCCGCTGGGATGCTCGTAGCACTCAGCTACAGGCACAACGATGGCCACGGGGGGCTTGGTTTGAAGGGAAGAGCCAGGAAGCCCCAACGGCGGGCGGGCACAGAAATCCAGTTCAGAACCGGGTAGTCTTTGCTGGAAGTCCAAGAAGTCCTTCTGGGGGGAGGCGGGCACTGCTTGGTGAGGCAGACAGGGTCTCAGCCACGGGCAGTTGCAAGAGGTAGGACCACACCCGGGAGCCAGTGGGTTAGTCAGGTCAGTAATGAGGACCTTCGCCTCGGTCTTCAAAGCTTTTCTTAGCCTTGGGTAGTGGGTTGTTAAAATAAAGCAGAGGGTCAAGAATTCTCCTCATCCCGTGCCTGTGGCCCCACCTCCGAAAGGTAACCCCTTCTGAATTGTAACGGATTATACCTCTTGCTCCCCACAAGCCCGCCTGTCACAAAACTGATGGAAAAGGGGACCCTCCTAGTAAGGTGCAGGTAGGAGTTCAAACTTGCTGTTAGCAGAGGGACTTGTCTAACCACCTCAGGAGGCACCCCCATGCAGGAAGCAAGGTGGGAGAGAACTGTAGGTGAAGCAGTGTGAGTGGCCCGGAGTCCTACCCACCTTCCCTTCTTTATAAAAAAAAATTTTTTTTTTTTAATGTTCATTTTTGAGAGAGAGAGACAGAATGTAAGAGGGGGAGGGGGCGGAGAGAGGGAGACACAGAATCTGAAGCAGGCTCCAAGCTCTGAGCTGTCAGCCCAGAGCCCAGCGTGGGGCTCGAACTCACGAACCATCATGAGATCATGATCTGAAGTCCGACGCCTAACTGAGCCACCCAGGTCCCCCGCCCCACTGCCTTCTATGCTGGCTGCCGAGGGGCTCGTGGGAAACCTGGAGCTTCAGAAGGTGGCCAGAAACCGCTGGACAGGGCTTCTCTGGATGGATGACCGGGTAACAGCGGCTGCCTCGAGGGAAAGGGGAGGCCCAGGGGTCACGGCATGGGAGAGGAGACTCTTCATTGCAAAGTTTTTTGTTAAATTATGAACTTCTGTACAGTGTACAAGCAATCCCTGGCTAAAAACAAACACAGTTTGAAAGACCAAATGACTGTGAAGGACTAACGCTCTCGGAAGTATCATCCTCTGCTCAGAAAGCCTGCAACTCTGTAGTTTACACCTGGACGTGCTTTATTCTCTGTGAACGCGTCGCCACACATCCGAAGAGGAGTGAGGCATAACGTCCATCAGGGATCCGTGACGGTCTTCTAGCAGAGCAGCTTGGTGGAGGGGAGAGCACTGGCTGCGGAGTCAGGCCGCCCTCACTCTGAATGCACGTGCTGCTTAGTGGCCGCGCTCCTGACCCTCCGTCTCAGCTTCAGTAACTTGGGGATGACGACGGAGCGCACGGTAAAAGAAGGGACGTGCAGCAAGGAGCACACAGCACGTGGAGGCTGCTATAGTTACAGAAAAATGAAATGCAGAAAACCTGGGCCTGTAGGGCAATTCTGATTCCGGGCCCTGTCGCACCCGCCCGCCACCTCTCCGGCGGAAGGCCGACCTGGCGGGAAGGACGGGCGCGCTGTGTGTCTTCCCGCCAGGCTGGACAGCAGCGCCCGGCGGGCGGGAGGCATCTTACCTGATGCTCTGCCGCCTGCCCCACGCCGGGCACGACGCAGGCGCGGCCTCACGCGAGTCCCGCCGGGTGGCCGCCTAGAGTGGCACTGCGTTTCCCCCGCGTGGCCGCTCTGGCCAGATGGTGGCGGCGGCCTGGAGCCCGGTACTTGGGGTTTGGCGAGAAGCCGGACTGTGCTGGCTGGCGGTGGCCAGGGGCACACGCAGGGTGTGTGCCGTCCCTCCAGAGCCTGTGTGCTGACCCCGGGCTGACCCTTCATTTTGATGAAATACTGCTTTTCTGAACTGCTTGTTCTCCCACCTCCTCCTCGCTCAGGACTCGACCCTTGGGACAGACTAACGCGTGTGAATGGACGGCCGACTTCCGCAGAGGCGGCCCATTTCCTCACAGCCCATGGAGGGGGTGACGTCGCAGTTCTGAAGCCCCAGCCTTTGAGGGAAGAAAGAAGGAAACCGCCCGCCGTGTGCGGCTCGGGTGACCTGATCGTCCTCGCGGGCACCAGCCGGGTAGAACTGCGCCTACCGTGCGCTGAGGAAGGCACAGCCGTGCCTGGGCGGCCGTTTGCTCCCAGCAGCGGTGCCGAGCCACATGGGAACTCAGGCCACGCCTGCCTGTGGTTCCGGCATCCTGGGGTGGCCCAGGGGACGTTGGCTCAGGTGCCCTCCCCCAGTGACGCTGCTGCAGGGGCTGTGCTCCCCGAGGCTGGCCCCCTGTGCCCCTGGCCTGCCGTTACCATGGACTCTGCAGCTCTGCAGGGCCGGCAGCCCCAGAGCGGTCACGGTCCACGCGCCCCCCCCCCCCTTCCCGGCTGGGGACGGGC
>NW_027532409.1:4924245-4925689 GCF_008692635.1 Crocuta crocuta
CTTCCCGGCTATGGACGGGCGGCCACTTTATGCTGATCCGCTTCGTCCCTGATCTGTTCTCCGAGCCTCAGTTTCCCCACTGGCAGAGGGAGGCCGACCACCGACCTTCCTCGGATGTGACCCGTGAGAGCAGCTGGGAAAGTGCCGGGTGCTGGGAGGGGTGCAAGGAGCCGCTCTGCTACAAAGAACGCCAGCCGGGGGTACCAAAACTAGCTTTAATTCGTCCAAAAGTCACATGGAGCTGTGTAAAAACTTTCCGGGGGGAGGCCCAGAGAGAGTCCGTGCCGCCTGAGGCCTCGGGGTCTCTAGAAATTCTCCAGCAAGCCCAGGATGCGCTTTTGCTCGTTCTCCCGGAACTCCGGGCTCCGGCCGTCGCCGATGTTGTCTGCGTACTCTGCAGGGAGAAAGGCAGCGTCAGGCACAGATCTGAGATGTGCCCGCCGTTGTGGCTGGGCCCCTCTGCACCCCTCCCTAAATCCCAGCTCCTGCCGAGGCCCATGCTCTTCGAATGCCTCTGATAAGCCCCCCGGAGGGCGCCGTGGCCAAACTCCTGGGTCCTGCATTCGAGGTGACCAGCGAACAGGGCCCAGCCCACTTCTGCTGACTCAGAGTCCTCCCGCCACGCCCCTTCCTCACTCACTGTAGTCACAGTGTGGGCAGCGGAGGCCTGCTGTGGGCAGGGCCCTGGGCAGCAGCGGCACCACGCAGGAACCTGTTAGAAATGCGGATCTGGGGCCCTCACCAAGACCTGCTTATTAGCCTCCGCAGTCGTTTGAACAAGCCTTCCAGGCAATGATAATGCACACTGAGTTTGAGAACCGCTATCTGACGCAATGGGGATAAAGTAGTGATCAAAATACACGAAAATCTCTGCTCTCTAGTGGGGGAAACAGCCCACAAGTAAGTACAGAGACAGGGTGAAGGCCTCACGGATTCGAAGGGAGCCTGAAGCAAATTCGTGTGTCGTGTCCGGGAGGGAGCGAGCGGAGGGACCAGCGAAGAGGCTCTGAGCGGGGAGCTGGCCTGGCCCGGTGTGGAGGGGGCGGGGCTGCGGAGGTCCGCGTGGCTGGAGCTTGGCGCCAGGACAGGAAGGGGTGGGCACATTTCCCCGTGACCAGAGCCATGGGGGCGCTCTAAGCGCAGGAGGGACAGCTCGCTCCAGCTGCCGTGCGGGAGAGGCCCTGAAGGGCACAAGGGCCGAAAGGGAGAGGGGATCTGATGGTGGCTGGGGCCAAGACCGTCACAGGGGGTGAGAGGTCTTCGGAGTTTACACGCATTCTGAAGCTGGTCCAGCAGGATTTAGACAGGCTGGAAGTGGGGTGCTAGGGACAGATGCAGACACTCACGTCAGCAAGGAGTATGACAGGGTAGAGGAGGAGGTGACAGTGAGCCGGCGTTCCCCCAAGGCCGAGGAGGGCGGGTGCTGCAAGGAGGGGTCAGGGTA
>NW_027532409.1:4926115-4969301 GCF_008692635.1 Crocuta crocuta
AGGATGGGTGTGGGGGAAAAAGGGCCAGCGCTGGGGAGGGCCCGCCCCTGGGGGAGGAGGAGGAGGGTACCAGGATGACAGTGAGGACCGGATGTCCAGAGAACACAATCAGAGTGTCAGGGCATGCCACCACGCGATCCACTTACCCTGTGACCCCAGCACAATGCTTATAACCCCAGCTCTCTATGTCATGTTCAAAAGTATCCCCTCAAATTACAGTCACCCTGGTTTTAGGAGGAGGGGGTATGAGGCAGAAGGGCTGTAGAACTTATGGGCTTCCTGCAGTGACCCCCAGGAGCAGGGACACAGGACGTGGAGGAAGGGAGGACAGGGACCTTCCTGCCCACAGCCCCACGGAGGGGAGACGGGTGTGACGTCACGGGCTGGGCTCGAACCCGTCTCCGGCTCACCGTTCTAAGTGACCTTGGGGGGTGTCCGCTGAAAATGTATGGAAGGTACTTGGCAAATGACAGATATTCAAGGCATACTAGTTCCCTCCCGGAGCCTCCCTTGCTCTGGCCAGCAAGGTCACACGGGGAGACCCCGCGTACCCCTGCAGGCCCATCTTAAGAGCCATCTCCTCTGCGGAGCCTGCCTGGTCATCTCTTCCTCCGGCTCCTGTCCTCAGGCCCGGGTCCCCATCACAGGCCTGCCTTCTAGACCGTCCTGCACTCGCACTCCTCTCCCTCTACACGGGGAGTTTCAGGAAGGCAGGGGCACGTATCTTACTTTTAGCTAAACAGCCGGCAGAGTCAGCCGTCGGGGTGGTGTGGGGGACCGGCTCTCAGAGCAGGTGGACCATGGGGACCGCTTGCGTCCCTGCCCTGCTCTCTGCTCCCCAGACCGGGCAGTTTCAGGAGGAACAGACAACTCTGGGCAGGAGGCTTTTACATAATAAAACATCTGCTGATCCAAATCAGACAAAGACTGGGGAGAGAGAAGAGAGTGTGCAACCCCCACCCTCACCGTGCTGGGGAATAATTCTGCTCCTGCCACTTCTTCATTTTTCCTCCTTTCCCTTTATTACTTTGGACATGTGCCGGAAAACGGGATTTGGGATTCAGACATGTGCCAGCTGTGTGTCTCCCCCTGGAAATCATCCTCTTCCGTTAGATGCATCCATCACCTCCACCAGCAAATGGTTGTGATGCCTTCTATTAAGGCCTCTTAAAGAGAGGGCTGCGGCGGTGGGAGAGCAGGGTCTGGGCTGCGGAGACGGCTATGAGGCTTTACACAAATGCTATCTCTTACTCACGTGTGAATGATCTAGTCGCTGCCCCAGGAGAGAGAGAAATGACCATTACAGCATTTAATACCCCCAGAGGCATGGTCTGGAAGTAAGAGTCTTAATGGATTGAACTAACACTTTGCTCTCCTAATGTATTCTCAGACCCAGGAGGGAGGGAAGCAGAGAAACAGTCTGCTCCTTTGGGGCAGTGATTTTCCGAGTCAAGCCAGCTTCCTGTAGGAACCTAATCTCTTTCCAGAGACCCACAAGGCAGAGGAAACCAAAGTCTGTGTCAGGCCCCTTGCTGAACCACCTCGGCCAGGCCTTGGAAAACACAAGCACGCACCCGCCGGCCAGACTCCTGTCGCCTGTCACTCTGTGGAGGAGGAGGAAACCATCGGCCTAGCTGTTCTCTGGGAACGGCGCAGGTACAACGTGTCTCCCACCCTGGGTGTGCTGGGCAATCCCACAAGGGAGAGAACGCCAGGTCTGTTTGCAGACGAGGAAACAGGCTTGTTAGAGAACTGGAACAACGGGCTCAAGTTGGGGCCAGTGGAGAGGCTGAAATTCAACCCAAAATGTGTGTGAGAAGGCGCCCGAGAGAGCCAGTAGATGGGGGGAGCCAGTCCCCGAAGCGGCACCCCCTTACCTAGGCAAAGTCCCACCCTGCCCAGTCCCTGTCCTTTGGGGGAAGACTGCTCTGTGCGTGCTCCAAAGCGGTACAGCCCCCTCCCGGGCTCCGGGCTACAAAGTCCTCCTAAGGGTGAGACTCTAGACGCCGTGTCCTGTGGGAAAAGGGCCTCAGTGGCCCCAGATGCGGAGCAGGTCAGAATGTCAAAGTGCAGAGCTCTCAGAAGCGTAGGACAACTCTGAAGGGCAGGTGACTGGCCAGGGTCCCACAGCAAGCCAGCCACACGGAGCGAGGCCCTGAGCCAGTTCTGCCGAGGCCCTCGTGTTCCTCCGCCACCATCGGCAGCCGGCACGAGCGGTGCCCTGTGCCCTCGCCCTCCGCCCCTTACCCCTGCTCAGCCTGTTTCCAGAGGAGAATCCTATTTGGAGCAAATCTGGGTGGTGGCAGCTACCTCTAGTTATTATAGCTGCCGCAGCAGTTTATAAATATTGAACAGATTCCTCCCAGAGGTCTCGGGAAAGAGTTCTCTTTGTGTGTGTGTGTGTGTGTGTGTGTGTGTGTGTGTCTAAGAGGGGAACCGGGAAAGAGTTCTCTTTGGGGTGTGTGTGTGTGTGTGTGTGTGTGTGTGTGTCTGAGAGGGGAAGAGAGAGTTTGGGAAAAAGAGAGATGCTAGAGGGGAAGAGAGAGTTTGGGAAAAAGAGAGATGCTAGATGGAGGGGGAACCAGGAGTGGGGGGAGAATGGGTAAGAAGAAGGCGAGTCGGGCTGGGGAGAGTGAGAAAGAGGGTGCGCACATCAACTTCCTTCACTACTTCCCCAGCACTTTCAAATGCTCTTATAATAAAGGCTTTGATGGAGCTCAAAAACAGGCAGCAGTGCTGAACGCATAAATATTAAAGCAAACTTTAGACAGCAGGTTTACTATTCAGACATGGAATACAAGCTGTTCTGTTTATGTTAAGAGGGAGAGGGAGGGGCCTGGGCTGGCGGATGGGGAGAACTGTCTTCAGGACAGGGACCTGGGCCGCACTCACAAGCCTGGGTCAGGCCCCTGAAGCCTAAGCTTTAACCGCTCATCTTTTAAAAAGTGCAGGAGGAAGAGGGAGAGGGGGAGAAGGACACCCGTATTTTCACACTGAAAACTCTGGATGACGCAGACATAACCACAGACTAGGACCTGGGAAAGGAAAATCCAGGTCTAACAGATTCCTTAATGACAAGGATGAACTTGGAAGGTCTAATGGTACACTTCCCTAGGGGAAGAACAGGGACATCAGGGATTTCATTAAAATGAGACCCATTTAAAGGAGAAGGAAACATACCTTTTGCTTCTCACGCTAACAGGGGTCATAGGGTTGGAACAGGCCCCCCTCCGGCCCTGAGGAGCTGGCTGTGGGTACTGATCTACCACCTTTCCTGCCTGCCCCTGAGTCTGGGCTGCTGTGAGCTCCGGGTCAAAGGATTAAGGCCAAGGACGTCGGAAGGGAGGAGCCTCTATTTGCTGAGTACATACTCTGTCCCAGGTGCCCGACTGTAGTTCAACTTCAGCCTTCCTGAGGGACAACGCTCACATCAGGTTTGTATTTTACAGAGAGGAAGCTAAGCCCCAAACGTATTAACTGCTGACTTACCCAGACTGACACAGACACACACAATTGTGCTGGTGGTCTGGGAGGCTCAGATCAGATCTACTTATTACTGGACAAGCTCACACACTGATCACAGCAGTAAAGGTAGCTGACGTTTATCAGGCACGTATCACACGCCAGCCGTGCATCAGCGCTGCGCATATGGAACCTCCCGATTCTCACAGAACCTTTTGAGGCGGGTTATCTCCATCTCACAGACGAAGGACTACGGCTTAGAGAAAATAAGTAGCTATCGAAGGTCAAAGGCAGGCCTCTCGCCAGGATTCTGTCCTGCCTCCAAACACCTAGTGGTCATGGTAGCCATGACCTGGTACGAGTCACACACACATCAACATGTCATCAAAAGAGAAATCATGTCAGCTTCTGCAGCTTCGAAATCGCAGAGGCAATGCTCGGGTTACCGAGAGCCCCAAATCAATATAGAGATACATGTTATGAGTTTCTAGAGGAGATTTCAAGCCATAAAGAATAAAAGCAAAGCAAAGGACCAGTAGCCAATTTCTGAAAGCATTTTGGAGTCTTTGGCTCAGTCCTTCTGCCACCAACATTAGAGTTCTGAGTCAGGAACCCTCTGTCTCCTCGGCACAAGAGCCAGCAGCCGCGTGGTCTTCCGGCAACTGTCACCAGTGACTCAGGCATTGAAGAGACCGGCCCGCCGCTTCACAGCTACCCTTGGCACAAGGATTTATACTAGAGAGTATTCCCAGGTTTCGGTTCCTAGGCTGCATCCAAGGAGATGACCACGCAATGAGGGACGCCCACATCTGCCTACAGAGGTCCTGCGCATGCTTCCGGAAGCCACCTTCTTGGCGGATCAGCTTCATGGAGACAGAAAGTACCCGGGTGGCTGCCAAGGACTGGGGGAAGGAGAGCAGGGGGAGTGAGGGTTTAATGCGCACAGGGTTTCAGTTCTGCAAGATGAAAATGAATTTTGTGGGCAGACGGTGGTGATGGTTAATGGTAAATCTGATGTGTATTTTACCACCAGCAGCAGCAGCACCACCACCACCACACACACAAAAAGTACCTCCTCTGTGCAGCCTCCCTGGATCTTTAAGCTCCTTTTAATCTGCAGCAGAATTAACGAGCACGGACATCATTCTGCTATGTGTACTGATTAGCTTCTTCACCTATGATGGGAAGGGCCCAGTGTCTCGTTCATTTTAGGAGGCCCCCCCCCCCCCACCCCCAGGGCCCTGTGAGGCCTAGCAGGTGCTCTATAAGGGCAGCCGCCCTAAAGTTTCTTTCTTAAAAGATGGTAAGACTGTACCGGGCAATCAACAACGTTAGAGGTTTCCTTTCTGTCAGAGGGAAGACCGACTGGGTATATAGTTTTGAGTTTCGATCCAGTTTCCAACATCACTACCAACTCGGGTAATGTCTCTCGCCCTCCGTAAGTCTTGTTTTTCCCGTCTGTAAAACGGGGACTGTAATCCTGCTTCCCAGGGCTGTTGTGAGAACCAGAGAAGATACGTGGAAAGCCCGGCACACAGGAGCACAGAGGATGCGCTTCGGGCCGAGCACTCTGCCTACGGTGGTCCTGGATTTCTAGAACAGCACAAAGAAGCCGGAAGCACGACCTCAGCACACATCCCCAAGAGGCATTAACTGAGCCCTTGCCCCGCACCAGTCACGGGCCAGGCGCAAAACGAGAGGCAGGAGACGGCACTGCCCGTGCGGAGCCTGTGGTGTGGCCTGCCCTGCCTCCGCAAGGAGACTGTCGTCTCCTACGTGGGCACCACGGTGCTCAGGCCCCGAGCCGCTGTCAGCTCCAGGCAAGGCTGGACCTCAGGAGCGCCGGGTAAGCAGTGTGCAGAAAGAGGGACTTTAATGAGCCATCAATTATTCGCAGCTCTCTTGGCACCCCCAATAGGAAAGGAGGGAGGAAAATCCGTGAGAAAGGGGACTGAGATACAAGGGGAAAAGGCCCCTGCTGGGCTTGCCTCATCAGCGTTTTCCTGAGACCTCAAGGGATACATCAGCTGTCATCCTGCCAGCAAAACTTAGGAAATATGTGGGCCATAAAATCAAAGAAAAAGCTTGCATCTAATTAGTATGTTAAAAAAAAAAAAAGGAAGCAACTCAAACTGAAAAACAAAATTAAAATCAAAGAGGACAGACTGATGAGCTGGTTTTCTTTATGAGGCTTTGTTTTTTCAAACCTTTTGATGGAATGAAGGGTGGAGGGAGAAGGGGGAGAGAGTGGAGGCCTTTAAGGGAGGGCCTGAACAGAGCCTCGCTGCCACTCCTGGGGTGACTCAGCTCCACCACCCAAACCGCAGGCAGGAGGGCTTCCCGAAGGAGGGAACGAGCCAGGGCGGGCCTGCGGGTGGGAGTGGGTCGAGAATCCTTCATTATATCCTTAACCTTCCATCTGGGGAGAATCGGGATTTGATTTTTTCAAGTGGTCAGTGTCCTGTGAGAGCCTCTTTGCCCTGGGCAGGGGTGCCCTACGAATCCCCTCTAGTTTCCTTACACAAGCCACCATGTCCTGTCTTAGCCCCGGGCCTCTGCTTTCCCTGCGTGGGATGTGCGTTTCCCTCTAGGACACAGTCCCAGTCCTGGGGAGGAGCCTGTCCCTCCTCCGGGATGCCCCGCTGAGGCCTGTGACTCTAGACTGCTCCTTACCACTCGTCAGTGCACTGCTGGCAACTTCAACTAGCACTTATCACACTGTAATTAGTTTCGAGCCGCTCTCCCCACCAGACTGTGAACGCCTCGAAGATGCGGCTCTTGCTTCCTCTTCTTTGCACCTCCAGTCCTGAACGCAGAGCCCGGCACCCAGCAAGGCCAGCGGAGTAGCCGTCGGGGCGTGTGTTTCATGTAGCTGGGATCGTGGCTGGGCACTCATGCATCCACGGTCCCCCAGATACTGTAACTTCCGTGAGGGCAAGCGTGTGACACCTCGGCGTGGTACCTGACACCGTGCTTAGCCCTGAGGAGGGTGTTGGCCAGCGGTGGCCACATGCAACGTGCACGGGGGTAGGGCTGAGTCTGACGGTGTGTGAGATACTCACCGGGTGCCCCTTTTGCGCCCGGCACTGCTCCGGGTGCTGAGGAGGCACAGTGAACAAGCCAGCCAACGTCCCTTCGTCACAGAGCTTACATTGTAACGTAGGAGACAACACAAAGCGAGTAAACAAATACATAAATAAAAACAATTACAGACTGTGATAAGGGCTAGGAAGGAAATAAACTGGGCGCTCTGACGGGAAGGAACAGATGGGGAAGACGGTGCGGGCTCAGGATGGCGTGTGGAGGCGGCGCTGCCGGATTTACTGCCCACCGGCTGGGCTGGGCCCTGGAAGGGGGGGCCGAGGCCTGGCCGGGGCTCTGGCGGAAGAAAGCAACCAAGGAGAGGACCGAGGGTGGCGGAAGCGAATGGGGCGTCTGTGCCCACCGCCGCTTGAGGCCCTGGGGGGCTGCACCCGAGGCCGAGGGAGAAGGAGGCCGGCTCACGACAGCTGGACACTCTGGATAACCTAAGGTACACGTCTTAGGGTTTCTCAAAGAAAAACACCCACCTACTACGTGTCAGTACCCGTTAAAAACAGCTTTTCCTCCTCAGAAGATCACTGTTTTGATTACAGGGCTGGAGGTGCGGGGAGAAGCCTGCATGCAGGAGAGGAGAGCTGAGAGTAATAAAAAGTTCTAATTGAACAAGTGGGCGTTCAAAGTAAATGCCATTTAAAAGCTGGAGCTGCAAATCACCACAGCTACACCTTAGGGAGGAGGCGGCGTGACATGCCGAGCAGTAACTCATGCGAACGAGACACGGAGAAGGAGCACCGTGTGCCACTGTGGAAGGCAAGGTGCTGGGCGCCGTTCACGAGCGGCTTCCCGTTCCCTCTGTCTCTGGGAGAGAAACTAATAGATTCCAATACCCCAAACTCTCCATCTGTGAAGCGGACAGGAGGGATGTACCCCTCCCATGGGGCGGCCGTGCTAAAACATGGGGTTTCCAGCTCCCGCATCTGAGTTGTGCTTGTCTTAGCCTCCAAGACCCAGCTCGACGCCACTTTCACACGATTTCCGTAGGATTTTGGCTGTGCCTCACTTATAATGACAGTGACAATTATCATCATCGTATTTCATAATTGTTATGATAGCTAACATTTACAGAGGACTTATTAAGGGTCAGACATTTTCAGTCTATCATCTTTTTTAATCTTCTCACCCATCCTATGAGGTCACAGAGCAATTGGGTATCTCGCCTGAGGTAACCCAGTAAGGAACAGAGCCAGGATTCAGTTCCGGGAGCCGGATCCTGGAGACCATGGCTTCTAACTTCTCTTCCCTTTATTACATGTACCATTTATCTTCACATTTCATCTCCCACCTATAATGGGACTTATAAGCCACTTACTTACAGGCGAACCCTTTGAGTAAATCTGGCCTAATCCCTTACCTTGGAAATGGGCAGAACGTGGGCCAGAGCGGGGAGTAAAAACCTGCCTGCAGCTACCAGTCTCTCCGGGCTTTCTCTGAACTCTGTCGTTATCAGTACCGCGAAGGTCAATACGGGCCTCTACTGCTGTGTGTGTTAAGTCTGTGCTAAGTGGCCCACGGGCGCAGCTGCACCAGAGTCGAGTTCAGGTACCCTGTGATTGAGAGCCTGCTCACCAGTGGAGGCCTAAGGGCCACTCCATCTGAGTAAGGTCCCAAAGGTGGAACGGCATTTGAGTGACTCCCTGGGACAGGTGAGGGAAGGAGGGACGCTCGCCCGACAGAGCACTATCTGAGTGCCAGCCACTAGACCGGACGCTGTCAGGTGGTAGCTCCTGAACCTTCGCAGAATTTCTTCTACGTCATTCGCACAGCTGGGGGAAGGCAGAGCTAAGGCTCTTTCTGCCCCACCACAGTGCCTAAGACTCACATCCTTCCATCTTGCCTAATTCCAGGCATTTCCCGTTACTTCCCTGTGTTGTCTCTTGTTTGTTAAGTGTCTTTGAAATTCTGAATGGAAGGGCCAGAGGCACAGGATCCCCAGGCTAGTCTTCGGGATCCTGACAAAGACGACCGGGACACACAGTGAACACGATGACACCCCTGAAGTGCAGAGAAGCCGTGCACCGAAGTCCAGGGACCCCGACAGACACTCGAGAAGTAAGCTTTGCCTAGTTCTGATGGAGCCCCACACACAGCAGCACCCAACTCACCCTTGATGATGTGCCTGACGATCTTGATGGAGCTCCCTCGCATGTTCAGGATCTGGTGGACCCTCTGGCGAATCTAGGAGGAAGGGGGAGAGGGGAGAGGAAGGAGAAGCACCGTTTGTCCCGGCAGACCCTGGCACACATCGTGGAGAAAGCACGCACCTCACTGCCACCCCTAAAGAAGAGCCACCCCCCACCTCCCCCCCAGATACAGGGAGTCAAGGGGAGTGAATGGGCTCCTTTCTCAGAGTGTCTGCCTGGGGAGGGGCCCAGGAGGGAGGCAGGCTCGGCAGGCCTGGCAGGGCAGCCCTCCTACCTGGGGCACGCTGGCATTGCAGATCTCCGCCATGATGTAGCAGATGTGCTGAAGGACAAAGAGCCCCGCGTCCAAGCGCCGGAGGTAGAACTCATCCTCCGTGTCGTTGTCTATGATCTCTCCACGCCGGACCATGTCCTGGAAATGGAGGGGTGTTTGGGAATAACAGCTTGGCAGTGAGCAGGGGGAGACAGCAGGCTTCTTGTCTGCCCATGACACACGAAAGAACAGTAGTAACAACAACAACCACAGACCATTCTGCCCCGGATGTCTCCTCCCCCTCCCATCATATCCTAAAGTACCCTTCGTATATTTTCATTTTTAATGGACTGGAGGCCCAGGGAGTCAGATTAAAGCCCATTTTCTTCTGTGCAATGAGTCAAGGCCAAAATGATCTCATCCACATATTCAACCTAAAAAAAAAAAGCTGATAGGGACACAAATCTCAGCTATTTATCTGTTTCCACTCCTTCTATACTTTGTGGTTCCGGCCTCCACAGATCCCTTCTAGAAGGCGTACAGAACTCTCTTTCCCTTCCCAGTCGGGTGAAGCTGGGGAGGGGCGGCCCCTTCTCCACGGCTCCGTCCTGCTACGTTGGTGAGACCGACGCCACAGGCGCCCACCTCACATGCACGTCCCTCTGTACTCACGCTGTAGCAAAGTGCTGCCCGGCTTCGGCTCCGCTCACAAGCCGACACTCCCCCAGGCCAAGTCCCGACAAGCAGCAGGGGTCTCTTTCCTCAACCACTGCAACCGCAGACCTACCAGATTCGCTGGCCCCAAATCTATTCCTCTCCAGTGGGGTTTTCTTCTTTTTTGAACAGCTTTATTGAGATACAATCATAATCCATACAATCTGCCCATTAAAAGTGTACAATCTGATGGCTTTTAGTATATTCAGAGCTGTGCGACCGTCACGATTGCTGTGGGACATTTGCATCACCACTGCCCCGAAGCTCCCCAGCTGGTGGATTATTAATGCCTCCATCAGCAGAGCTCCTCTCCCCACCTCGGGGCCTTCGCTGTCTTCCTTCCTTGGGATTCCAGGGTATCTCTGAGGCCAGCACTGCTTTCCTGCTCCCTCTACCACAAAGCCTTTCCGGACTACCGGTGGCCTTGCCACTGCTCCTCTCCGAAGGCCCTGAGAGCACCCCGACACGCCTCTCCCCGACACGACCTCTTCCCGCACGTCATGCTCGCACTGATTTCCGCCGTCACCTCCCTCTGTTGAGAACTTCCATCTGCAGCTCCCTCCTTTCGTGAACTCTATGAACTCTGGTAAAGCAGGGACTGAATTCTGTCTCTGTGTCCCTGCTCAGTAAACATCCGCGCGGCGAACGAGAGGGAAAAGACATCTCTGTTTTGGGCTGTCAGCTCTCAGGAGTGAGAAGTGGGTGAGGGACGCGTTCTGCGCGACTGGCAGGCTGGCCTGAGAAGACAGGTGCTTGATACATGCTTCTGATGGCAACAATCCATTTCCTAATTCCGACAGTAGTTTTATGGCCATAGTTCCCGCTGACAACTCGGGCTCCTATCACTGATAGAAGCCCTTGGGACCCTGCTTTCCACTCTCCCAAACTTGAAGGACTTACCACTTGGTTATCAATCTCCAACAAGAACCCTTCAGAGACTGTTTAGACGCAGATAATGCACTCCTTTATTTGCCCGAGGGGCCGGCCTTTAGCAACACGAGGCTACTTTTCATCTCGCTCCCAAAGGCCTCTGTCTGAGGCAGAGGCGGGCTACGCTGTCTGGCAAATCACCACCACTAATTCCTAGCTTCATTTAGTAGCAAATTCCTTGGTAATCTGGTAATGGTGTTAATGTTCACGAGGTAGTCACGGAGCACTGGACTGATGTCCGAGGAGTTTAAAAATAGAAGGGTCTCTTTAGCTTCTCATTTACTCATAATCATAACTCCCTGCTCCAGAACGCCTAAGTGTTCAGCAGCTGGGGGCACAGGAAGCAAAATTACTCCTGACTTCCACTCATGCAAAAAGCACTTGCTGCTAATACTTTACATTTCTGTAATGCTGTAGAGTTTAAAGTGTTATTATATATGTGGCCCTTACTACCAAATTTAAAGAGAGCAGGGAAGGGATTATTAATCCCACCGTACAAATTAGAATCCAAGGCACACAGAGGTTAAGTTAGTTGCTCGTAATAACATAATTACCAGTTACTGGAATATGGACCCCCTGGGGACAGGAATCCTGTCTGATTCACCTCTGAGGTACAGATGATTAACTTAACGCCAAGTGATCAGATCCCAGCGCAGCTAAGCGCCCAGTGGCAAGGACGCCATTCTAAGCATTAGGCAGAAGAATAAAAATGGAGGTAAAGGGGAGGCCCTGGTCAGCTGTCTGGGGAGGTCACAGAGGCACAGGAAATGACCAGAAAGAAAAGGCACACGTTGCACCCTCAAGTTAAAAAGAATTATAAGTGGTGGGTGCCGATCAGGGTTAAGATGGGAGGGCTTCTGGGAAGAAGTGACTTCTGGGTAAGGTTTTAAGGTTCATGAGAGAGACAGCAGAATGAAGTCCCGAAGGATGACGGCCGGAGGATGATAGCCTTCGGGTGTCTGAGGCCTTAAGCTGTTCACGCTCTCTACCCCCCACCCCGCCCCGGGACGACCCGGCCTGCTCTCCACTTTCTGGCCTCCTCACCTTTGTAACGTTGGTACTTTGCCCACCCCAGTCTCTATCATAATATAAAGTCTGAAATGTGATACTCCTTTTAAAACTTTTCTTGAGATCTTTGAAAACTTCTCAAAGTTTTCCAACTTGAAAAGTTTTCCAACTAGATACTCGTATTTTTTTAGTCCGTAAAAACCCCCACAACTTGGATTTATATCTCTTTTATGGCACCTCCCGTGACCTGCCTTGAACAGTATGTCAGATGGGTGCCTCTTTCCCGTATAGGTTCCTTGAAAGCAAGAGGTGTGTTTTACTCTTCTGTGGATCCTAGAAAGCACCTTGCATGGCATTTTGGGCATCGTGGGCTCTTAGAAAGGATGTTATCAAACAGGGTTGAAAGAAATGCAGGCAAAAGCTCAGTGCTATTTAATGAGCCATGTGTGCTAAGATTCTCACAGATAGGGAGATGGGGGAAACACCAGGAAGTGGTGAGGGCCGGGACCTTGGAGGGCCAGCTGGTGGGAGGCCTGAGTGCTGGCCAGAGAGGCGGGACACAATGGGCCGGAGGCCATACCGTGCGGGGAAAATGTAATGAGGATGTGACAGACTCGCTGGCTTAGAGCCCTGAGAGGCAAGCAGAGCACATGGCTGAGAAGCCAGGTATCAGCCTGTGTGAGGAGTAGATCAGACGGAGGAGAGGAGAGGAGAGGTGGTGAAACTTTTGGAGGTTTGCAAACATGGAAACTGGAAGTGGAACACATTTCATCCATCCACCTGATGAGGATTTCCCGAACCCCGGCGTATGGGCCAGGCAGCATACGGTGTGCTGGGCGCGGCAAACATAAATAAAACGGTCTACATAATCAAGGAGATTATAGCCTAACGATACTGGCAAATAAGAACACATCATCAATTTTTAAAAACGCAGTAACGGCTATTATCATGGACCTCTCAAGTTGTGCTGAGGGCTGTGGGAACCCAGAAGAAGGACACGCTATGTCTAGTCTGTGGGGACCGAAGCCTTCAAAGGAGATGTGCACTTGAGGCAGCTTCTGAAGGTGCCTGACAGGCTGGGAAGGCTATTCTGAGGAGGAGGAGGAACAGCACGGATCAAGGCACAGAAAAGTAAACTGGGCGAGGGTGAGAGAGCAACGGCGGAGCGTCCAGACCACTGAAGGAAAGGTTAGAAAGGACTGAAGGAGTGTGGTTCTTTGCTTAGTAGGTCCTAGCTATCAGCAGACGGTATTATTTTTGATTGATTGCTATGTACGAGGCATCACGTGAGGCAGTCTGAATAAAACCACGGCTGCCACGGTCTCTCCACCGAGGACGAGCAGCCAGTGTTTACCAAGGGCTTCTTACGTGCCAGACAGAGGTCTAAGTGCTTTCAAATTTCTTTGCTTCTCACAGATGCTGGGAGGCAGGGCTCACTACCCCCATCAGAGATGAGGACACGGCCGAGCCACCTCCCCAAGGCCAGCGGGTGGCAGAACTGGGATTCAAACCCACGTCTGTGTTCTTTTCATATGGCCATGTTTGTGTGGGTACAGATTTCTGAGTTGTCTGAGAGAACAAAGGAAGATGCTGACTAAGAGTGGGAGAAAGCCTCAAGAATGGAACTCGGCAAAATGAAGTTTCTTCAGTTAGGTCTGAGGAGCCCTGGTGATTTCTCCTTTTGCATGCTCTCCCCCACAATCTGATCTTCTTTTAACCGGTTAAGGCAGGTACATACTGCACCTTCCCGTTTCTCTAAATATTGTCATCCAGAAAGGATGGACCCAGGGGAGCAATGCCGAACTCCATTTTCCCCTTTTTCCTTAGAACTTCAAGCCTCTGACAACGTTCAATTCAACATGCTACTTTTAGATATACGGCCAGATGATTTGAAAGTGAAAATTTCAAATGTAGATCTGAGATAGGATGTTAGCTCATCTCCAAGAAAGGCATCGCCATTGCTGCGTTGAACATGCACAAAGATGAAACAGAGATTGGCTTCTAAGACGAAGTCTCTGCCCTGACAGTTTTAGAAGCATCATAGAAACCGGCCGGTGGAGAAGGTGACTGCTGTCAGGATAGCACCTTATCTAGCCTGTTACAACTCTGTGGCGGGTAGTATTTACTGAACGGATTCTGAGGTGCCGAGCGAGAATGTGCGCTCTGTGTTCAAAGGGAAATAAAAGGAGGAGGAGGATTATGTACCATTCTGATGGAAAATAAGAAAGTTTGGGTACAGTTCTTTTAGGGATGTCATCTTTAGTCTGTTTTAAGAAGTAGGATCATATACCACCTTAATTGTAAATGGATTCATGAATTTCTGCCTCTGTTTCTGGGATCTTAAGACATGAGATTAAAAAAACCGGATGCGGAGATAAGGAAGTAGAACTACCCTCTGAAAGACCTCGGGGTATCTGAGCCTCTAAGACAGCTGCCGGTATAACCCGGCTCGTGACCCTGTGGCCAGGAGTCAGCCTCTGAAGTCATGTGAAAGTAATATTAGGGATGAAGAAAAACATCATCACGAGCTTCTCTTCACCTTATTAATTCCCTCATAGAAGGCTCTGGAAGAAACGAAGGAGTCTGATTTAGAACACTCTGATGAGTGTGTACTCATAGCTACATGAGTAGCACACTTGCTTCACTACCTAGCAGTAGGGAGGGAATGACTTATGCCCAAATGACCAGTAAGACAAGCTTCAAAGTCAACTAGACAAAGGGGGAAGCCAGCTGGCCCATGCAGAGATGAATCCTGCCGCTCCACATCCTTAGCACATGGGTACTAAACTTAGTGCAGGGGTACAACAGGCCACACATACCTCACTCTAAAAAAGATACCCAACCTCCCTTGCCTTCTTTCCCTTTTAAGAGACCCTCTGACATTAATTATAAGAAGGATTTAATTAGACACTGGGACTTCTCTGAATTATGATGCATAAATTATACAAACAGGTTCCTCTGCCAAAGCAGGACAGAGTGCTGTACAAAGGAGATCAGATCCTGCTAACGCTAATTTACCAGTATCCTAATGCAAGTCATCTAACTTCGTGCCTCAGCTTCTTGGCCTGGAAATGAGAAGCCTGTGCCGGATCAGGGAGGGAAACAGGTTTATTCAGAGCGCCCCCACTAGCTCACTGCAATGGCTATCAAGTACCACCCGGAAGAGGGCTGTGAGGCCAACTGGAGCCTGTGGGGGAAGAACACTGAGATCAGTTAGCTATGCCTGTGCAGACTGCAGGATGGGGAGAGGCAGGGGGCCTCAATGCTGGCTGCCCTGATCTGGTCCTCTGGAAGGTTCCTTTTAGCTTTGATAACTCCGGGCAAATCTTGGAGTGAGCCACCTCCACATCCAGATGTGACAGATTTCTGCCTGTATCTGGGTACATATGTGGACGGACTGAAGTGCTGACTGACGGTGTTCTCAGACAGTCAGAAGAGCCACTGTAAGGAATGCCTCAAGCAGGGGACGTGAGCCATCACTCTGACAGGACACAATGGTCAGCACTGACAATCAGCTGATCCTCTAACAATAAATGAAACTTCCCTGTGACAAAGAGACGAGCCCTGGATCTGCTGTTACATGAGGCCATTCTAAAACCATCTGGACATGTAAATCGAGTGCTTTTCCAATGGCAACATGATTAACAGGGATTAAAGAGAAATTCTGAAAATCCACGAACTTCCTTCAGTATTGTAAACATATCTTACTTTAAAAACTTTCAGGGGCACCTGTGTGGCTCAGTGACACATCTGAGTCTTGATTTCGGCTCAGGTCATGATCTCATGGTTCGGTTTGTGAGTTCGAGCGCCATGTCGGGTTCCCCACCTACACTGTGGAGCCTGCTGAGGATTCTCTCTCCCTCTTTCTCTGCCCCTCCCCTGCTTGCACGGTCTCTTTCTCAAAAAAAAAAAAAAAAAAAATATTTTTCAGGGTGAAAATCTATTGGTACATTAAACTGTATCTGAAATGAGGCAGAGAGTTAAAATTTCAAGGACGTCTCTCACAAATTCATTCATTCAACTCTCACCTCTGAGGAGAGAGAAGGTGACTGTCTTCTTTGTGAAGCAATGACAACTCAACGTCCACAGACGTGCTTTTTACTTTTGAAAGCCGGGTATCTTCATTAACCTCACTTGCTGTTTGTGCCCTGTGTCGGGTACACACATTTCAAATATCATTTTCAGATTTCACAGATGGAGAAATTGAGACAGACGTCAAATGACTGTCACTGAGTTTCGGTTAAAGACTCTGGTGAAACGTGATTTCCTCATCCAAGACTTTCTTCTATCTGTCCTATCCCTCTGGTGAGAGATGGGATGCAACGAATGGATGATGACAAGGGCAACATTTCCAGAGGATTTACTGTGTGCCAGGCACTGGGCTAAGCGCTCACGATTTCTTATCTTTTCCTCCCGAGCAAGCACCCCAGGAGGCAGGAACTTCGACTTTGTCTACCTTTCAGATGGGAAACAGAGGCTTAAGGAAGTGACAGATCTCCTAAGGCCACAAAGCTCATGGCTGAGTAGGAGCCTGAGACAGGATAAAACCCAGGTAAGTTTGGCTCCAAGCCTGTGATTACTTTTGGAGCTCAAGTTAGGAAAAAGTCTTTGTTTTATAGACCTTTTCCAGTATTAGCATATGAACAAATAGATAGGATTTTTTTTCTTGATGCCTTATCTAGGGCCTAAAGCAAACCTGCAGCATTAAATAGAAGGTTGTCTGGTTTCCTGGACTTGTCTCGTCCTTGTCANCTACATGCAGTTTGGGAGAGGTGGAAAAAAAGGAAAAGACACGCTGGAAGGTCTGGTGGTGTTCACTCCATGAGAGGCTGGAATAAAAACTTTGATGGTAATTCGGTGAATAGCGCATTAAGTAGAACAGATTGCGATTCACAGCAGCACAAGCCTGTTTGGGGGCTGCTAAAATAAACAGATTCATCTCCAAAGATACACAGGGAGGTGGTACGTGTGGTGTCAAGGTGCCATTTCTGCAGGGCTGCGTGTTGCTTCTCCCCTCCCCCGGCCACAGCCTCACTCTAAATGGTAATGTGTCAGGAGCTCTACGAACCGAACCGCGGCCTTTCCTCATGCCTCCATCGCTCTCAGCAGGCAAGTCGCGAGCCTCCAAATGAGCATGTGAGTGCCATTTCTAATCTGCCCCTGACAGGCAGCGAGCTGCCCCTCACTGATGGAAGGAGACAGTCATAAAAGAAGCTGCTATAAGCCAATAAGGATCCCTCGTCTTAATAAGAGGGGACGTGACTCAGAGCCCCGACGGGTCACAGTTACCGCCGGCAGTCATGGGCAAGAACACACCCACCATTTAGAAAAGGCCCATTTCTTTGTTTCTTAAGAAGCAAGTGGGGGGGCAGGGAGGGGCGCCTGGGTGGCTCAGTAGGTTAAGCGTATGACTTTGGCTCAGGTCACGATCTCATGGTTCGTGAGTTCGAGCCCCGCGTCGGGCTCCGTGCTGACAGCTAGCTCAGAGCCTGGAGCCTGTTTCAGATTCTGTGTCTCCCTCTGTCCCCGACCCTCCCCTGCTCATGCTGTCTCTCTCTCTCTCAGAAATAAATAAAACATTAAAAAAACAAAAAAGAAGAAGAAGAAGCAAGGGGGGATGCAAGTATGAGAGAGATGGGTAAATGCAGACGTGTGGTGGGGGAAGAGGGGGTGGTGCACACACACCGGCAAATAAAACCCACAGAACTCTAAGAGCTTCTGAAATAGAGCAGCCTGTTAGAGAAGGAACGTAGACACTGCCAGTCATTATTAGCCAAGGAAACTGAGGCTGGAGAATTAATACAAGGTGTCTTATTTTTTGGTTTTTATTTTGGAGAACTGGAACTACCTGACAGCAGCTCTGATAAGAATCCAAGGATCTCGGGCCAGAGCTCTGCCCATGCGGGAGAAATGGACCATGTGTAAGGCCAGTCCTAGCATAGGCGCATGGGACCGGGTTCTACAAACAATCTCATCAACCTTCACAACGACCCTCTGGGTAAAGTTACCACGAAAATTAAAACACGCATAGGGCAAGCCATTTCCCAAAACACAGAGCGTGTGTGTGGCTAAGCTGAGATTTAACCTTGGGCCATATGACTTCGGGATTCATGTTCCTTCCACGTTACCATGATGCCACCATGACGGGTGTGTCTTCAATTTCTAAATTTACTGAAAACGCAAAACAAAACAAAAAAACATTCAGGACTGCTCCTTTGAATTTTGACAACTTACAAGCCAGCCCTGAGTGAACAAGACCTCACCCCTCATAGCAGATACTAGAGCATAAGGCCAGAAAATAACAATCCTGTTGGGGGTGCTGAGAAGGTAAGAGCAGCCCCTGCTTGTGAGGACTTAGTTTCAGAGGGAGAGCACGACAAGTACACAGGCCAAAAACACTTACGATAACAGCTACCACTTACGGCGTCCTTCCTTGTGCCAGAAACTATTCTAAGTATATGTTAGTTTATTTTGTCTTCCCTGCAAACCTTCAAGGTAGGTGTGATTATTCTCCTCCTTTTCCTGATGAGGAAGGTGAAGCAGAGTCAAGATGTGGGTCTATGCAGGGCAGGCTGCAGAGTGCGGGGGTTTGGGGGAGGGTCCTCGGGGCGGCGAGGGCAGGGGCGGCTTTCTGCAGGAGCCGGCCAGCAACTTGAAGCAGCGTGCCTGGCACACGGTACACACTCAACATGCATTTACTGCCTGGCTTTTCTGCCAAAGCTCTTAGGGACACGGAGGACTTTGCCAGCTGCGGGAAGGGGTGAGGGGAGGATGGCAGGGAGAGGTATTCCAGGCAAACAGCAGAAGGCTCACGGAAGCAAAGGTTCCGTGGGCACGAGTGGTATGGAAGGGTTTCTGCACACATCCTTAGGGAAGGAGCGGTGAGGGATGCAGCTGGGGTGCCAGGCGGCACCCAAGCGGGAAAGCCCGGCAGGGCCCAGAACGAGTGCAGAGTGTAGCCTGCAGGTAGTGCAGAGCCAGCGTGTGCTGGGTTTGGGTAGGGGAGTGCCACAATGTGTTGTAATTTTAGAAAAATTCTCTGGTTACCGTGTAGGCAATGAACCAGAGAGGACAGACCCAGAGACAGAGCAACTGGTTAGTGAGGGGGGCGCAGCACTGAACCAAGAGGAACAGATGCTGGCTGCCTGAGTGTGCACAGCGCAGCGGTGGTGGGGACAGGGAAACACGAAGAGCCCGGACAGAGGTTGGAGGTAAAACTATGCCAGGTGGATGCGTGGTGGGAGGGGGAGAGGAAGGAGGAAGATGATGCCCAGGTTTGTGACCTGCTTATACTGGTGAGGGAGTGGCCCTGGCATGGCGAGGGAGAAAGGATACATGGTTAGGGCCAGAGACCGGGCTTTGGACTCACCGAGCCACAAAGCCTACAGGGGATGTCCCGTGGGAGTGGCTATGAGAGTCTGCAGACACTTGGGGAGTCGCCAGGGCACAGCCTGGATCTTACCGGGCTTGCAGCAAGCCTGTGAGCATGGCAGGGGAGAGCCCACGAACCCACTGAAACAGGCGGTCAGGGAAGATGAGAAAAGCCGGAGCGCGCAAGCCGCACAGCAAGGTAAGTGGCAGCGGCACAGGACAAGAGCTGAGCTCCTCTGACTTGCCCTCTGGGGCAGGTAGAAGGGATGGCTGCTTGGGAAGGGGACAGGCGGGGGGCCACGGGGGGTGAGCAGGCATACGGCTAAATCTGTGGGTATCTAAGGGAGAGGAAAAAGCACCAGGACACGCCCTCCACCACCAACACTGGCTTCAGCCGTGGTCTGGCAAATTCATGGACTGAGAAAGTTTGGGAACCACTGATTTGAACAACAGCTGAGAGGAACTCTCAGCAAGATTCTCCTTTATAAAAGCATGTCCCATGGGGTGCCTGGGTGGCTCAGTCGGTTAAGCATCTGACTTTGGCTCAGGTCACGATCTCGTGGTTCATGGGTTCAAGCCCTGCATTGGGCTCTGTGCTGACAGCCAGCTTAGAGTCTGGAGCCTGTTTCAGATTCTGTCTCTCCCTCTCTCTCTGACCCTCCTCTGCTCACACTGCTTCCCCCCCTCCTCAGAAATAAATAAAACATTAAACAAAACAAAACAAAAAAAAAAGCAAAGCACGTCCTGGGAGCTTCCAGCACAGTCAGATAAGAATCAATGGCGGTCTCCTACTTCTGTCTGCATCCTTGCCCAGTGCTGTAGGACCACGGGCCCCACGCATCCATTCCTGTGCTCTACCCACTTCTGTACAAATCTTTAAGTGAGTTTTAAATGCTAAAGAAATAGTCCAAGTCTGTTTCAGACACCAGGTCTTGTGGATACTGTTTCATTACAAGAAGTCCATCTTCCTCTTTTCAGGATAAAGCCTAGAATGATTTAACTGTGGCAAAATTGTAAGTCATTACGGTGCAAAGTATGTGGTGAGAACACTTTATTGAATAAACCTGCTGAGTATAATTTTCCCAGGAACTAAAAAAGGGAACCCTCTCTCCAAGGCTCTCCTCCCTCTTTTAAAATCCTTGCCAGTACCTATATAATTATGTCTTCCTTCTGACGGTCAGAAGCCAGGCATCTGTACATTTAACCAATAGAAGCCAGAAGGAACCAACGAGAAGTCAAGACAACCTCCCAATACCAGGGCCCCTGGCATTTCCTGGGCTTTGTGTTGTTTGGGGAGTCGGGTGAAATCTGCTAAGACAAGCATCCTGCATATTTACAGATCACGGAGAACTGCTGCTCACCAGAAGAGTCGACGAATTACATGCCCTTTAAAAGTTCAGGTCAAACCTTGTAGCCAGGAGCCCCGAGGGCATATGTCCAGATACACTGCGGCCCTGGAATCAAACAGCCGCAGAACAGAATACGGAAGCAGTGTGCCACTGTGCCTGACGTGGAAGTCTTTGACAGTCACAGATCGCTGCAGGAATGGGATTCGAACTGAGTTTGTGTAGAATTACCAGGTTGTCCCATAGACCTTGTGGAACACTGCCACAGGTAGGCCACAGAGTCTACGTGATGTCCTTAGATACTTTTGATGATGGGGCTAATTATAAATGCTTATATATTTTTGTGAGAAAGAGAGAGAGAGACAGAGGGTGTGCAGTGGGGGAGGGGCAGAGGAGGAGGGACAGATGATCTCAAGTGGGCCCTGTGCAGGCACCAGAAAGCCCAACACGAGGCTTGAACTCATGAATCGTGAGATAATCCCCTGAGCTAAAGTCAGACACTCAACTGACTGAACCACCCAGGATGACAGGGCTGATTATAGAGGAAACAAAAATTAGGGTTAAAAAGGAGAGTCAAGAAAAAAAAAAAAAACAAACCCAAAGAACTAAGGAACAATGTAGAAAAACCCAGGACCCTCAACTTTCCTTCATAGCCAAGGACAAATGTTAATTTCATCTCATGAGCAACGGTCTTTATTTACTGCTTGTTGGTTACTATGTAAGTCCTGAGAATATGATGGACAAGAGAGATTACAACACCAGACACAGTAAACAGCTAACTTATGACAGGTTATGAATAGGCACTGGGGATGGGGGTGCTGCTTTTTGCACACGGCGATCACTGGAAACCTGTCTGGGGAGGTACATTTTGGCTGAGACCTGAAGGAGGACGGCAGCACCGGCACCAGAAGAGCCAGGACATGGGGGAGACGCAAGTGCAAAGGCTGTAGGGCAGGAAGGAGGGCACAGGGGCAGGAGAGGACGTTAACGAAACAGGGAGCACCCAGATCATGCAGAATCCTGCAGCACGAGGGAAGTCAGAAAAGGTGAGTGCACGCAGGGCGGACAGGGGTGCAAATGGGTCTTAAAGAGATAACGCAAGGTTCTCTGGCCGCCGGTTATGTGCCAACAACCTGTGAAACAGCTTTCAGCTTTCACCAAATCCTCCTTTTGTAATTCCCCTAAGTACACAGGTTGGGACACACACCTCAAAAAGAAACCAGCACCAAGGAAGACAATAAGGCAGGGAATCTAAGCTACTGGTCCAGTCAGAAACGAGAAAGGAGCCGGGCTTCAAAGCCCATACTCCCACTTCTCATCCTTTGCTCTTGTGGTCTAACTTAGCACCCGCACTGGCTCCCCCTGCCCCTCCCTGGCTCCTGTTCCTCTAGTTGGACATGCCTGACACCTCTCTATCTTTTAAGGTGCAGCTCAAGTCTTGCCTCATGCATGTAACAGCTGAGGGAGCCCCTAGGTACAGCCGACTGCCCCCCAGCTCCCTGGGTGCCTCCAGATCTCACCAGGAGTGCCGCCCCCGGGCTCCTTCCTCCTCCAGCACCTCTGCATCTCACCCCCCCCCACCCCCGCCCCAGCAGCTGGCCCGATGCCTTGCACAGGCAGGAGTCTGAGAAATATTTGCCAAATGACTGGATGCTCTCCAGTGAATCTTGGTCAACTGCAAACCATGGCCATGTGCACTGTGCCCAAGGAAGTCTGAAGTTTACAGCAAAGAAGGGGGCTCTGAGACACTATAAATGCCAATACCTGACCCCCCCATCACCTGGGTCAATACCTGACCCTGTTATCTAAGGTCTTTTTTGTTGCAGACTTGGTGAAGTGTGTGAGATATTTATTCATGACTGATCTCATAGTCAATGTCATCAAATGACTGAGAAATAAGCATTCAATTCGAGTCAACAAATATTTGCTGAGTTCCCAATGGGTGTAGGACATCCAAGTTTAATGGAGATGGTGTGGGGTGAGGCGACAAATTGTTTATGGCCTGAGAGAGAGGGCTGCATGCGGGAGAGGTGAAAAAGAGGTCATTTTGTCCCACGTCCCTGTACACCTGCGAGGCGGCTATATTGGCCAGGTCGGAGCCAGAGTGCTGGCAGAGGGCACAGCTCACATGCACATACCCGTCTCTCTGAGTGGTGCTGAGGCTGCTGAGCACTAATGGCCTGGGGATGTTTGCCAGTGCCCAGCAAAACAGCCTTGGCATCAAGGAGACGGATGTTTGTCGGGGAACGGCCGGGGCTCCGGTGCCCGTGGCACGCACGTGCTCTGTGCATGCCGGAGCAGGGCGGCTGCAGCGATTACTCTCCCTCACCATCGGTGCTAATCAATGTTACACCCTCTTCGATGCTGATAATAGATAATCTTGTGGGCAGCAGGCCAAGTTTCCTGACGGCCACATGCAAGCTGCTCCCCCTCATGCCCGACAGCTTACTTGGTCTCCGTCAGCAAAATGTCTATTCCAGCTTCCTCTTGAATGAAGCAGATGACGGTACCAACTCTGGTCTGTCAGGTGGCCTCCTTCCGGGACAGATGGCAAGGGGGATGCCCTCAGGAAAGGGACTGCTCACTAGCTTAAAAGCTGCACAAGAACTGAGAAGGCGNAAGGTGCTCTACATACTTTATGCTTAGTGTTTATAATAACCCCAAAAAGAAGTGTTATTTCCATCTTACAGATGAGAAAACCAAAGTTTAGAGAGGTCAACTCATCTGTCTGAGGTCTCAGAGCCAGGGCATGGCAGAGCTGGAATTAAAATCCAGGCTCCCGTGACTCTGCACTCACCAACCTTTCCTCCAATGCTGCTGCTCCTCTGTACTAAGGATAGCTCGGTCACCGATCAGCCTCTCACTGTGCTTCTCCTCCGTCCCACTGCTAAAAATCGGCAGGGTCCCCACAAGATGTTCACTTGAACCTGAGGGACTCCTTTAAGCTGAGGAGGACCTGAGAAGTCACCTTTGCTGCTACCATGTTACAGCCAGGAACAGGCTACATGAAGCATGGTGATGAGCCCTGGCCAGGCAGGGACTGAGGAGGCGGTGCCTGCCTAAAACTCTAGCTCCCTAGACTCCCAGGTGCTCTTTCTATCCCGAAAGAGCAGATAACATGGGTCTTCAGCCAGAGCTGGGGTTCTGTGTCACGGCTGTGTCCCTCCAAAAGTCCAGAGAAATTTCAGTTTGTTTCCAATTATCATTCAGATGAATAGAAAGAAGACATCATTCTGGCACTTAAATGGTCACTAGGTGTCCATCCTGTACAAGTTACCATAAAGGGAAGAAAAGATGGAAAAGGTAACCTCAATCAAAGGACAAAATAAAGAGAGTGGGAGGGTGGGATGAAGGAACTGCGTGAGTAACACGCTGGCATCTGAAGTCCAGCCTCAGAACTCAGTCTAGGTCTGTTATCTTGCTGCAGTATCGGTGTATAAACGAAGAACGTCCCAGGCAGTCAATTCAATCAATCAACAAACATCTGAGGACTTCCTAGGTTTAGGGAACTCACAAGAATGATAACCACAGCTACCTGCTCACTGGCATCCATAAACAGAGGTGCGTATTTCGTGAAAGGGGTGGGATACGAAGGGGGGAAGAGAACCGGGATACGGACAACAGGGTCACTGTCCCACAACGCCCCCCCCCGCCACCAGCTCGGCTCTCACTCTGGCCTGAGGCCTCGCTTGAGGGCAAACGCTGGTGGAATTCCCTGTGCACATGGCTTGTCCCGCAGCTGGACTGCCCCAGCACACCGGGACCAGGTGCTGAAACGGACTCTCCCACCAGTGAGGGTCCAAAGCCTCAAGTGCGTCTTTAAGGCAACAAAGAACGAAGAGAGAACGGAGTGATAAAGCAAATCAAGATCACAAAGAAAATGAAGCCCATTCCACTCTGAAGACAGCAAGGAAAGGATCCTTTTGCAACGTGACCACAGACTGGGGAAGGTCTTGCAGGGGTGAGAATGCAGACTGACATTAAACGGCAGACACGAATCCCTGCCCCAGTGAAGGAGGCAGATGAGGAAGGCAGAGCACAAAGCAGAAGCAGGTGGAAAGTATGGAGGCAGGACGCCAGCACAGCCAACACGGTCCCTCAAGATAGAAACCTAACAAATCTCATTTCCAGCAGCTGCCGGCAGAAGGAGTAAGGGCCAGTCCCGTGGCAGCTGCTTTGCAGGCTTTGCTACAGAGCATCGGAGCCTCCCTTCTCTGGGTCCCTGGCTTTTCATCTGTCAGTGGGGCTCCTGGACCGAGTGACCTCAGACTTTCTTCCCAGTTCTCACCCCTCGAAATCACCCTTCCCTCGGTGCTCCCCTTACGACGACAGCAGCACAGGAGTGTGAACCCAGACAAAGTCTGCCAGCTCTGCCAGCGTGGGACCGAGTTGCAGCCCTGCACTTTGCTCGTGCCAGGGCTATTCGCGAATCACCCATACTGCCAGGTCGGACACGGATCAACACAGCACATCCTTTCTCAGAAAGGACTGCCTCTCCTACTGGAAGGGCAGCTATAACCACTTTCATCTGCTCTGTTCTAACCACAGGCTAGGTGGCATGTGAGGGAAGGGGTACCTGTGCCCTTGCCTGTCCTGTGGGGAGAGAGAAGGGACAAAGAGACCCAAACGGAATGAGAGCCAATAGGCGGCAACACGTAGGCAGGGATACGTACATGCTTTTCCCCTTCAATCTTCTTGTCCGCCACCTGCATTGCGTCCAAGTATTTAAAATGCAACTCCATCAGTCTGTCCACCTGAAAGCAAGAGATTTCAGACATGAGTGAGAAGGGCAAAGAACACCCAGGCGAGAGAACGGGGGGGGGGGGGGGNCATTTGCTCTCACTGTCGCCCCTTCCAACAGGGGGCCCCTCTACCACTTCTGACGACACGGGCCTTGAGCTCTGCGTAGGAACACAGCAGGAATGGACCAAAGAGTGGGGGCAGGGCGAGCAGACCCCTGGGGCGGAAACCATCTGAACACAGGCCTCTCCCATAAGGAGGCTGCATTTCCAACCCAGCCCGGGCCCCCGTGGACTCAAGCTGTTAACTATCAATCAATAAATAAGAATTCAAGTCCCTTCTTGCAAAGAGAAGGAGCTTGAAGTTACATACTTGATATTCACTTAGAACTTTACAGAAAATGTTTTTTTTCGAACTGAAACCTTTCATGTTCGGATTCTACCCCAGAGCTGATCTTTTTTTAAGAAAGTCTGAGTAAAATCTCTTTAGTTGCTTTCGAGTCAGAAGAGAGTACCAGAAAAAACACTCTTTCAGCAACTTAAAAAAAGGCCCTGACTTTTGCTCAGCGAGAACTTAAAAATCAGTTTTCAACTTAGCAAAAGTCATGCTTCAAACATTGCCTGAGGAACACGCAGGGGTTTGAGAAAGTTTCATTTTTCCCTATGACTTTCCAAAAGACTGAACAAACACTGGCTTCAGCCAGTCTAGACTTCTAACCTCTCTCTTTATGAGGTGGGCACAGCCACGGCTCCTGGCTACCCTGGTATTTACTTGAGAGCTTATAGCGGTTACAGCAGCAGCTAGTGATTCAGCACGGCATTGGCGTGCAGGAGGACTGGGCCTTAACCCTCTCTGGATCGTACCGACGACCCCAAGACCTTATGTATTTCAGTTTACTGAGTATTTTTGTGTCCACTATTTCCTTAGAGCTTATAAAAACCTGAGAATGTGGGTGGGAAAGACAGACAGTGACCCCAATAGTAAGGACGAAGAAACTGAAGTGCAGATGTTAAAAGTCACCAGGGTGGCATGACTGCTAAGGTGTTCTCGCCTAACTTCACGATGGCCTCTTCCCTGTGCCACGCTGCCAGTGAGGCTGGAAAAAATGGTCAGTGACACTATCATAAACCTCTCTCCGAAGCACGACAATCTTTCAGCTTTACCCTGGATGCAGGAAGGGAAGAGATATTTGAATGTTATATAAGGGACTCTGGTCCTTAATTTTATGCATCTATAACGATCTATCTTGTGACCAGTGAGTGGTGTGATCATGGTAGAGAGTGATCGTGGGCAAATGACATATGCCTCAAAGCTTCAGTTTCTTCGTCCGCAGATGTGAACAATACCTACTCAAAGGGTAAAGACACGGGGTTGTGAGCATATACACAACAATGTAAGGGACCTGCTGAGTGACCCAATCCACAGGAATCATTAAATAGATGGTCGTTCCTAGTACCGTCAGAAATCTATTTTTGGTATGGCATGCTAAATAACAACATAAAATACTTATCTAATCTCATTAACGTGATCATTCCCACATCCCACACTCCCTCTAGGGACTGGCTCAACCATTTCCTTAGGTCCACCACGGAGCCTTCATTTCCATCACCACCATCTAGTAAGGACTCATTTCATCTCCCTCTCATTGACTCTTCTTCAAGATGGGAATTAACGTGTCCATCCTACAGACAGGGAAAATGAGGTGCAGAGTGGCACACATCTTGAAACGAGCAAAACCAGGTTGAGATCCAGATGTTGGAATCCAGAGCCTATGTTCTTCACCACGTAAGCCATGCTGTGCAACCCTTAATCCAAACCCTAGTACAACCCACTCTGCCTGGCTCTAAACATCTCCCTAAGGAGCTGGCTGCTGCCACCCTAACGTGTTACTATGCCCAGAAGGATGTACGTGGAGATAAGAGGCAGAGACACCAGAAAAACCTCGAAGACCCAACGCAATGCTGGAGAAGGTATTGAAGGCAGGAGCTCAGCTCAGCACCCCTCTGCCCTGCCGGCCTGGGCCCCTCCTTACCGTGTGGCAGGCACCCACCTTCTCACTGTCATTTTCAGTGAATTTACTCAGAAGCCGGGTTCGCTGCTGCCCTCTCAGGTTCCGCAGGAGGGAAGCCAGGATCGAACAGACATGCTCTGGGGTGGGAAGGAGAAAAGAGAACATGCTGTGATCAGAGCGGTAATCATTACCTCTCTTCAAGCCTGGCCTGGTTCTACTGGAGGAGGAATCAGTAGGCCTCCCTGACTGCCGCTATTGATTAGTAAGACAAGAACCCAAACTGTGTCATTGCAAACCTGAACTGATTTTCACATACCACACAAGAAACATATTCAAAAGGGATGATACCCTCAAGGACAACCTGAGCAAGCAAATCAAAACGAAGTTAGAGTTTCTAGTCTGCCTGGATTTAATTGATTTTTATTGTCCACAACAGAACTTTAAACGAATCCCCCATTTGCAGAAATAAGCAGTGAACAGAGTATGAATATCAGCTATGAGATAGGCATATAAAGAACAAGTAAAACACGTTCCATCATATTCTCAAATTACCTTATACTTTCCCCAAGTAATAATCCCAGAATTAAGTAAGAAATATGATAGAGTCCCAGTGTTGCCACTTCCATTCTGGTGCAACTGAAATTCCTCCTTCAAGTTCGAAAGCAGCTGGACAGTAAGTACTTCAAAATGGTGACAATGCTTTTTGAGTTCACATACCCACAGGCTTCTATTATGAGCTACTATTTTTCTACCTTGAGAAGAAGAGGGTAATTGAAGGGTATATTATAGGCTTTAGCTGTGAAGAGATTCTTTTCTTTAAAAAGAATTTTTAAAAATCAAGAATAATGACCTTGAAAAGGAGGCAGCATAAGTCTAGTCGTGGAGAAGTTTATTCTGAGTGAAGTTTATTCTGAAATAATACCCACCGCGTGGGCAACAAATATTCTATTTGGAAAGGGACTAAGAACATCTTCACAGGTCAAACTTCTGCTGAGTTCTCAGAAAAGTCACTTGATTACGCATTAAAGCCGCAGGTCAGCAATTACCATAGCACAGATTGAGTCTGTTTTTCCTTCATGTATGTCAGAAGTGTTCCCTGCCTCTTCACATCCTTAATTTCTCTCTCTTTTTAAAAATGTATGTTTGTTTGTTGAGAGAGAGAGAGAGAGAGAGAGAGATCGCACACAAGGCACACAGGGGAGGGGCAGGGAAGGGCAGAGAGAGAATCCCAAGCAGGCTCCTTGCTGTCAGCACAGAGCCCGACGCACATGAACCATAAGACCATGACCTGAGCCAAAAGCAAGGGCTGGACGCTTAACTGACTGAGCCCCCCAAGCGCCCCTATGTCCCCCGTCTCTTAATGCTGGAGTTAGTCGACATTCTATACCTAGAGTCACTTCCCTGGGAAGTCCCATGCTAGTCCCATGGCTTTTAAAACCACTTAAAAGATGGCTCCCAAACTTGGGTCTATGGGCCAGTCCTGTTCTCTGAATGCAGACTCACATGTTTGCCTTTCTACTGCTTTCTGCACGTGGTTGTCAACAGCCCCTTTACATGGAACATGTCCCAAATCAAGCCCTCTCAGATATGTTCCCCACAGTCTTTTCCACCTAGTTAATGGCAACCAGGTTCTCCAGTTCCTCAAGCCACAAACAGCGGAGAGGCCCCTTATTCTCTTTTCTCACATGTGCCATAAGACACCTTGTCAGTTTTACCTTCAACTCATACCTGGAATCCCACCTCTTCTTTCTGCTGCTTCCACTGTGGCTCCTTTGGTCCAAACCATCCTCACCTCTGGCTGGAATATTCAATAGCCTGCCTGTGGGTCTATCGGCTTCCATTCTTGCCCCCTCTGGCCTAATCTCCACAGAGCAGTCAGCAAACACTTGGTGCTCAGGGCCCCCAAACAATCAACACGTTCTCCGTAACCCTGAGGGGCTCCTTATCTAGTGGGGAAAACAAAACAATAATTCCAGTGCAGCGTGACAAGTCCCGCCACTGCGGGAGGCATAGGGGACTTGGGGAGCACAGAGAAGGGACGGCTGACCTAAAAGGATTACCAGTGGAGGTAACAAGCAACTGAAAATCTTTAAAAAGCCCAAAACAACAGCCTTGGCTGACAACTAGGTAGAGAAGCGGAGAGGGTACCGCAGGCAGAAGTTACAATAGGTGTAAAGGCCAGTGTGGATGGCGTGTCGTATCCACATGGAGCAGGGGAGGCAGGTTACGTGGCAAAGGCTGGATCATGAAGAAAAATGGCAAGAATCCACACACAAATTTTAAGCTGGGGAGGACAAGACGAAACTGGAGTTTCAACCAATCCTTAGTATCTACAGTCCTTTTAGAGATGAAGATCAGGAGAATGTTTCTCTTTCCTGATGAATTTTTTGTGCTTATCAGGGTTCCCTCTTTGCCTTGGCTACTGGGAAGCTCAAAGATGAGTTTCTGCTCAACTACAGGAAACAATTTCTGTTACTGCCTTATTAGTGATTCCCTCCTTGCCCCATCCATGGATTTTGAAACACAAGTAACGGATGCACGTGGTAAAAACCAGACTATACACAAAGTATAAAATGTATTCAACAAATATTTATTGAACACCTAATGTTTGTCTTTTCACATACTCCTCTCACTACCCTTTTCCTCTCTCCGAAGGGAAAAAAACCTACAAGGTAGGTATCTTATGTACATTCTCAGAGGAGAGGGGGAAAAAAACCGAGACCTTTCCATATCAGCCCATATTTCGTTTTTTTCTAATGGCTACCTAGAATTCCACTGACCTTACTATCACAATGTAACTAGTGCCTCACCCAATCATGAATACTTTAGGTGGTTTCCAGTTGTTTGTTTTGTTTTACTATTAGAAACTATGAAGCAATAATCATCCATGTACACATATTCTGACAACTGTGTTCAGGCAGGAATACACTTTTGCATGTGTGCAAATTCCTAAGAGTAGAATCGAGGGAGTCAAGAGGTATTCGCATGTGTCGAAAGACACTGAGAAATTATTTGCCAAAAAGGTTGTACCAATTCTATGTCCCACTCTTGGTACACACACACACACACACACACACACACAGAATGGAAGCAGAATAACATCTATATTATAAGAGAGTATCTGTTTTCCCATATTCTCACTCAGATTGGATACTATCCAAGATAAAAATTATGACAACCTGGAAGGTGAAAAATGGGATCTTTTCTGATTAGCATGTTTTTGTTCTTGTTATGAACAAGGTCAAGCACCTTTTCTGATGTTTACTGACCACCTGTAGTGCTTTACGGGTGAACTGTCTGGCCTTATCCTTTGCCAATTTGATTCCTATGAGCTCTCTGTAAATTAAGAACATTATCCTTTTGTCATGTATGTTGCAAATATTTCCCCAGCCTGAACGTGTGTTTTGACACATTCTTATTCAAAGCTAGAGTTTAGTACCACCATGTTGTTTCGCTGTAAGAGGCTTCAAATACCTAGTGGCAAGTAAACAGGATACAATAATAATTGTCACCTATTGTGTATCTATGACAGTAGGCTTATTTGAGTCTGTACACAATTTTCTCATTGAATCATCACCACTAAGCTGTGAGAAAGGTACTATTCTCATCTTAGAAATGTAGAATCCAAGGCTCAGAGAGGTTAGTTAACTTACTTAAGGTCCATGTCTTTCGGTCAGTGGTGGGAGCTTAGGTTTCACCCCAAGATGCCTGACTGTAAACAGTACGCTTCCCGACTAGGTTGTTCAATGCTTCCCACTTATAAAAGGTAATCTTCAAAGCTTGTATGGAAGAAAGATAAAAAAGACCAGAAACTAAACCATGCAAAGCCTGACAATGTACTTCTTGTGGGGCTCACTGTGTCCAAAAGATTGGCACTATGTAAATGCAGATTTAAAAAAGAACTCAACAGTTTTAATGAGAGGAAAACGAAGCAAAAGGCCATATGGAGTAAGACATGAATAACAACCCCTCTTTTCTCTCTTCTACTGAATTACTCTTTCCAGAAGCGATTTCTACCAGATTCCAAATAAAGAAGAGACTTTGGGTTTTAGGCAGCTCTGCAAATACTGAACCAGAACTTCTCAATTTTCCCTTTTAATCTTGCTGATTAAGATGGATGGGAAAGAGCTGCAAGAGAATGTTCTCTATATACCTGGGCAGGACGGGAGGGTGGGGTGCTGGTGGAATGGTGAGATATCAAGAGCTGTAATTTTCAAAGGGGAAAATGTAATATACAGAATAATCACCTTTTTTGGCACCAGATCATATTAGCATGCATTCCTCTAGCTCATCCCAGCCCGGAACAGGAGATATCTTGATCAACTGCAGGGGTATATACTAAGAACAAATGGCATTTACCTATTTGTTTGGGATTTTAAGTAAAGAACAGGTTGTCGATTTCAGGAGTCCTGAAGCTGCGTACATACCTTTCATCTCTCTCTCTGGGTGCTGTGGCTGGCTGGTGCCTGCCAGACAGGAAAACACTTCAGCCACCCCAAGTTTTATACTTAACACACACACACAGACACACACACACACAGTTTCATTAGCCCCTAATAAATGTAGCTTCCCTAGGAACAGATTTCAGCCCAAGGTGGTGTCAATTTTTCATGCACCTAGAAGATGGGGAGAGCTGCTGGCACAGAGAGCAGGGGAGATAACAGGTTTATCTGCTGGCCAGCACCGCTCAGCTGCTCTGTCATTTCGACAGGATCAAATGGAGGCAAAGGATGGCTATGGAGCTGTCAGCGCACAGGGGGTGGATGTGGTGACCCTCCCTGCAGAAAACAACCTCGAAGGCAGGGCCCAGGGACAACAGAACACACACACACATATTAAAGGAATCCACCAGGCTCCCAGGGGGAAGGCCAAGCAAATCGACATTTTCACGTCACCACGTAGGGAGGCTGGGGTCTTAGAGGAGTATTACAGAGCTAGTATTGAATTTGTGCCAGTGTGAGCTCCTGCCCGCCCGGTGCACTGCTCAACAGTCAGACAACAACCAGCCTCAGACACTAATTAGTGAAACTGTCTAAGGGGTGGTCCTGGCCCCTCTTCCCTGGTTCAAATCTCTTTAAGGGCCCTTCAAGGGTGATTAGACGCCATGGGTTAGACCCCTGGGTATCTGCAAGGGAACTAAAAGTTTGATTCTCTAGGGTCAGTTAGAGTTCTGTCATTTTCAGAGCTGGAAGGAGAATTAGAAATCTTTGTTTCAACTCCACTGGAATTTCGAGTATAGGAACAATAACCCCGATAAGGGATGCGATTTGCTTTGGGTCAAAAGTACCTTTGTGGGCCACTCAAATCTAGGTCTCCATTTTATCTTCTTTTAAAATCATAACAGAAACGTTGAAGAATCTGATGTATGCCATCCTTTGTAAGGTATCTACACAAAGGTAACATTTCCATGGAATTTTGGAGTGTTGCCATCTCTTAGGGGTGGCCCCTTGGCTAGGAACCCATGATCTCGTATTCCCGGACCAGAGGTCCTTCCAGAATGGCACAAACCACACTGTGGCAGTTACCTCAACTAGCCGCCTACGGTGTTCACTGTGTTGTAAGGAATGGGATGGAGTAACATTTCCCATCCTCATTCTTAAAAACGGGTGGTTCAAAACCCAAGAGGTTAAAACAACACCTCTCTCTGTGAGGAGAGCTATTTACCCACAGACAGGCCCATTAATGACCAGGCCCACCAGCGGCCCACTGCTGAGAAAGACACCAAGAAGCCCAACTCCCATGCTCTGTTCCAGAAAGGCCAACAAGTAAATTAATTAATTAACCTTATGTGGGGCTTTTAGGATCAGACAGACTTGGATTTGAATCATGATGCTGGCACTCACTAGCTGGTTAAACTAAACCATGAGCACACAGTTTAGTCACTAAGTCTCAGTTTTCCTGTTTGTAAAATGGGGCTATCCCCTCCATCTATGAAATCTGTCATATCAAATGAGCCAGGTGCATAATAGGCACCCAACAGGCATCTATTTGAGATTTGCTGGGTTGACGAAGAACCTCAGAAGAGAGTCTCTCACCCATGCACCTGTCACAGATCACCACGTAGCCCCTTCCATCCTGCCTGCCTGCCTGCCACTGCACAGGTTTGGTCTGTGGGCACCACCCTCATGAGCCTGTGCCGAGAAAAACAGGGACTTTGGTTGCCTGACGTCCTCAGCTGGTAGGGTTACCTCCTATAACTCGAGATTTGTTCTAACCCTAAAATGGAATAAGACCAACCTCACTCAGACTCTTTAATCCCCCGCTGGATTAAAATAAAGTTCTTATGTGTGACTGCCTATAGAGCCAAATAATAGAAGTTCCAGGAGACTTGCAGACAGCCCTAAGGTGGGCAGTGGCTATTTACTAGTAAGCTGGAGGATACGGCGTTAACTAAGCAGAGATGGTCCTACCTTTTAACAAAAATAAATGTACTCGGCCATGGTAATCATTTGCCTTTTTATCTTGCTGCAGAACTGAAAACACAGCACATGATCTGTAGAGGAAATGAAAAATACCCTCTCTTCTAGGAGTTTTGTAGCCATAGGACAATTAATTACAGGGCACGAAGTGGTGCACACACCAGCTATTCCTTTTCTCAACCTTCTGAGTACCTACTATGTGCCAGGCAATGTACCAAGTGCTGGCGCTACAGAGATTACAGAAGCCAGTCCCTTCTAGAGGAGCTCATCGCCCTGTGAGCAAGGCTAAGAAATAAACAGCTATAATCGAGTACATGATTAACCAGCACGTGTGGAATACGCAGATGCCTATGTGAAGCGCCCAAGTTCGGCTGGAGATAGGGTAGGAGAAAGGAGGGAATGGGGCAGGGGGCCTATATAGACTGAGACAAAAGGAAAACATTTTTCTCAGAGACCCCCGGCAGTGACACAGGGCTACAGCGCCATGCTGGGAAGCGAACGGTGGTGAGCTCGTAGCTCCAGGTTTTCTGTGCTGAAGTTGGTAAAGAGACAGTGGCCAGGATCTGGGATGCTATGGGCACATTTAGTTCTTACAACACAGATGTAGACTATATTCCTGAAGTCAAGGATAAATGGACTACACTCCATTAACAGGTCTCCCAAGGTGGGGGTCGGGGTGGGAGGCGGGGAACAGAGGGAGGCAGGTGACAGGGAGTACAGCAATGATCCCTAGATGACTTCTTAACCTTATGTGCCAAGAGATTTCAGAGGTGTCCGGCTTGCATCTCTTGAAGTTTTGGTTCCATGGGTCCAAGGAAGAGTACATTCACTGAAAACGAAGAAGAGGTACTAGCGAGCAGAGCTGGGCCACAGGAGGAAGGCCCCAGGGGTCTCAGCCACAGGAACTGTTATTTGTAAAAAAGAATCCTTCAATGTATAACATACAGTGTTTGAGGACGAAGACAATCAGACACTGGTCCTTCCCTCCAGGTGCTTGTGAACTATTATGTCTAAAATTACTTGATAGGAAGTGATAGTGAATGAAAAAGAGGCAGAAACTACTGAGGAGGCAAATACTCTCCTAGCCCGGGTATCTGGGAAGACTGGTGGTCAAGACACTACTGAGCTGTGCCCAGGAGAAGCAAGCAAGAAAGGAGCCTTGAAGGGAGAAGGGGGCAGGGGGAAGAAGGGTATGCCAAGCAGGTGGGCAAGCACGAGTCAAAGGCAGCCAGCTGGAATGCACAGGGTGTGGATAAGGAACCGGGAAGGGATCCGGTGGCCAAGGGAAGGAGGATGGAAAGGTGGGGGAGGAGTGCAGACCATGGATAAATACAGAGGCTGACCAATATCCTGCCAGCCTGGCATTTAAAATACTGGCCCAGTCTGGCTGGTTGGACAAGGAATTCAGGGTCCCTCTGTGCACTCAGCCTCAGAGCCCGCACCTGCCTTCCAGCAGCCCAAACAGTTAAGAAAGATATGGGTCAGCCAGAGCTCTATTCTTAGGACAGAAACGTTACCTGTACCTCAACCATCAGGCCCGTGTCTGGGCAAGACCTTGCAGGCCACTTTAAAATTCAAGGCCATGCAGCAGAGCTGCCTTTGTTTCCATGGAACATCTAAGGCTACTAGCTCTTTTGTTTTAAGGAGATCATTCAGAAGTGTTCTTCTCTCATTTCTTAAATTAAAACCATCTCTGTTTTATTGCCCATCCTTGCTGCCCACCTCCCCCCGAATTCCCCCAGACGGACAGACATCCTGCCTTCCGGTAAGACCCTTGATGCAAATGGGATGTTTAAAACACCCTAATTAAACTGATCTTGACTTCAGCAGTGGTGTGTTGGAATACAGATTAATCTGTTTCATGCCTGGCACTAGCAGCTGAAGTAGCAGGAGGCCCTGTCAAATCAAGCCATAACATTACATTCTTCTGCCTTTATTATTATTTTTTCCCTTTTTACATTTCATTATAACGGACATCTGCCTAGCAGGGGGTGTGGTAACCCGAGAAGAGTCACGCGCGTGTGCTCAGCCACTCTGGCTGAATATTGATGCAAGTCAAATCAAACACTCTTCTCAGGACAGATGGCTCTGTGTCAGCATCTATATATAGCCCCTTTAAACACACAGACAAAATACATATATTCCGACTCCTCACAAACACTTACTGAATCCTGAATATGTGGCAGGCACGGGGCTGCAGACCGGGGACTTGAAGCGGCAGTATTTGTTATAAACCTACTGTGTGCCTCTGCACGCTCCGCATCCATTACTCTGCTTAATTCTAACAGCAATCCTATGAAACGGATGTATTACTCTCCCCATTTTATAGATAAGAAACTAGAGACTCGGCCAGGAAAAGAAGTTTGCCTCCTAGGGATTTACAGCTAGGAAGTGACCTAATTAGTTCCACTATAATAAAACTTGATTATTTTCCTCCTGAGTTAAAAATACCCAATAAGCATACTTAAACAGCATTCAACCTCACTAGCACTGCAGATAAAGCCATGAGGTAGTTTCATTTGACGAAATGTTCAAAACACTTGAGGTCTACGAGGCTGCAGGGAGGTGGGCTCTCCTACACTGCTGGCCACATGAGTACCAAGGATGCAGTACTGAAATCTCTTTGCTGTACGGATCTCCCCAATAATGGTAGGATCCTCAAGAGTGGGGGCCACACCTGATTCATCTCTATACATTCAGCATCTAGTCTTGTGCCAGGAAAAGTCAACTAATACTGAATATGACGTCCTATGATAACACCGTGGCTTAAGAGTTAGCTGTCAGTTGAGGCGCCTGGGTGGCTTAGTCGGTTGGGCATCCGACTTTCGCTTAGGTCATGATCTCGTGGTTCATGGGTTCAGGCCAGCTCAGAGCCTGGAGCCTGTTTCGGAGTCTGTGACTCCCTCTCTCTCTGATCCTCCCCTGCTCACGCTGTCTCTCTCTCTCTCCTAGAAATAAATAAATAAAAAAAAAAAACATTAAAAAAAAAAGAGTTAGCTGTCAGGGATACATATGCATAAAGAAGGAGTAACTGACTCCCTGAGAGGCTCTGGATGAACTAGGGAACCTTCAGAGTCTCCGCTTTAGAACAAGGAGAAATTTATCAGAGAGACAAAGGGGGGATGTCATTCTAGACAATATACAAGAGATTTAAAGACATGGAGATACGGGGCGCCTGGGTGGTTCAGTCAGTTGAGTGTCTGCCTTTTGATTTCAGTTCAGGTCATGATTCCAGGGTCACGGGATTGAGTCCTGCTGAGCGTAGAGTCTGCGTAAGATGCTTGTTCTCTTTCTCTCTCCCCTCATCCCTCCCTCACTCCGTGCCCACTCATGTGCACGTGCGTGCATTCTCTCTCTCAAAAAACAAAGAGAGAGAAAAAAAGAAAGACATGGAGATATGAAGGAACACAACACACGACAGGCTGCAGGAAGTGGTAATGGGATGCAAGATGAGGCAAGAGAAGCAAGCAAGAACTTCGTACATTCAACTACAGAGTCAGGACTTTACTCATACATTCTATAGAACACCTGATGGAGAACAAGCAACATGATCAAATTTGTGTTCCAGAAAGATCACTCTGGAAGATTTCTTGAAATGTACAGTGGAGGAGAAACAGGGCCATATTCAGATTATCACAGAAACATCTGAAACAAACACAGCATTTGGTATCTAACAGTTGGCAGAAACTGAAACAGCTAATGATTTTTCAGAAAGAAGCCCAGTTTCCTTGCCCCCTGCTCAGGGGAAGTCAAGTGTGACAGAACAGCAGCATAGAGGTAAGACAGAGATTTCAGTCCAAACTCTGTGGGTTTTTTGTTTGTTTGTTTTTGTTGTTGTTGTTAATGCTTGTTTTTAAGAGAGAGACAGAGAGACAGAACATGAGCAGGGGAGGGACAAAGAGAAAAGGAGACAGAGAATCCCAAGCAGGCTCCGCACCGTCAGCACAGAGCCTGATGCATGGCTCGAACTCACGAGCGGTGAGATCATGACCTGAGCTGAAGTTGAATGCTTAACTGACTGAGCCACCCAGGCACTCGTTCTAATCCAAACTTTGAAAAAAATATTCTGTATGGCTCTGAATAGGTCTCTTCTCCACCTACTCTCTGGGCCTCAATATCCTTGTCTGTAAAAGGAGAGAAGTGGCTTTATAGGTCCTCCCTGAATTGAATTACAAGACTATCAAAAAGGGATGCGAACAACTACCAAGTGACCCAGCAATTCCACCTCTAGACATTTCCTCAACAGACAATGAAAACATGACCACAAAAAGACTTGTATATAAGATATTCTATAAATACAATGTTCACAGCATTGTTTTAATGGCTCTAATGGCCACAAACCTGAAATCATTTGTCAACAGTAAAAATGGAAAAATACACCCACATAACGGAATACTACACAGTAACAAAATAGGACAAAGGATCGATGCACTCGGACAACATGGGTGAATCTCAAAAACTGAGCTTAGTGGATGCTTTATCCCCAAAGAGTATTCAACTGCCTGAGTCCGGCGACGTGAGGCTCTAGAAGAGGCTCACCTGGATTATGACGAAAACCTCAAAACAGTGGATGCCTCTGTAAGGCGGGGAGGGACCCCCCCCCAGGGAAGCACACAAGGAACTTTCTGGGTAGTGATAATGTTCTGCATGTTAAAAGAATATGTGTTTGTCCAAATCTGCCACATGGTGCTCTTGAGATGTGTCCATTTCATTGTGCGACTTTATGTTACTTTTAAAAATTGAAGTCAAGGCTAATGATATTCCTCCTGAAATGTTTACGGTGAAGTGTACTGACGTCTGCAACTTACTTCCCGTGTCAAAAAATAAAATGGGCAGATGAGAGAGACGGACAGAAGTGACAAAGCAAATACAGCAAAATGTTAACTAGAGAGTCTAGTGGTAGACATGTGAGCACTGGCTGTACGGTTCTTTCAACTTTGCTGAATGTTTGAAGATTTTCTTAAGAAAATATTAGGAGGAAGAGGCAAGAAGAAAAGGGAGAAATGAGCATTTGGAATATAAATGATGAGATTCCTAAAGGTTGTTTTTCCAAAAAGCAGTTTTTAATATGTCTGTTGTTTGAAATTTTGAATGCGTTTTCCATTGAAATAGGCCCACTGAAACCCATTTAACCTGAAATATAGCCAAAATTAATTCAGTATTCTCATTTTTCAGTTGTGATGAGGTTCCACAAACATTGCCTAATCACCTACTGCGTGCAGAGCAGTATGATAGGTGTTGCTTTTGGTTGATTTATTTCCTCTTTCCCATGGGATTTGCCCCCTCCTTTCAGAGTCTGAGCACCACTATGGATTTCAAAAAGTGTTTAAGTGCTAGCTTAACTAATTTACAGCCTTGAGTTTGTGGGAAAATATGCCTTGCAGCTAGAAAGGGATATATGCTCAAAAAATGCTTCTTTGGCTACACAACTATTCTCCACGGGCTCAGAGTAAAAAAGAACAGAATGAAGTGGTAGCTAATATTCCCTCTCAGGGTCTGAGCTGAAAGCATGAACCTCCCTAGGTCAAGTGCTTATGTATCAGGGAAGGCCTATATCTCAGATGGGTTGAAGGAGAGTCCTTGAGGTGGTAAGTGTCTGCCGAGCGAATGCTCAACCATCTCCCATGGCAAATGACTCAGATCTGTAGCTTTCTACGGTTCCTACAACGTGTTTTGTCAGTGAAACCAACCCCATGGCTGGAGGCAGCGGTGTGGACTGGGGAATGATGCTGGGTCTGGGGGGCACCACGGAGGATGAGCTGGCCATCACTGGCTTCGGGACTCTGAGAAGGCCTAGACAAACTTTGCCCAAGAGCGACGTTCTCTCTACACCAAGTGGCAGCATCCTGACTAGTTAACACTGTCAGTTACCTGCCCACTTCCTCCTCTTATTACTTACTAATGAACCCATATATATTTGGTAATATACCCGGCTTAAAGAGACAAAACCAAAAAAAAACCCAAGAAAACAAAAAACCAGCCCCAAACTACAGCTTTCCTTATAGCTAGGTATGACCCTGTGGCTCATTTTGGGTCAAGCCTTAAGATAAACTATTTGGAACTTCCAGGAGGGGACGTGTTCCCTTCGGCCCCGCCCCCTCCGGGTTTTGCTTTCCTGCTGTTTGGAATCCAGACCATAGCAACTGGAACCAGTAACCACGGAGACCACCACCCACCGCGGGGCTATCTTGAAAACAGAAGCCAGGCACACTGATATGTGCTTGTGGCACATTAACAAGCAAACAGATATCCTTATCCCTGCGATAAGGATGGCGAAACGGAATGACAGAAGGAACCTGGGTTTCTGACAACATCTGGAAGCTGCCAGTCCAGTCCTGACTTCTGAACTCGGTTTCACGTGATAGAAAAATAAACCCCTATGTGTTCTATTTTATTTCAACCATGTCATTTCCCCATCTCTGTTACTAGCAATCAACTGCATTTCCTAACTGATAACACTAATCCAGTTAGTTCTTCTGTAGGAAGTCCAAAGATACACTGGGTCCTAGAGTTCAGGTATTTACTCCAAGAAAGCTGAGCGTACAGCCTCACCTGCTTTTGGAACCAGCCACACATCCCAGTGGGGAAAGCCCTAGAACCAGGGGCACCCGCCAGTGAAAAGTACATTCCCTTCTTTTCACCTCACCATCTCAAAGGGTCTAAACGCTTTTCCATTCATTATATTCCGGAGAAAACCTGGCTGGGACTAACTTAGCTGGGTTTTTTATTTTTTGTTTGTTAATGATTAGCCCTCATCCTTGTAATGACAGAAATAAATGCCTGATGTTTCAGGACCTCTGTTTTCTCTCCGCATTCCCACCGATACTTAGGGGAGTAGCACCCACACCTGGCTCTGAGATGGCCCGGACGCAGGGCTCCTGACTCACCAGACTGATACCTCCAGCGGGCCCCTTTGACGCAGATGGCTGAATGTCAGGCTTGGCTGGTTATGGCTTACTTTCCGGCAGCAGACCACTTTTAGGGGGATTTCACCTAAATTAAACTGATTCTGTGGCCTAGAAGCTCTCTTGGGGTTTGAGAAGGCCAGGATACAGTTCCCACGGTCTCCCTACTCACACCCAACAAAACACATTAAAAAAACATACTCTTTAGCTCCTAAAATGCAGATAACCCCCCTGAATATTTGTACTGTGATTTTATTCCTTTAAAGAGTCCTTTTTCAGCGGGCAGCTTACCGTACTCTCAGGTGGTCTGGAAAGGCCAGGAAGGCCCAGCACAACCCAGGCACAGCCTGACCCACCACCACCTGGGTTGGGACACACCCGGGGCTACGCGTGGGTGCCAGAACTCCCCCTCGTTCTCGCCTGTCCGTGACCTCTCCGCTCTTCCAACTCCCACTTTCCAACAATCCACCTGCCGAGACGCAGCCGAGCTGATCATCGCGGCCCCAAAACGGGGGTGGTGTTTTCACACTCCTCGGAATGCCATCCCTGGGTGACTGCTTTAGATCAGAACTTCAGGTTAGAAAAGAAAAGAAAACGAAGAGCCGGTTTCCAGGGCCTTCAGGGAATGATCTAAACCTACCTCTTCACTCCTTTCATGCTGCTCACCAGGCCTGCCTTTGCACTCCGGCGGCGGCCCGGGCTCCTCCTCCCGTCCTGCCCACCGTTAGCAGCGCGGCCGCCGGCTGCCCAGCTCCACACGCCCTTCCTCCCGACGCCAGGGCCTCAGCTGATTTCCACAGAAACTGGGAAACGCTGCTTGCAGACCCAAGACGGCCTTGAGTTCATTTTCTTGAAGTCTGACTTCTTAACCGCTCTCCCGTCAGCCGAGAACACAGCACGGCGGAAGGGCAGAACTCAGCGCCGCTTAACACAGTTCTTCCATTTCCAGTTTGAGGCTAAGGAACTGCACTGCTACAATCTCGCACACACAAAAACCGCTGCAAACACACGCAGTGATCTCTGTGACAATGCTTCCCGATCATATTCTAACGGGGATTAGACTTAGCACAGGGAGGAGATAAAGGAAACTGGTTAAGCCTAAAAAACACTGCCTTTGTGGAGAACGACTCCATGCCCTGTTTTACTAACAGGAAATAAGCAACAACTGGCACACATACGAGGTCCTCTGCCATCATCACACGCGAACCTTCCCGTACACCCGGTGCAACCATTTTATATTTGCACAAATAAAGAATGAGGGGCCTCAGAGATCTATGTGCCTTTCCCAGTGGCTCTTTCTCAAGGAGAAAAAAGCATTTATCAGTGTTATGTGCCAGGTTACTGTGCTCGGTGCTTTGCATACTCTTTCCCACTTAATACTCATGACCATCCTTAGAGTGAATTTTTCTCCCCATTTTACAGATGAGAAGAAATAAGGCCCAGAGGGGTTATGTGCCTTACCCAAGTTCTCAGAGCTAGTGAGAACGAGAGACTGATCTGACCCCCAAGGCCAGCTTTCTTCCCATTGCCCCAAATCTGCCTCTCTAGTGGTGAACTAAATTTACTAGCACCCAAATTTCCACAGTACTTCTTAGCAAACGGAGTTGTGAGAAATGAGCAGAGAGCCCATTCTGAACAAAGCTACAAACTGAAACACCAATGTCCCTTTGCTTTACATAAAACAGATGGTTTCTGGCAAAAACTGACTTCAGAGTAAATTCTGTGAAACAAACCCTGCTTGTTTACTACCGAGGAACCCAAGACACACTCCCAAGGAAAGAATTCCCTTGCCTGCTTCATCGTAAATATTTGCTGAGAGGGAACGCTGAGCAGCCTCCGAGGACATTGGGCATGGCCGCAAATCAGCAGCGGCGTGTCCCTGCCGGTTGTGGTATTCCAGAACCCCCCTTGGCCTCGCCCTGTGGTCTTCCCTACTCAAGGAGACCCCCCGGCAGGGCCACGAGAGTTCTCTCTGCTCCTGGGAAGCCTCTCACGTCACCCTGGTAGCTCTGGGTAACTACGTGTGGTAGAGTGGGACATGCACCCGCACAGAGACAGGAAAATGTTTTCTCCTCCACATGATACTCATAGGCACAGGAATAATCAGAATGGCGCGCTGCCTGTCTGGGACTGAATAGCCCCTTCAACTCTCAACATCTACAGAATTCTTGTCCTTCTCTAGGCCACAGGTTCTCAGTGGAGGGGAGAGAGGAGGAAGACCGCATTGTCTGAGGCATTCTGCAGATTTTATGTGCGCGTGCTTGTCACAACTGAGGGGTCCTACTGGCACCTACTGGGTCAAGGCCAAGAATGGCGAACACCCCACCGTGCTGGGGACAGCCTCCCACCACAGAGTTATCAGTAGTGCCAACGCTGAGAATCCCCCCACTCTGCGCTACTTCTGACATCTATTAGTATGAGGCTAAACTATCAACAGATCCCAACGTTATCATATATGTTCTAGCTAGAAAACAGCCTAAATCCAAGGCTCTTATTCAGGTAAGTTATTAATTTTATAAATTACAAATTCCCATATAAGATGTAATTATATAATACTTAATGTTACTTTAAAATATTCCAGGAAAGGGGCGCCTGGGTGGCTTAGTCAGTTAAGTGTGTTACTTGATTTTGGGCTCAGATCATGATCTCACAGCCATGAGATGGAGCCTTGCATTGGGCTCTGCACGGAGCAGCACGAAGTCTGCTTAGGATTCTCTCCCTCCCTCTCCCTCTGCCCTCCCCTGCTTGTGCTCACATGTGCACACGTGCTTGCTCGCAATCTCG
>NW_027532409.1:4969693-4977556 GCF_008692635.1 Crocuta crocuta
GGTGGGGGGGTGGGGGTGGTGAATTCCAAGGATAAAAAGAGGGGAATGAAACAAGGTTGGCAAATGTTAATTGCAAAAGTTGGGTGATGGGTACATAAAATTCAATGTATAATTTTCTCTACCTTGTATTTTTGAAATCTTTCATAACATAATTTTTTTCTTTTTCTTTTTTTTTTAAAGTAAGCTCCACAGCCAACGTAGGGCTTGAACTCATGACTCAGATCAAAAGCCCCATGCTGACTGCTCAGTAGACTGAGTCTACTGACTGAGCCAGCCAGACATCCCTGAAATCTTTCATAATAAAAAATTTTTTTTCCTTCCCAATGAGTTTTTATTCAAAGGGATATCAAAGATAAAAGGGATACCTCCCTGTCCCCTCTGCCCCTCAGCATAAGTCATAGACCCTGCCTTGGCAGAGCTCACAGATGAGTGGAAACAAGTCACCCAACGACCATCACACACAAAGAATGATACTGGGAGCATAAGAATGGGATCAGTTTAAACACACATGGGGAAAATCAGAGCGGGCCTCAAGGAAGAATCAGAAGTGGGAGAAATTCCAAAGAATAAGTCATCGGCCTTACAGAGAAGGGAGGATAGGAGAGTATCAGTCAAGGGAAGCATCAAGTGCCAACACACAGAGCACGAGACATGGACAGGGGGCAGTAGTTCAGGCTGGAGGTAAGTGACATCATCAAACAAACTCTGAAGAGACAGACAGGTTTGCCTTACGGATACCAAAAGTGGGATTAACAGAGAAGAATCTACAAAAGGTCTAGAAAAATAAAATAAATTTAGTAGATTTACCGGTGACAGCCAAGGAAGACTGCAGTATGTGGACTATGGCTCCTTTCTTTCTCAGTTCCGGAAGGTTTTAGGCACATATAAAGAAGAGCTAGGATACGGGTAGGAGCGTCTGCCTGAGCCGGTTTAGAAGGCTGTCGGGTCCAGGTCCTCTGCCCTCTTGTCGCCCCAACTGGTCTCGACAAACACAGCCAGCAGTCTGGCTCCCTGTGCTTAGACTCTAACCCGAAGACCACAACACTCAGCGCCTGCTTCTTCCCGAGCCCCACGACACGTTCTCCAGTGCCTCTGTACCTGCTGTTCCCTGCGTAAAAGCTCTTCCCTTTTCTGGTTCATGTGGGCATTCCTACTCCCTTTCAATCTTGCTAATCTCTTCAAGGAAGCGTTGCAAGTAGACTGGAAGCCTGGTTCTTCCTTCAGTGCTTCCAACTTGCAACTTATACACCCCCCCGCCCCCCGCCCATAACCTCTATTGCACTGTCATCATTCCTCGCATGTGGTCTCCCACCACAGGTGAGCACCTCTGGGGCAGAGAGCCTGCAGTGGCCGTGTGTGTCTTTTCCAGGGTCTGAGAGCATGTCTGGCACCATTAGGTATCCAGCAATATTGCTGAAGAACCAAAGGTTGAATGAACTCCCAGGAGATGGCAGGCAAGGCCTCCTATGGGCCACCGTCCAGGCAAAGGTTTTCAGAGTTCCTAAAGGACAACTAGTTCCAGGTGAGCACCTTACAGTGAGCAGCCAAAGCCACCAGGCTATGTTCATATGTGGGTATCTCTCCTTTTATCTTTTTTTTTTTAATTTCAGAGAGAGAGAGAGAGAGAGAGCGTGAGCAGGGGAGGGTCAGAGAGAGAGGGAGTCACAGAATCTGAAGACAGGCTCGAAGGCTCTTCTGTAGCCTGGGACTTTAGACAGAGGTAAGACACGCTGGGAATACATGTTTCCAGATGCACGTCTCAAATACAGCCGCCCCCACCCCAGGTAAGTTAGAAAGAGAAGGGAAGAGTGTAGAGGGCACTTTCAGGCAACAGTCTTGACCAATGGAAGCCTGAGCAAGGCAAAAGGGCCCACGGTGAGCCCTGAGCTAACGCAGGCTTACTTGAACCATAGGCCCCAACCAGTGAGTGGGCTACTTACACTGGGCACAGTTAACAAAAGAGGGAAAACTCCACATGTCCCCATACTCACTCTGTCCAGTGACTACAGTCCCTCACCACTGCCTCCTGGCAGACAGTCTCTCCTTTGCTGTCCTGCCCCACTGCTCCCTTGCAGAACATTCAAGCAAACTTCTCTTTTGTTCTGCCTTGGGTGAGTTCTTTCATAGCCTGTCCTGCCGGCCTCCACAAAGATGGCTAACATTTGTTAAGCACCTACTTACTACATGCCACAATCAGAGAGGCAGATAATACCCCATTTAATGGATCTAGCTACTCAAAGTATAGTCAGAGGACTGCCGGCAGTATCCCCTGGGAGCTGCTTAGAAATACACAATTTCAGCCCTCACCCAGACCAAGTGAAAGCAAAATCTGCATTTTAAAAGATCCCCAGGTGATCTGTCTGCAGTATAAATCTTGAGAAGCACTGTTACAGATGAGGAATGTGGGATCAACGATGGCAATTAATGTGACCAAGGTTACTGTGATTTGTAATAAGATACATATGTTTGGTCTTTGATCCCCTTTGCGGCATAGAACTCCGCAACTCTTTAAGAGAGACCCATAAAGGGATCTTTTGTTTTGTTAATGGGTAACTTCCAGTGTGCCTAAGGTTGAGGGCTGGTTGCCAGGAAAACCAACCACCTAATTAGAGGGTTGTAACTTTCAGTCCCACCCCCAGGCCTCCTGGGAGGGGAGAGGGGCTGTCGGTGGAATCAATTTCTAAGGGCCAAGGATTCAATCCACCATGCCTATACGACGAAGCCTCCCTAAAACCCGCAAAGGGACAAGGTGTGGAGAGCTTCTGGGTGGTGAACTCGCGGAGGTGCTGGGACAGTGGCGGCTGGAGAGAGCGCCGCTACCCTTCCCCCACCCTGCCTCCTGCAGCTCTTCCATTGGCCGATCCTGACTCATCCTTTGATACTTAACTGGTAACCTAGTAAGTAAAATGTTTCTCTGAGTTCTGTGAACTGTTTTAACAAATTAATGGAACCTAAGGAGGGGGTTTTAGGAACCTCTGATTTTATGGCCACTTGGTCAGAAGTACAGGTAATAACCTAGGCTTGCAAATGGCATCCGAAGAGGCAGGTAATCTTGTAGGACTGAGCCCCCCCACCTGTGGAATCTGAAGCTCTCTATGGGTAAAGAGTGTCAGAATTGAGCTGAATTCTTGGAGACCGGGCTGGTCACCAAGAATTGCTTGGGGCGCCTGGGTGGCTCAGTCCATTAAGCATCTGACTTCGGCTCAGGTCATGATCTCATAGTTGCCGAGTTCAAGCCCCGCGTTGGGCTCTGTACTGCCAGCTTAGAGCCTGAAGACTGCTTCGGATTCTGTGTCTCCTCCTCTCTCTGCCCCTCCCATGATCATGCTGTCTCTCTCTCTCAATGATAAATAAACGTTAAAAAAAAAAATTGCTTGTTGCCTCCACCACACTGGAAACTGCATCTCAAATGCCACATTTGGTCACACAACTGGTGTAAGCTGGGACTTGAACTCAAGTCTGCATGTTTCTTCTATAAGGCTGTGCTTTTCTGCTTAATAGTATTCTGCTATTAAGAACCATGCCAAGCTTACGGTTTAGAAAAACACATCTAGGGCGCCGGAGTGGCTCAGTCAGTTAAGCCTTGATTTGGGCTTTGGGTCATAATTTCACAGTCCTGAGAAGAGCCCTGTATTGGGCTCTGTGCTGACAGCACTGAGCCTGCTTGATTCTCACTCTCTACCCCTCTCCCGCTCGCACTCAAGTACTCACTCTCTCAAAATAAATGAAATTTAAAAAATGTAATATAGAGAAAAGACTTTATTGTAACAAGATTCGTTATTTCAAAAATTTAAAGTCATAAAAAGCTCACATCCCACATTGCAAAATACACCTGCCCCGCCCCCAAAAAAGAAAAGAAAAATTCATATCCCACATTACCAAATAACTTGGTAATAGAACTTTTCTGCTCTGCCCTACCAGTATTATAAATTTTCCTATTTTATTTTTAGAAAGAACTAAAGTTACTGGATTGTTGCTTTGGTGATTAGAAGTCATTTAACTTTACGGTTTTCAGAGGTCTCCTTGGGAAGCTGAGGGGCCTATGGACTCTGGGTTCCAGCAGATGCTGATTTTAAACCATGTGCCCGATTTGAAAACGTGCTTAACTTCTTTGGGGCTGTTTCCCCAGTCATGCAGCAGGCTAATGATACCCAACGCGGGGCTGATGGTATGAATACTGACATCACGTATGCACGGGAACACAGCAAATACTCCATGAACACGACCCCGCTGTGGCCACCTTGGGCACAGTCGCCTCCCACCAGCTGACACGTCATCAGGAAAATCAGCCGAGGCTAGCGAACATTGTTATTCCACAAGTTTGCCGGCCAGAAGGCGTACTTAACAGAGACATGATTTATTAGTAATCAATACACTTAAGAAAGTTGTAGGCATATTTTTAGTGATTATCAAAAGATACGCTTAATTTATTTTATAGTAACCCTGGAGCAAAGACGGGACAAATTAACAATCCTTTCCTTCTATTTTGGAGCCAGGGACAAGGAAGAGAAGTGTTAAAAGGAAAATAATGTAAGGAATGTAGGAGACCAGGGCAAGACCGTGTCATACACACTACTCCACACTATACACTGCATAATTCTATGGTATACAAAGCACTTCTCCCATTTGTTCTCTTACCCAATTCTCACACACTGAAATGTTACTGTTTCCTTCTTAAAGGTGGGGAAACTGAGGTGAACGGGGCGGGGGGAGGGTAGGGGGACAAATGACTTAACCCAAGTCACAGAGCCTGTGCCTGCGTTACTGAAGAAACACAAATCCAAATCCCCTGAACCCAACTCAGGGCTCCTTTCTAACAGGCTACTTAAGGGATTTAAAGTTATTATGCTCACAGAGGCACCAGGCTATAGACAATGGCCCCCACGATGGTTCACAGCACGGCTCTCCAGCCCCACCCCCAGTGGTGACCTCCCCAGCCAACACTCCTATCCTTTAAGAGACCCACACCTCCAAGAGAAAAGAGCTGTTACTCCAGGACCTGATACCTGAGAATAATTTCTGTTTGGGGATCCTTTGTTTGGCTACCAGGAAAGAGTGTTCAACATCTTTCCAACCTCCTTCTTATGCTAATTACAGCTCATCAGCATCTGGACACCCACAAGCAAAATCAATCCGACTATAAAAGCCAAAGACATTTTTTTACCATAAAAAAACCAAACCAAAACAAACAACAACAACAAAAACCAGGGAAGAATGAGATGTGATTAAATACACAGGGTATTTCCCCAGCAGCCTGCAGGCTGCTGCACATCAAAGTCACAACCGGTAACACAAGAGTCCGGAAGGTGGGCACCAACAGACATCCTGCACATGTAATTGTAGTCTTTAGGAGCCGTGAAATGTATACAAGTTCACTTTCAGTTTATCCCCTTCCACATTACATCTACTGCTGGACGCCAACATGTCTAACACATTCAAATAGTCTCATGTTTAAAAAAAAAAACCAAAAACATTTGAAAATCCTCTTGACCTCCTTTTACACTGTAACCAAGTGAACTCAGATGCATTAGCCTTCAGTCTGCACCTCATTTCCTCACCATCCTGAAGTCCCAGCAGATCACGATGCTGGGAAGAGCCACACTCCCCACAAAGCACAGCTTACCTACCTTTCCAAACCATCACCTCTGTAACCTGATCACGTAACCCAAAATCTAGCCTGCCTTCTACAAATATAGTCTAGCTTCCTAACTATATTAAAAGACTCACCCTGACACATATGCCCAACACACACCGAGTAAAAACAGCAGGTTACAAAACAGCATATACACCATGATTCCACTTATGCAAAATGATATGCACATACACACCGCTCCTTCCCCTAACACAGATGTTTGAATGGATGGTGTCTGTGATGTTTCCAGTAATTAACTCTGGGTGGTGAGACTGAGGGTAGATTTTACCTTTCCTCCACCCTTTTCCATGCATAAGTTTTCTACATCAGGTTATTTTATTTATACTCTGAAAAAGCAACAAAGCCATTTTTAATGAGCCCTCCCTNGCACAGAGAGAAGATGCGTACCTGGGCTTGTACTCCCAACTTTCTGGCCGGGGTTCTCAGCACTAGCTGAGCAACAGGCTCTGGGGCTTTTTAAAAATACAGATGCTCGGAGTCCCAGTCCTCAAAAATTTTGCAAGTGGGGCCCAGGCATGTGTATTCTGTTGAAGCTCTTGGAGTGATGCTGATCAGTGAGGATCAAAGCCTACAGATTTATGTCTCACTCTCAAAAGGGGCCCAGCAGAGGGAGAAAACAGACTGGAGCTGCGTGAAGCATCTAAAGGCTGGCAACTCCAGGGTGAGCCGTCGGCAATGCTAGGAACAGAAACTGAAGGCCTTGGCCGTACTGAGTGGCAGGCCTGAGAGGCCACGAGGAGACAGGAGGCTGTCTATCAGTAAGGAGATCACACTCAAAGTTGGAAGCCCAGGAGAGGCGAATGAAGTGTGGCAGGGCAAAACGTGGGGGGGCTGAGAGACCGAGGTTATTGATTTATGCAGTGCTGGGGGCAGGAGCACTGAGAACTTAAAGAAACCAAATAGGCAAAGACAGCAAGCAGGTTAAACTAGGCCCACTACTGGTGAGCAGCCCTGGTTTATGTTTAAAAGGAGAAGAGCACTGTGTATGATTCAATTTTCGGAAGCCACAGAAAAACCCTAGTAAAGGCCATGTACTAGCTGTGTGATTTTTCAAGACGACAGCTTCTCTAAGCCTCAGTGTTCTCACCTGTAAAATGTGGGTAACAACACCCGTTTCATAGGGTTACTGTGGGGACAATGAGATAATGGATGTAAAAACCTTCCGGGGTACTCAGAACAAGAACTGCCAGCAAATGATAACATTATGAAGCACAGGGGCGCCTGGGTGGCTTAGTCGGTTAAGCGTCCGACTTTCGCTTCGGTCATGATCTCGCGGTTCGTGGGTTCGAGCCCCGCGTCGGGCTCTGTGCTGACTGCCAGCTCAGAGCCTGGAGCCTGTTTCAGTCTGTGACTCCCTCTCTCTCTGACCCTCCCCTGCTCACGCTCTCTCTCTCTCCTAGAAATAAGTAAAACATTAAAAAAAAACAACAAAAAATGAAGCACATCCAACAAAGATTTTATGTTGAATTTTAATAAACCAGGGCCCACACTTGCTGCCTGGCCCCGAAGTGACTTCCTCATTTTGGCACCACCTAAACGTGCTGGAGAAAAAACCTAAACAGGTTTCGCTCCATCCCCACTGTTGCTTCTACATTCCTGGTTTTGGTCTTACTCCCATAAAGGTGACGCACTGCATACTAAACTATTTCTATAAAATTTAATCAAGATTATAAACGAAAACTAACAGAGTTATATTGACAAAATAATAAATGCACCAGTGGAAAATTCTATATCCAAAATAAGGAGTCAGCTAATACTGCCAACTGAAAAACTAAGTTTCTACCTGGCGAAATGAAAACACACAAAAGAAAACCAGGAGTGATTAACTGCCTCTCCTTCATCCCCTCTGCCCGGGCCCTCAATATCAAAACCCAATTTGTGCCAAATTAGCTGCGATAGTCAAAATAACTCACATTACTACTGTACCTAGGAGCTGTAAAACTTTGGGAGAGTCTGTTTCTTAGTGTAACAGAATGAAATGAGAACAAGGAAGCCTACCAACATCAATGAATGCTTATTACTTACTATGTGCCCGACATGTCCTGGTGCAAAGACGAGCTAAGTTGGGTCCTAAAGCGGCTCCGCAGGACACGTCAAGGTCTGGCTTCTGCTTACCACCTAATCTCCACTTCTATGCACTTCTCACCTAGGGCTGGCTGGTGCTGGACTGGGTTTGGAAGGTACCCCCCCCCCCCCCCCCCCCCCCCGGA